>NC_052162.1:98917240-99217240 GCF_902713615.1 Scyliorhinus canicula | reverse complement strand
ATAGCGAGACTGACCTCCTCCCGACGCAAATGATCCAGTGCCACACCGAAAGTTCTGGATAGTTGCCAGCCTTCCAGACGGTAGCATTCTGAGGCGGCACTTCCTGATTCTCCCACAAACGTCAGTTGAAGTTAGATCAGTGGTTAATTTTAAATCTGAGATAGATAGATTTTTGTTGAGCAAAGATATTAAAGGAAATGGCTGCTCGGGGGAGAGGAAGGCTCTGACCTCTGAAGCTTTAGCTTGCTGGCCTTGTATAATTCAGCCCATTGTGTTGTTTCAGGAACCACTCACTTCATCGACTGTTACACACTTCCTTCAGAAATTATAAACTCCACCACAAGGTGATGCTAGACAGCCATATGAAACATTCATTCCGTACTGTGGATTGCCATCTCTGGACAGGAAGGGAAAATGTACCTCAGAAGGGGGTTAGGTCTTTCCTCTCCTTGATGCCAGCTGGTATGGGCTGGTGAGATCCTGGGTGAAGGGAGTGGGAGCTTGCTGTTTCTCCCCCTACCAATGGCCCCAGTCTCCGCTATTGAGTTCAGCTTGAATGCACAATGTGTGTGTGGGGAGGGGCGGGGGGGCAATAGTAAATACCATTGGGAATGCAAGGGTAATAAACAAAAGAACAAAGAACAATACAGCACAATAGCAACCCTTCGGCCCTCCAAACCTGTACCGGTCATGATATCACCCTTGGCCAAAACCCTCAGCATTCCCTAGTACCGTATCCTTCTTTACCCATACTATCCATGTATTTGTCGAGATGCCTTCTGAACGCCGTTAATGTGTCGGCTTCCAAAACCTCCCCTGGCTTCGCGTTCCAGCACTCACCACCCTCTGCGTAAAAAACATGTCTTGCACATCTCATCTAAACTTTGCCCTACGAACCTTAAACCTATGCTCCCCAGTGACTGACCGCTCCACCCTGGGAAAGAGTGCCTGCCCATCCACTCTATCCATGCCCCTCATAATCTTGTAGACCTCTATCAGGCCGTCCCTCAACCTCCGTTGTTCTAATGGAAACAGCCCAAGTCTAATCAGCATCTTCTCATAGCTAACATCATCCAGACCAGGCAATATACTGGTAAACCTCCTCTGCACCCTCTCCAAAGCCGCCAGATCATTCTGGTAGAGTGGCGAGCAGAATTGCGCTCAATATTCCAAGTGCGGCCTTACCAAGGTTCGACACAATTATAGCATGACTTGCCAGTTTTTATACTCGATGCCCTGTCCAATGAAGGCAAGCATTCCGTATGCTTTCCGACTACATTCTACATAACACTTCAACAACAAAGGTTGGTAGAGGTTTGGAACTCTCTCCCACAAACGGCAGTACCAGCCTCCCATACCAGCCTCCCCGGACAGGCGCCGGAATATGGCGACTAGGGGCTTTTCACAGTAACTTCATTGAAGCCTACTCCTGACAATAAGCGATTTTCATTTTTTCATTTCAGTTGAAGTTAGATCAGTGGTTAATTTTAAATCTGAGATAGATAGACTTTTGTTCAGCAAAGGTATTAAGGGATATGGGTCAAAGGCAGGTATATGGAGGTAGGCCACAGATGTGCCATGATCTCGTTGAATGGCGGACCAGGCATGAGCGGCTGAATGGCATACACCTGTTCCGATGACATTACTGTTTGTGAGATCTTGCCATGCAGAAACCTGCACTTCCTACACTATTTCAGGGACGACTCACCAAACATAATTTGTTAGATGTCAATTCTGATGTCTGAGCTCATGAAGAGTGAAAAATCTTTTTCTTTTGCCTTAACTTTGGGGGCATTAGAAATGAATGGGAGTTCTCAGGCCACACAAAATCAGTCAACACTTGCTTGATGCGAAGCAACTGGGTATGAGTGGGCAGGGGGAGCAGACTGCCTGCCACCCACACATAGAGCCATGCCAATGTCACGCGACTGTCTGTAGAAGCTGGTGAATCAATATCTTCCCTTTATTGGAAAAACAGGGTGCTATAGTCCAGAACCTCACCCAGTGCAACATCACAGTCGGAGAGCAGACAGGGTGAGTTAGGAGGTGGCGTTAATCAAATGCCAAATGTAAGATTTGTTAAGCTGTTGACTTGTAAAGAGGTGGACTGAAAGACAGGCAGCGATACATAGTATTCAGCACACATTAGCTAACACACGTTGCACTCGTCTCCTACCATTAGAGTGATTGCTGGAATAATTGGGTGCGGCAGAATGTCTAAATCATGCCGCTGACAAGAAATGTTCCCTCAATTACAGCACCAGTTTGAAGCATTAGCCATTAACAATAATCCCCGCTCAAAGTCCACTGCTGGCTACAGGAGGGATATTACATTCAAGTCTTGTCACAGGCGAGCTGTTATTTTGTAATATGTAAATGCACGCTGCAATGCTGCTGAGCATTGATTCTCACTGAAGCAGCAGGTCATGAGTCTTTCACTTCTCCTTTTACACTGCCTGCTTATCCCTTCCAGTTACAGGAGGTAACCAGCAAGCTGCAACTAACAGAAACAAACACAACCTCAAACTCACATCTGGGTGTCCAATATTAGCTGCTCAAAACACCCACTTCAGTTCAAGATTTATTTTTGGTGCATATCAAGGTGAGAATCGTGAGTGATATAAAAACTGCCCCCGTCAAACACTCCCAGGACAGGTACAGCATGGTGTTAGATACAGGGTAAAGCTCCCACCGCACTGTCCCCATCAAACACTCCCAGGACAGATACAGCATGGGGTTAGATACTGACTAAGGTTCTCCCTACACTGTCCCCATCAAACACGTCCAAGACATGTGCAGCACAGGGTTAGATACAGAGTAAAGCTCTCTCTACACTGTCCCTAACAAACACTTCCAGGACAGGTACAGAATGGGGTTAGTTATAGAGTAAGGCTCCATTTACACTGTCACTATTAAATACGTCCAGGACAGGTACAATATGGGGTTAGATGCAGAATAAAGCTCCCTCGACAATGTCCCCATCAAACACTCACAGGACAGGTACAGCACAGGGTTAGGTACAGAGTAAAGCTCTCTCTAAACTGTCCCCATCAAACACTTTCAGGACAGGTACAGCACGGGGTTAGATACAGAGTAAACCTCCCTCTACACTGTGCCCATCAAATACTCCCAGGACAGGTACAGCACGGAGTTAGATACAGAGTAAATCTTCCTCTACACGGCCCCATCAAACACTCCCTGGACAGGTACAGCATGGGGTTAAAAACAGAGTAAAGCTTCCTCTACACTGCCCCCATCAAACATTCCCAGGACAGGTACAGCACGGGGATAGATACAGAGTAAAGCTTCCTTTACACTGCCCCTATCAAACACTCCCTGGACAGGTACAGCACGGGGTTAGGTGCAGAGTAAAGCTTTGTTTACACTGCCCCTATCAAACACTCCCTGGACAGGTTCAGCATGGGGTTAGATGCAGAGTAAAGCTTCGTTTACACTGCCCCTATCAAACACTCCCTGGACAGGTACAGCATTCCGCACTCTATTTCACTTTTCATTCCCAACCTGAAACCTGAGAATGAAGTCAGTTTATAGGTTAATGTCCCTTGAATTGTCCACTTTGCTGTTTGATTGGAAATCTTACATCTTGCCATTCAATTATGTTATTTCCTGGTGTCTTATTTCCTCACCAACTTTGAAATAGTGAAAAACGCAATTTATTGAGATTTGATTCAGACTGTCAGAGGCCCAAAATGTAACCGAGAGGTTTTCCTTGAGCAGCAGACTTTGCCATCTCTCAGATCTCCACAGCACGTTTTAATGAAAGATTTTCTATTGAGGAATCAAGATCCAGGTTTCTAATATTCCACAAATGATCAGTACATACTCCAGCTTGCCTCAACAATTTTTCTTATCAGTGTGAAAACATTTTTGTTTGCTGCAGTTTGGTTTACAGCTCTCAACTTTGTCGGTAATTTTAACTGGGTGGTATTATGAAATGAATGTTAGAGAATTCACCGCCTACACACTGCAAAGCAATCACTGGAAGGGAAATTTGGGCTGGGTGGAGACTCAATAATATACTTAATGCACCCTCACCCAGATCTTAAAATAATAATGTTGGTTATTTTCAAGTTTTCTATATCGTTGGTGAATTTTCGCTGCCCTTGAAAGAGAACATTCAATGTCAAAATCTCTTTTAATGCCCTCCAAAACTCAAAGCAGGAGACAGGGTTAAATGTGACCCCTTTAATCTCATTCAAAACCTCTTTCTGCCACCTCCTGATATAAAGGCCATTGTTTCCATTGTGGGAAGTGCCTCCATAGGGAAATATTGATGGTATGTCAGACAGTGGCTCCTTCATTCCATGCAAATTGACTTCTCACGATAGCACGTAGCTGGAAACCCAACCTCTTTGATTCCAATGTATCCGGGTAGGTTCGGAGAGAAACATATATAAACACACAGAAATCAAATTAGGAGGTGGAAGAATAAACACTGTTGGATTAGGAGCAGAGGAAAAGAGACACAGAGGAACAAGAGGTTGGGGGAGGGCAGGGGGCAAACACAGAGAGGTGCGTGTGACACAGAGAACTTGGAAATGGGGCAAAAAACACAGAATTGGAGATGGAGGTCTCGAAAATACGCGGTCTTCAGAAATGTTGGCCTTTTTTCATTCTCAGAATATGAGTGTCGCTGGCAAGACCGGCATTTAATGTCCATTCCTAATTTCCATTTAAAAGTTGTTAGTGAGCCACTTTCTTGAACCACAACACTGCGCAGTCTTGATCTGCTGATCTTGAATACATTGCGTGAACGTGAAAGTCCCCCATGTTTTCTGTATTGCCCTTATTAAATTTGCTTCTAATTTCCTGATTTATACTCTATACCCTCCTTTTTCTGTATCTGTTCTGAAAGACAATTATCTTGGAATATTTATTTTCGAACCTTAGTCACTTTGGAACCAGGGCCGGAAGTCTCCGACCGTTGGGATTCCTGTTCCAGCTAACAGCGCAGCCCTGTCCACTGATTTCCCGGTGGCGTGAGGTGGCTTCAAGAGGAAATCCTATTGATCAGCGGCAGGAGTAGAGAATCATACCACCCGCGAATGGCGCGCCGCCAAGAAACACGTGGCTGGGTGACCGGAGAATCTAGTCCCAGGTCTCTGTCAGTGACAATGGGGAGACTGTGGCATAGTGTCACAAGTAATCATGAAGCTTATCCTCTGAGGACATAGGTTCAAATCTTGTCCTGGCATCTAATAAAACAAATGTGGAATTGAAAGCTAATTGTGACCATAAAATCATCATCGACCGTCATAAAAATCATCTGGGAAAGAACCACAACAATGTGACAGCAAAGGGGCAGAATGGAGGTTAGCACTGCTGCCTCACAACGCCACAGGTTCGATTCGGGCCTTGGGTGACTGTCTGTGTGGAGTTTGCACGCTCGCCCAGTGTCTGCATGGGTTTCCTTCGGATGCTCCGGCTTCCTCCCACAGTCCAAAGATGTGCAGGTTGGGTGGATTGGCCATGCTAAATTACCCTTAGTTCTCAAAATGTTGGGTGGGTTTATGGGGATAGGGCAGGGGTGTGAGCTGAGGTAGGTTTTCTTTCAAGCGCTGGTGCAGAGTCGCTGGGCCGAATAGGGATTCTATGGTTCTGTGTGGTTGACTCTAAAATGGCCTAGGGAACCAATCAGTTGAAGGGCAATAAAGGATGGGCAAAAAATACAGACCCTGCCAGTGATACATAGAAACATGAAAAATAGGAACAGGAGGAGGCCATTCGGCCCCTTTGAGACTGCTCCACCGTTCATTATGATCATGGCTGATCATCCAACTCAAAAGCCTAATTCTGCTTTCCCCCATATCCTTTGATCCTCTTTGCTATATCTAACTGCTTCTTGAAAACATACAATGTTTTAGGCTCAACTACTTCCTGTGGTAATGAATTCTGCAGGCTCACCACTCTCTGGGTGAAGAAATATCTCCTCATATCTGTCCTAAATGGTCCAGCCTGTATCCTCAGACTGTGACCCCTGATTCTGGTCAAACCCACCATTGGGAACGTTCTTCCTGCATCTACCCTGTCCAGTCCTGTTAAAATTTTATAGGTTTCTATGAGATTCTCCCTTCATTCTTCTGAACTCCAGTGAATATAATCATAACCGATTCAATCTTTCCTCATACTTCAATCCTGCCATCCCAGTAAACAGTCTGGTAAACCTTCGCTGCATTTCCTCTACAGCAAGGACATCCTTTAGCAGATAAGGAGATAAAAATATTCCAGGTGTGGTCTCACCAAGGCACTATATAATTGCAGCAAGATATCCCTGCTCCTGTAATCAAACCCTCTCACAATAAAGGCCTGCATACCATTTGCTTTCTTTACCGCCTGCTCTACCAGCGTGCTTACCTTCAATGACTGATGTATGAGGACACCCAGGTCTTGTTGTAGACCCCACTCTCCTAACTTATGGTCATTCAGATAATAGTCTGCCTTCTCATTTTTGCTACCAAAGTGGATAACCTAGCATTTGTCCAAATTATACTGCATGAACCCACACACAACTTGTCCAAATCACACTTAAGGATCTCTGCATCCTCCTCATAGTGCAGCCACCCACCCCCACCCCACACCCCCCTGCTCAACTTGGTGCCATTTGCAAATTTGGAGCTATTATATTTTGTTCCCTCATCTAAATGATTAATATATATTGTGAATAGCTGGGGTCCTAGCACCAGCCCCTGCAGTACCCCACTAGTCACTGTCTGCCAATTTGAAAAAGATCTGTTAATTCCTGCTCTTTATTTCCTGTCTGCCAATTAGCTTTCTATCCATCTCAATACACTACCCCTAATCCCATGTGCTTTTGCTTTACATGCTAATCTCTTATGCGGGACTTTGCCAAAAGCCTTCTGAAAGTCCAAATATACCACGTCCACTGGCTCCCCCATGTCAACTCTACTAGTTACATCTTCTAGTAGCGACATGATACCCACATCCCATGAATCAATAAACTATTAATTCCTTCACACAATTACATTTGATATTGTCCTAAATTTTCCCAATGTCACCTTCGTCATTAATGTCTCTTTACTTTAATACTTTCACTGTCACTTCCGAACCCACTTTGCTTATTTTTACCCAAAATGTTGCTCTAATTTAGAGCCTTGACATCTGCTTTCTCTCTTTCCTGAATCTTCCCATCCCTTCTTTTTTTGTTTAAACCCTTTCTAAGATCACAAGAACATTAGAACATTGGAAATAGGATCAGGAGCTGGCCATTTGGTCCTTGCTATTGATGGTGTACATTAATGCTTTGCGCGCAAATGTAGGGGGAATGAACAAAAGGTTCAAGGATGACATGGAAATTGGGAAGGTGCTAAATAATGAGGAGAATAGACGTATACTGCAGGAGGACATCAATGGACTAGTCATGTGGGCAGAGCAGTGGCAAATAGAATTCAACCCGGAAAAGTGTGAGATAATACACTTGAGGAGCGCCAATAAGGCTAATAAGAAATAGTTGGACTCTGGATAGTACTGAAGGGAGGAACCTTGAAGTACATATCCACAGATCTCTGAATGTGGCAGGCCAGGCTGATGATGTAGCTAAGAAGGGATTCTTGCCTTTATTAGCTGAGGCACAGACTACAAGAGCAGGGAGGTTATGCTGGAACTGTATAAAATACTGATTATGCCACAACTGGAATTCTGTGTGCAGTTCTGGTCACCACATTATTGGAAGGATGTGATGCACTGGAGAGGGTACAGTTGAGATTTACCAGGATGTGGCCTGGGCTGGAGGGACTGAGCTATGAGAAGAGATTGAATAGGCTGGGGCATGGAGTGGCTTCCTTGGAGCAGCAAAGATTGAGAGGGGACCTGATAGAGGTGTATAAGATTATGAGGGGCTTGGATAGAGCAAATGGGAAGGCACTTTTTCCATTAGTAGAGGGTAAGTAACCAGGCGGTGTAGATTTAAGGTAAGAGGCAGAAGACCAAGAGGGGATTTGAGGAGAATCTATTTTATCCAGAGGGTGGTGGGAGTCTGAAAATCACTGCCTAAAATGGTAGTTCAGTTTTAAACTCTCGGTACATTTAAGAAGTGTTTTGACATTCACTTGGGCTGCCATAATGCTATGGGCCAAGGGGAGGAAAATGGGATTAGTGTAGTCGGATCTTTGTTGACTGGCATGCACACAATGGGCTGAATGGTCATCCTTCTGTGCTGTAAACATCTATGAATCTATGGAGCCTGTTGTGGCAGTTAATAAGACCATGGTCAAAATGATTAGGGCCTTCACCCCACTTTCTCTGCCTGCCCCTCTGACTCTCAATTTCAGTCAAAAATCTGTCTAATTCAGCCTCGAATATATTCAATGACAGAGCTTCCACTGTTCTCTGGGGAAGAGAATTCCATTCACTAAGAGAAGACTGCACAAAAATAACAATCCATCACTGAATGTAGCTCCAAATAGAGGGCTCCATTTTACTTGCCCCCAGGGTTATGTTTCCAGTGGGGAGGCAGGTAAAATAGGGTGGGCACCTTGCCACCCTCCCCCCAAATTCAATCCCATAGTATGGGGAATGGGGCGGGGGGGGGGGGGGGGGGGGGGGGAGGGGGGGGGGGGGGGGGGGGTGAAAAATCATCAGCCAGACCAGCATACATATTGACCTTGATAACATGTTGCCCACACCATAAAACCTTTGGCCCAAAAAAACCTTTGCGTGGCCGATTTTTAAATGGAACATTCAGGGGGCAGAAAGGAAAGGTGGGCCCAATCTTTAGGGGCTGCCCTTTGTGAACTAGAGGGCGGCTCCCTTTGAACCAAATCTCCCCTCTCTTCCTCACGCCCTCCCAGCCTTAAACCCAACTTCCCCCTCCCCTCTCTGACCAGTCAAAACCCTCCCTGTCCAAGACCCCGGACTTAACAGCTTCAGAGAGCCTCGACCCCCTTCCTTCCTCCTTCTTCCTGCAGTTCCAGCAGCTGCCACTAACATGCTCTTGGCGCTGCTTGGACGGATGTAACTGCTGCCCAACTGCATTGGCTGGCCAGAGAGCGGGATTCCTTCCCAATGAGGGGCGGAAGTCCCATGTTGCCCTTCTTCAGCCAACCTGAAGTGTACTGTGGCTGCGGGGCGGGGTGGTGCAGAGTGGGCTGGCTCCACGCTGACTTTCCTTCGGGGGACGCAAGTATAAAAGCTCAGGAGACCTGAGAAGGTGAATCAAAATTGCAGTTCATTTTCAGTCAAAAGAAAGGGCCACAACGTGGAATGCAGCACATAGGTCCCAACCGAGACTACCGATCATGCTGGTCCCAATCCAGGCCGGCTTTTAAGGGTTGATTCTATGATCGTCAGCCCGATGGGCCTCCTCCCATTAGTGGGAGAACTCATTTCATGAGCCCCACGGAGAGATCAATTGGGTCGTCCCCTTGGGTCCCATGTGGGTTATTGCAGTGGGGATGCAAGCTGTACACATCCCCTCCATATTATTCAACCCAGTTTGGGTAAGGGTAAGTGAGAGATTGTAAGGGTTAATCTCTTTCTAAAATTGTCCGGCTTACATTTTATGTTTAGCATTTAACTACAATCTGCTGTTAAAATTAAGTTTCTTTCAGTCTTATTCCGGAGAGCAGCTGCAGTTAGTTCATTGCACAGCCAGTTTGAACCGTTTTCTCTTGCGAGCAGTGCTGACTCATCTGTGTAGAATTTTAGCTGCTGTAAGTACAGGTGGTCTTGCTCAGTGCACAGAATAAACAACCAGACTGGTTACTCAGTTCACCGGGTCACTGCTCCCAGCCTAGTTTAAGTGGAGTCCATCCCAGTGGAATAGCTCCCTCACATCCTTGTTTTAAAATAACCTGATGTCGACACCCTCCCTATCGTTATGCATTGCTGATTTCCTTGGGTGGCCCTCGCGTATTCAGCTGCCTGAAGTCTAAACAAAGCAGAACAAAAAATACAAAGTCTGGGCTTGAAATGGGGTGAATTCCAAACGAACCTGAGGATATTTCACTGTGTGGGCGGCCGATCTATGGATCTCGACTCCTTAGGGAGAGGATGGAATCAGCTAGTATTAAAGTATTGATTCATTTAAATATAAATTAAATTTGTTTCAAAAAATAATATTTTGGATGTAATGGGCAGGATTCGCTGTTGCGAGTCCGCCCCTCTACCACTGCCAGCGAGGACTGAGAATTTGGCGTGCTGTTCACTGCTGGCGAGATTCTCTACTCCCTCCGCTGTCAATGGGATTTCCCATTGAAGCCACCCCTCTCCACTCGTTCCTGGATCAGTTGTGGACTCACTCATAGAGATTGATCACTGTGATTGATCAATAACTCCATTAGCATTGGATCATGGGACTGCAAGGATGGTACAAGGTAAGTTGAATGGATGGGCAATTCCAGTGTCTCAATGTAAATGTCAATGTAAATGGGGGGGGGCTTGTTGGTCAATCTCCTGTCGAAAGCCTGGTCTGGTGTGAAGCAATTCGGTGCCCGAGTTTAACATACCCTGGTGCTTTGCTGAAGACAGACATTGTGTATTTCCCAGCCTGGCTTGAGTTGCGGAGTAGGAATGCACCTTCCTTAGCCTGAAAACGAAACACAGATTACTGCACTGAGCGGTGTGAGAATCATCTACAAGAGCAAATATCCCCAAATCTCAGAGAATCAGATTTTTAAAAAAGCAACAAAGAGATAAAGGCTGAAAATACTGTTAATAAGAATATGAGAAATATGAGTCGACCACATGATCCCTCGAGCCTGCTCTGCCGTTCAATGCCATCATGGCTGAAGGCTTCAACCCCATTTTCTTGCCCACTCCTATTATTCCATGATTCCCTGAGAGACCAAAAATCTGTTTATTTTGGACATAAATAGTCCAAATGTTTATTTTGGACAGTGATGGAATATTCTCAACCTTCTCGGGTAAATAATTCCAAAAATTCACAACTCTTTGTGTGAAGAAATTTCTCCTCATCTCGGTCCTAATCCTGGGATTGGGCCTTCCCCATGCTTCAGATTCCCCGACCAGTGGAAACAATCTCTCAGCGTTCACCTGAACAAACCCGTTCAGAATCTTGTGTTTCAATGAGATCACCTCTCATTCTTCCAAACTCCAGAGGATTTCAGCCCAATTTACTCAGCTTCTCATCATAGGGCAACGCACTCATCTCAGGGACCAATCTAGTGAACCTTCGCTTTTCCATTTCCAATTCAAATATACCTTTCCTGAGCAAAACTGCATAACGTATTTCAGATGTGGTCTCACCAAAACCCTGTACAACTGTAGCGAATCATCCTTATTATAGTCATGGATGTTTACAGCATGGAAATAGGCCCTTCGGCCCAGCTTATCCATGCCGCCCAGTTTCTATACCCACCCTGTCTTGTCCCCCAATCCCCTTATAATAAAGGCTTACATGCCATTTGCCTCCCTAATTGTCTCCTGAATCTGTATGCTAACATTTTGTGTAACATGTATAAGTACACACTCAGTTTCTCTGAATATCAACAAGTTTTACCCTTTCAAAAAATAGTCTGCTTTTTTATTCTTGCAATCAAAGTGAATAGACTCACATTTCACAACACGGGGGCTGGTTTAGCTCACTGGGCTAAATCGATGGTTTTTAAAACAGACCAAGCAGGCCAGCAGCACGGTTCGATTCCCGTACCAGCCTCCCCGGACAGGCGCCGGAATGTGGCGACTAGGGCCTTTTCACAGTAACTTCATTGAAGCCTACTCGTGACAATAAGCGATTTTCATTTCATTTCATTTCACCACACTGCACTCCATCTGTCACCTTGTTGCTCATTTACCCAATTTGGATACATCCATTTGCAACCATTCTGTGTCCTCAAAGCTTACATTCACACCTAGATTTGCATCATCAGCAAACTTCGATACATTATTCTTCGACACTTCATAAATCATTAATATAGATTGCAAATAGCCGAGGCTCCACACTGATCATCATGACACTCCACCAGCCAGAGCCTTCACAGGAAGACTTACAAAGCAGAACTCAAGAACTTGGGCAATCTAATCCATCCCAGACACCAACAGTCTCTTCACGGCTGTTGGCAAACTATGGCGAATTTGGACACTTTCTCTCTCTCCATCAGCAGCCACGGCACACGTTTCACGAATTTTAAAAGCCCAAGTGAACCTGGCTGTCAGGAATTCACCCCTTGGGAGGCGGAGAATCGCGTAGGCCCCGGAGAATACCAGAGAATGCCCACTAATGATATGCAAATGGTGTTTACTGTATGTGCGTTCTGGAACACATTGACGCCGCTGTTGAGGTGACAAAGAATTGCGATTTGGCATGAAATGGGCTCCCGCCACGAATTCGGGGTCGGAACCGATTCTCCGGCCCATCGCATTTCCCAATTCTGGCAGCAGTTTACGGAGAATTTTGCCCATTGTTTTTGTGTGGCTTTACACACATACTAACTTCAATCAGTTTGGTGCCTTGCTTGACGTGTCAGAGGAGGCAGTAGTCATCTCCAAACCTCTGAACTTTCTCGGTCGCAATATGCCCTATTTTGAAATTTGTATTTTGAAGGTATTAAGTGAATAACAATGATTACCTCCTGTTTCAGAAGCTGCTCTGCTTTACTTCGTGTGATTTCTTTATTGTACCATCTGTGTGAAGACAAGAGAAAGTGCAACAGAATGTTTCTCTTCAAAACAAAATTGTACAAATTGTATTTGAAAGTGATCACAGAACTCTCTGGCAGCTCAGCACAACCTGCTAGTGTACAGGTAAGAATGGGCATTAAATGCCAACTTTGTCAGCAATACCGACATCGCATGAATGAATAATATAAACCCTGATTCCAGAACACGTAGCTCACAATTCTGGTTGAGAAGCAAGGGCAACGACAGAGTGGTGCACTGTCAGAGGGTCAGTACTGAGGGAGTGCTGCACTGTCAGAGGGTCAGTACTGAGGGAGTGCCGCACTGTCAGAGGGTCAGTACTGAGGGACTGCAGCACTGTCAGAGGTCAGTACAGAGGGAGTGCTGCACTGTCAGAGGGTCAGTACTGAGGGAGTGCTGCACTGTCAGAGGGTCAGTACTGAGGGAGTGCTGCACTGTTAGAGGGTCAGTACTGAGAGAGTGCAGCACTGTCAGAGGGTCAGTACTGAGTGAGTGCAGCACTGTCAGAGGGTCAGTACTGAGGGAGTGCTGCACTGTCAGAGAGTCAGTACTGAGGGAGTGCTGCACTGTCAGAGGGTCAGTACTGAGGGAGTGCAGCACTGTCAGAGGGGCAGTATCGAGGGAGTGCTGCACTGTTGGAGAGTCAGTACTGAAGGAGTTCCGCGCATGGGAAATCTGTGTATCCGGGTAGTGGTGATACGAATATTATACATGTCAACCAGAAGCGTCCAATGTTGAATTCTAGCCAATGCGATAGTTGGGATTCCCTTATCCTCCCTAAAAAGTCCGAGCAGTGCCTTGTGGTCAATCACAATGGAGAAATGTTGCCTGTAAACATATTGGTGGATTTTCTTGACACCTAATTAATTACCCCCAAGCCCTCCTTCTTAATTTGAGTGAAATGTTGCACAGCATCCTCAAAGTGAAAGTAATAAGACGATCCATGCCGTTATCCCAAATCTGGGCCAGCACCGCCCCAATGTGTAAGGGGAGTCATCGCATGTTAGGATTAGCATATAGCTGGATCATAGTGAGTGAAGAGCTGTGTGGACGGCAGATGCTTTTTTACTCTGGAAAATGCTTTGTCTTGTGAGGCAACCCGAATCATTCCTGGTCCTTCTTCAAACAGGATGAGGAGTGGGGCTAATAAAGTGGCCAGGTTTGCAATGAACTTTCCACAGTAATTTACAAGGCCTAGGAATGACTGGAGTTCAATGCCATTCTTTGGGCTTGGGCCCCTTTTATGGTCTGAACCTTATTTCCACCGGGTATAGAGCATCCCTGTCCACCCTGTATCCTAAGTAAGTCACCGCTCTCGCACAAAACACACACTGGCTCCTCTTTAGCAGGGCTACCACTTGGGAAAACCACCTGAATACTTGTTACAGATTGTAAATATATTCTCCATTACTCACTGGAAAATCCCCGAGGCCAATGAAATCCCCAACACGAGGTGGGTGTATGTGGGGGCTAGTTTAGCGAGGGGTTGGTTGAGCACAGTGGGCTCAATAGCTGGCTTTTAAAGCAGAACAAGGCCGGCCAGCAGCGCGGGTTCAATGCCCGTACCAGCCTCCCCGGACAGGCGCCGGAATGTGGCGACTAGGGGTTTTTCACAGTAACTTCATGTGAAGCCTACTTGTGACAATAAGCGATTTTCATTTCATTTCAAATAACCACCAATGAGTGTTTATGGTCGCACATTTTCTGGACTCAGGCAGCGGGATTCTGCAACCGTCCGCTGGGTCGGGGAATCACTGCGGGGGCAGGGGGGGGGGCTGCCGTATTCTCCAGCACCGTTTTTCGGGCAGGGTTCATGCCACGCCGGTCCGGGGCCGTTGGCAGTGCCGCCACCCCCCCCCCCCCCCCGCCAATTCTCCAGGCCCCAATGGGCCCAGCACCATCTGTTTTTGGCCTGTCCCGCCGGGGTGAGTCATTCAGCTCACGTACCGGCAGGACCTGGCAGGTCAGTCAGCTGGCGCAGTCCTCGGGGGGTGGGGGGGCCCCCACGGTGGCCTGGTCCATGATCGCCACCCCCACGGTGGCCTGGTCCATGATCGGGGCCCACTGATCTGCGGGCGGGCATGTGCCGTGGGGGCACTCCTTCCTTCCGTGCCGGCCCCTGCAGGGCTCCGCCATGGCCGGTGCGGAGAAGAGAATCTCTCACGCATGCGCCAAAACACACCCGTGGTTCCGCGCATGCGCAAGATCATGCCTGCCCTTTGGCACATGCGCGAACATGCGCAGTCCCTTTGGCGCCGGCTGGAGCAGCGCCAACCCCTCCACCGTTCACCTAGCCCCTGAGAAAGTGGAGGTAAGTGGAGAATTCCTCAACTTGGGGGCCCGTTGATGCCAGAGTGGTTGGCGCCGGTTTTCCCACCGGCGTGGAGACTTAGTCCCCGGAAGGGAGAATCCCGGCCAGGATCTAGCTCCACCTGTTAATAAGCATGGCTAATGTAAAACATTATGAAGGAACATCCTCCAGCCAGTTTCACGTTCAAATCTTCCACAGTAGGCATCAAGTACCAATCCAGGTGTGAAGGTCTGTTCACCGTGAGCTTAAATTCCTGACAGAGACGGACAGATGTGTTAGGCTTCACTACCAGCACCAATGGATGTGGCCTATTGAGCAAATTGCACAGGGCATACGACTCAAGGATCCTTCAATCGCGAATTTCCGTGTCAACTTGGCCAGAAATGCAGAGGGCACAGGCCCCACCCTGAAATACTGGGGCTGAACATCAGGATCCATATAGATATGGGCCCTGGTTCCTGTTTTCTTGACAAACCCTCCTGGAACACTGCAGGTTATTTGCCCAGTACATCACACAGATTCCTGGTGCCCATCCGGAAAAACCTGTTCCCAGTTAAACAGAGGATTCGCAACCAATCACGCTCCAGCAAATTGGGCTCTGGCCCCAGTCCCACTGCTATCCATGCGTAACCAGAGTCATGGTGGTCTCCACGATATTCAAAGGCTCGCCGGTATAGGTCACCAACCTTGCTTTGGTGTCACGTAATGTCAGTCTGTCAATTATCTGTCAGTCACCTGAGGCCTGTTTAGGGGCACAAAAGTGCACATTGTATTCTTCTCTTTGAAGTTTAGGTAGTTTGAGTCACCCTGGTTAGCGGAGGTCTGTATAAAAGACAGACAGAAAGCGCACTCAGTAAGCTTTGCGCAAGTCGAGAAGATACAGCCGGAGTGAGGCACATCCAGAGTGGGAAGGTGGAACTTGGTAATGTGGTGCAGTGAGGTAATTCGGTGCAGAGTGGGAGAAGGTGCTTTTACTCTACTGTTTTGTTCTCTCTCTTTCTTCTGGACTGTAACTTTCAATCTGCAGGGAGAGGACCCGGGAGCATCTGAGACCCTGGGTGAGTTCTCCCAGTTAGCCGGAGAAGACACAGCCAGAGTGAGGCACAACGAAGAGTGAGTTTGGGAATTTGAAGCTAGGTGGGAATTTGAAGCTGGGTGGGGAGGAGGTGCTTTTAACCCTGGTAAGTGACTGGTAAGTAGTTTTTCTTTTCATTGTCTAATTTATTTATTTTTCTTTCGTTTTTTGAAATTGTAGTTGTATAAGTTTACCTGAGGTTTAAGACATGGCAGGAAATCCCAGACCCGTGTCATGCTCCTCGTGTGAGATGTGGGAGCTCAGGGACACGTCCACTGTCCCTGGCTCCTTCATGTGCAAGAAGTGTGCTCAGTTGCAGCTCCTGTTAGACCGCATGACGGCTCTGGAGCTGCGGATGGACTCACTTTGAAGCATCCACGGATGCTGAGGAGGTTGTGGATAGCACGTTTAGCGAATTGGTCACACCGCAGGTGAAAGTTACTGAGGGAGATAGAAAATGGGTGACCAAAAGAGAGAGAGCAAGAGTAGGAAGGCAGTGCAGGTGTTCCTTGCGGTCATCTCCCTGCAAAACAGATATACCGCTTTGGATACTGTTGACAGAGATGGCTCACCAGGGGAAGGCAGCAACAGCAAGGTTCATGGCACCCTGGCTGTCTCTGCTGCGCAGCAGGGCAGGAAGAAAAATGGCAGTGCTATAGTGATAGGGGACTGAATCGTAAGGGGAATAGACAGGCGGTTCTGCGGACGCAATCGAGACTCCAGGATGGTATGTTGCCTCCCTGGTGCAAGGGTCAAGGATGTTTCAAAGTGGCTGCAGGACATTCTGGGGGGGGGAGGGTGAACAGCCAGCTGTCATGGTGCACATAGGCACCAACGATATAGGTAAAAAACGGAATGAGGTCTTACAAGCTGCATTCAGGGAGTTAGGAGTTAAACTAAAAAGTAGGACCTCAAAGGTAGTAATCTCAGGATTGCTACCAGTGCCACGAGCTAGTCAGAGTAGGAATGTCAGGATAGATAGGATAAATGCGTGGCTCGAGAGATGGTGCAAGAGGGAGGGATTCAAATTCCTGGGGCATTGGGACCGGTTCTGGGGGAGGTGGGACCAGTACAAACCGGACGGTCTGCACCTGGGCAGGACTGGAACCGATGTCCGAGGGGGGGTGTTTGCTAGAGCTGTTGGGGAGGGTTTAAACTAATGTGGCACAGGGATGGGAACCGATGCAGGAAGTTGGAAGGTAGTAAAACAGGGACAGAAGCAAAAGGAAGTAAGGGAGAAAATGTAAGGCAGAGAAGCCATAGTCAAAAATCAAAAAGGGCGACAGCACAAGGTACAGTGACTGAGGGGAGCTCAGTGAATAGACCCAGTAATACTAAAAGGAATAAAACTGGAGATGTTAAGATTCAAAACAGAGGTAAAAAAACCAACATAAGTGTACTTTACCTGAGCGCTCCTAGTATTCGGAATAAAGTAAATGAGTTGATGGTGCAAATCATCGTGAATGACTATGATTTAGTGGCCATTACTGAAACATGGTTAAAGGATGGTCACGACTGGGAGTTAAATATCCGAGGGTATCAAACTATTCGGAAGGAAAGAGTGGATGGTAAGGGAGGTGGTGTAGCTCTGTTATTTAAGGATGACATCCGGGCAATAGTAAGGGATGACATCGGTGCTATGGAGGATAAGGTTGAATCCATTTGGGTGGAAATCAGGAATAGTAAGGCGAAAAAGTCACTGATAGGAGTAGTCTACAGGCCACCAAATAGTAACGTCATGGTGGGGCAGGCAATAAACAAAGAAATAACTGATGCATGTAGAAATGGTACAGCAGTTATCATGGGGGATTTTAATCTACATGTCGATTGGTTTAACCAGGTCGGTCAAGGCAGCCTTGTGGAGGAGTTTATAGAATGTATCCGCGATAGTTTCCTAGAACAGTATGTAATGGAACCTACGAGGGAACAAGCGGTCCTAGATCTTGTCCTGTGTAATGAGACAGGATTGATTCATGATCTCATAGTTAGGGATCATCTCGGAAGGAGCAATCATAATATGGTGGAATTTAAAATACAGATGGAAGGTGAGAAGGTCAAATCAAATACATAGTGGCAAAGATTGGTGGGAGACTAGAGGACTGGGAAATCTTTAGGGGGCAACAGAAAGCTACTAAACAAGCTAGAAAGAAGAGTAAGATAGATTATGATAGTAAACTTGATGGGGCAGCAGGGTAGCATGGTGGTTAGCATAAATGCTTCACAGCTCCAGGGTCCCAGGTTCGATTCCCGGCTGGGTCACTGTCTGTGTGGAGTCTGCACGTCCTCCCCCTGTGTGCGTGGGTTTCCTCCGGGTGCTCCAGTTTCCTCCCACAGTCCAAAGATGTGCGGGTTAGGTGGATTGGCCATGCTAAATTGCCCATAGTGTCCTAATAAAAGTAAGGTTAAGGGGGGGTTGTTGGGTTACAGGTATAGGGTGGATACGTGGGTTTGAGTAGGGTGAACATGGCTCGGCACAACATTGAGGGCCGAAGGGCCTGTTCTGTGCTGTACTGTTCTATGTTCTATGTTCTAAACTTGCTCAGAATATAAAAACAGACAGTAAAAGTTTCTACAAATATATAAAACAAAAAAGAGAGGCTAAGGTAAATATTGGTCCTTTAGAGGATGAGAAGGGAGTGTTAATAATGGGAGATGAGGAACTGAACAGGTTTTTTGGGTCGCTCTTCACAGTGGAAGACACAAATAACATGCCAGCGACTGATAGAAATGAGGCTATGACAGGTGAGGACCTTGAGAGGATTGTTATCACTAAAGAGGTAGTGATGGGCAAGCTAATGGGGCTAAAGGTAGACAAGTCTCCTGGCCCTGATGGATTGCGTCCCAGAATGCTAAAAGAGATGGCTAGGGAAATTGCAAATGCACTAGTGATAATTTGCAAAAATTCACAAGACTCTGGGGTGGTCCCGGTGGATTGGAAATTAGCAAACGTGACACCACTGTTTAAAAAAGGAGGTAGGCAGAAAGCAGGAAATTATTGACCAATGAGCTTAACTTCAGTAGTAGGGAAGATGCTGGAATCTATCATCAAGGAAGAAATAGCAAGGCATCTGGATAGAAATTGTCCCATTGGGCAGACACAGCATGGGTTCATAAAGGGCAGGTCGTGCCTAACTAATTTAGTGGAATTTTTTGAGGATATTACCTGTGAAGTATATAACGGGGAGCCAATAGATGTGGTATATCTGGATTTCCAGAAAGCCTTTGACAAGGTGCCACACAAAAAGTTGCTGCATAAGATAAAGATGCATGGCATTAAGGGTAAAGTAGTAGCATGGATAGAGGATTGGCAAAGAGTGGGGATTAATGGGTGTTTCTCTGGTTGGCAATCAGTAGCTAGTGGTGTCCCTCAGGGATCCGTGTTGGGCCCACAATTGTTCACAGTTTACATAGATGATTTGGAGTTGGGGAACTCCAAGGGCAATGTGTCCAAGTTTGCAGATGACACTAAGATGAATGGTAAAGCGAAAGTGCAGAGGATACTGGAAGTCTGCAGAGGGATTTGGATAGGTTAAGTGAATAGGCTAGGGTTTGGATGGAATACAATGTTGACAAATGTGTGGTTATCCATTTTGGTAGGAAATACAGCAAACGGGATTATTATTTAAATGATAAAATATTAAAGCATGCTGCTGTGCAGAGACCTCGGTGTGCTAGTGCATGAGTCACAGAAAGTTGGTTTACAGATGCAAGAGGTGATTAAGAAGGTGAATGGAATTTTGTCCTTCATTGTTAGAGGGATGGAGTTTCGAAGCTGATCTGGTCAGGCCAGCATTGTCCTGTGATGCTGTCGGAGTTCAAAATGAAGGGCAACTTAAAGTATGGATACCACAGCCCATGGACCGCTGCAGCTCTTGCACTCTTTTCTCCGAGTGCTCCTGGGATAGGGAAAGCTCGATGACCCATTTCAAATCCAAGGTGGACCACGCGGTGCTATGTCTTTTCGTCCGACGTCATTTCGTCCAACGACACTTCGTCCACGTCTTTTGGTCCAACGTCTTTTTGTCCGCCCGTCTTTTGGTCCAACGTCACTTCGTCCAATTATCCAATTACAAAAAGTTTAATTTAGTTTTTCAATGTTACTGCTCAAGGATCCTCTCCACCTATTTCGCCTCTTGATGTTGAGTTCTGCATTTGTGCTGCTTGATCTCCAGACATTATTAAGATAAGCTGCAGGATATTCACCCATGTATGCTCCAGCGTGATGAGAGCCATTGTATCTGATGGAATATTTGATCATTTCAGACCTGTAATGTCAGAACCCACTGCCAACCAGAGGTTTTAATCACTCGACGAAAATCGAGAAATAAATCTGCTTCTTTCAGAACTGCACTCATTGTCTAAATCCAATTAGACTCCCACTTATATCTGTGTCTGTCGGAATTGTAGAATATCAAATCATCTTGTCCTCTCCCCATTATTCTCTCTCGGGTACAGTTCTGGAAATCTAACTTTTAGGGAATTTCGGGAATTTACAATTTACATCAATTTTAAGTAATTTCGGGAATTTTATGTAATTAGTAAACTTTTAGATTTTTTAACTGCACTTTTAGATTTTTTAACTTTTTAACTGCATTTTTCATCTTGCATTTTACTTGCATTTTATCAATTACTTGCATTTTAACAATTAAATTCACTTGCTGTATTGTACTTGCATTTTATCAATTAAATGGTTTTATACGGAGTTAATTTGTAATTGGATAATTGGACGAAGTGACGTTGGACCAAAAGACGGGCGGACAAAAAGACGTTGGACCAAAAGACGTGGACGAAGTGTCGTTGGACGAAGTGACGTCGGACGAAAAGACGCGACACGGGACCACGCTGACTGTTTCCTCTGAGCGTCTGTGCTGCTTACGCCACACACTAGCATATCCTCAACATTTCGAGAGGGACGGCCTGAACTCACAATGCTCAGTCTTAGACAGGTCAAGAAATCAATGGCTGATTCACCTGGAGACCGACCGCATTGCCAGATAAAACATATACCGCTGCATGATCACGGAGGTTTCCAGGTCATGATGTTCAGCAACCAAAGTAACCAGCTCCTCAAATGATTTGGAGTATTTTGCAACTGGATAGGTTAGACTTTTTGTGATCCCAAAAGTCGGGGCCCCGCAGGCGATCAGGAGGATGACTTTCTAATGGTTTTCCCTCAAAGTACTTCATGCGTTCAGCATACTGGCTCCAAGGCCTGCATCCAAGGTTTTGAGCTACCTGAACATTGGCATCCTCAATTGTTCGTTCCCAAGTTCCGGGATAGTAATCGACCGGGTGGCTCGGCGGTTCCGCGAGTGAGTCCGGGGTTTCCTTTTGTCCTCGTCGCCAGTTTAGTAACTTGAGGTCGTGGAACAGAAATTCATTTAGCTATATACAATATTCTGCTCACGGCAGTAATTCGCTCCCACTCCAGTCGTCGCTGGGAGAACTACCTACACCTGGCCCTGCTTTGGGCCGGCTTTTATGTAAGTATGTAATGAACTCCAGTTGAGTGGCCCCCTCCCGCTATCTGGGAAGCTCGTATTCCATGAGTCCTACGGGGAGATCAACAATGATTTCCCTGTGATCCTCGTGCGGGTTCTAACCATCCACAAGAAACATTTATGGCCAGGATCTTTATCTGGCCAATGGTTCATTACGGTCTTGTGGAAGCAAAGGGCAATTTAACCAGCCAGTTGTGGCCAGCATGGGAGTCACATTGTGGTGGGACAATAAAATCCTGGCCTGTGAAAATGGACATTTTGGAATGTCCATCAGGAGGTTTAGCTTTTATCTAAAGATAACCAGATCCAGGTTCTTTGGGGATCTAAGGATGGCCCTGTAAGTGTGCATTTCTCTCTAATCTTTCTCTCTTTAAAATATCCTGTACTTTGTGTTTCATCAAAGCACTTAATTCCAACACATGAAAGAAGGCCCCGGCGCAATGTCTCCTTGTGAGCCGTAATGATGACTCTGCTGTGCTACTTACTCATATGTTTCAAGCTCGTTCCCGGATTCCACCACATAGTTACTGGGGATGAATCCTTCTTGTCTGCAAGTGGAATTAAAGAGACCAGTCAGCTATTTTCAACTGTTCGCTACCTTATTCAACATAGGTCAATCCGTCAGAGCGGTCTGTCCACTCAACAACCTGATCCTCATTTGAACTGCTCACTTGACAAGCCCAGCGACAAGGCCGGAATCGAACCCTGGAATCTGTTTTCACTGAGCTCAACCCTGTTCATACTGAATAACACAGTCATAAGAACATAAGAACTAGGAACAGGAGTAGGCCATCTGGCCCCTCGAGCCTGCTCCACCATTCAATGAGATCATGGCTGATCATTTGTGGACTCAGCTCCACTTTCCGGCCCGAACATCATAACCCTTAATCCCTTTATTCTTCAAAAAACTATCTATCTTTACCTTAAAAACATGTTATGAAGGAGCCTCAACTGCTTCACTGGGCAAGCAATTCCATAGATTCACAACCCTTTGGGTGAAGACGTTCCTCCTAAACTCAGTCCTAAATCTACTTCCCCTTATTTTGAGGCTATGTCCCCTAGTTCTGCTTTCACCCGCCATTGGAAACAACCTGCCCGCATCTATCCTATCTATTCCCTTCATAATTTTAAATGTTTCTATCAGATCCCCCCTCATCCTTCTAAATTCCAACGAGTACAGTCCCAGTCTACTCAACCTCTCCTCATAATCCAACCCCTTCAGCTCTGGGATTAACCTAGTGAATCTCCTCTGCACACCCTCCAGTGCCAGTACGTCCTTTCTCAAGTAAGGAGACCAAAACTGAACACAATACTCCAGGTGTGGCCTCACTAACACCTTATACAATTGCAACATAACCTCCCTAGTCTTAAACTCCATCCCTCTAGCAATGAAGGACAAAATTCCATTTACCTTCTTAATCACCTGTTACACCTGTAAACCAACCTTCTGTGACTCATGCACTAGCACACCCAAGTCTCTCTGCACAGCAGCATGCTTTAATATTTTATTGTTTAAATAATAATCCCATTTGCTGTTATTCCTACCAAAATGGATAACCTCACATTTGTCAACATTGTATTCCATCTGCCAGACCCTAGCCCATTCACTTAACCTACCCAAATCCCTCTGCAGACTTCCAGTATCCTCTGCACTTTTCTCTTTACCACTCATCTTATTGTCATCTGCAAACTTGGACACATTGCCCTTGGTCCCCAACTCCAAATCATCTATGTAAATTGTGAACAATTGTTGGCCCAACACGGATCCCTGAGGGGCACCACTAGCTACTGATTGCCAACCAGGGAAACACCCATTAATCCCCACTCTTTGCTTTCTATTAATTAACCAATCCTCTATCCATGCTACTACTTTACCCTTAATGCCATGCATCTTTATCTTATGCAGCAACCTTTTGTGTGCCACCTTGTCAAAGGCTTTCTGGAAATCCAGATATACCACATCCATCGGCTCCCCGTTATCTACTGCACTGGTAATGTCCTCAAATAACTCCACTAAATTAGTTAGGCATGACCTGACCTTTATGAACCCATGCTGCGTCTGCCCAATAGGACAATTTCTATCCAGATGCCTCGCTATTTCATCCTTGATGATAGATTCCAGCATCCTCCCTACTACCGAAGTTAAGCTCACTGGTCAATAATTTCCTGCTTTCTGCCTACCTCCTTTTTTAAACAGTGGTGTCACGTTTGCTAATTTCCAATCCACCGGGACGACCCCAGAGTCTAGTGAATTTCGGTAAATTATCACTAGTGCATCTGCAATTTCCCTAGCCATCTCTTTTAGCACTCTGGGATGCATTCCATCAGGGCCAGGAGACTTGTCTACCTTTAGCCCCATTAGCTTGCCCATCACTACCTCCTTAGTGATAACAATCCTCTCAAGGTCCTCACCTGTCATAGCCTCATTTCTATCAGTCGCTGGCATGTTATTTGTGTCTTCCACTGTGAAGAGCGACCCAAAAAACCTGTTCAGTTCCTCAGCCATTTCCTCATTTCCCATTATTAAAACTCCCTTCTCATCCTCTAAAGGACCAATATTTACCTTAGCCACTCTTTTTTCTTTTATATATTTGTAAAAACTTTTACTGTCTGTTTTTATATTCTGAGCAAGTTTACTCTCATACTCTATCTTACTCTTCTTTATAGCTTTTTTAGTAGCTTTCTGTTGCCCCCTAAAGCTTTCCCAGTCCTCTAATCTCCCAGCAATCTTTGCCACTTTATATGCTTTTTCCTTCAATTTGATACTCTCCCTTATTTCCTTCGATATCCACGGCCGATTTTCCCTCTTTCTACCGTCCTTCCTTTTTGTTGGTATAAACCTTTGCTGAGCACTGTGAAAATCGCTTGGAAGGTTCTCCACTGTTCCTCAACTGTTCCACCATAAAGTCTTAGCTCCCAGTCTACCTTAGCTAGTTCTTCTCTCATCCCCTTGTAATCTCCTTTGTTTAAACACAAAACATTAGTATTTGATTTTACTTTCTCACACTCCATCTGTATTTTAAATTCCACCATATTGTGATCGCTCCTTCCGAGAGGATCCCTAACTATGAGATCATGAATCTATCCTGTCTCATTACACAGGACAAGATCTAGGACCACTTGCTCCCTCGTAGGTTCCATTACATACTGTTCTAGGAAACTATCGCGGATACATTCTATAAACTCCTCCTCAAGGTTGCCTTGACCGACCTGATTAAACCAATCGACATGTAGATTAAAATCCCCCATGATAACTGCTGTACCATTTCTACATGCATCAGTTATTTCTTTGTTTATTGTCCGCCCCACCATAACGTTACTATTTGGTGGCCAATAGACTACTCCTATCAGTGAGTTTTTCGCCTTACTATTCCTGATTTCCACCCAAATGGATTCAACCTTATCCTCCATAGCACCGATGTCATCCCTTACTATTGCCCGGATGTCATCCTTAAATAACAGAGCTACACCACCTCCCTTACCATCCACTCTTTCCTTCCGAATAGTTTGATACCCTCGGATATTTAACTCCCAGTCGTGACCATCCTTTAACCATGTTTCAGTAATGGCCACTAAATCATAGTCATTTACGATGATTTGTGCCATCAACTCATTTACTTTATTCCGAATACTACGAGCATTCAGGTAAAGTACACTTATGTTGGTTTTTTTACCTCTGTTTTGAATCTTAACATCTCCAGTTTTATTCCTTTTGTTATTACTGGGCCTATTCACTGAGCTCTGCTCAGTCACTGTACCTTGTACTGTCGCCCTTTTAGATTTTTGACTATGTCTTCTCTGCCTTGCACTTTTCCCCTTACTTCCTTTTGCTTCTGTCCCTGTTTTACTACCTTCCAACTTCCTGAATCGGTTCCCATCCCCCTGCCACATTAGTTTAAACCCTCCCCAACAGCTCTAGAAAACACCCCCCCCTAGGACATCGGTTCCAGTCCTGCCCAGGTGCAGACCGTCCGGTTTGTACTGGTCCCACCTCCCCCAGAACCGGTCCCAATGCCCCAGGAATTTGAATCCCTCCCTCTTGCACCATCTCTCGAGCCACGCATTCATCCTATCTATCCTGACGTTCCTACTCTGACTAGCTCGTGGCACTGGTAGCAATCCTGAGATTACTACCTTTGAGGTCCTACTTTTTAGTTTAACTCCTAACTCCCTGAATTCCACTTGTAGGACCTCATCCCGTTTTTTACCTATATCATTGGTGCCTATGTGCACCACGACAGCTGGCTGTTCACCCTCCCCCCCCCCCCCCCAGAATGTCCTGCAGCCGCTCCGAGACATCCTTGGCCCTTGCACCAGGGAGGCAACATACCATCCTGGAGTCTCGATTGCGTCCACAGAACCGCCTATCTATTCCCCTTACGATCGAGTCCCCTATCACTATAGCCCTGCCATTTTTCTTCCTGTCCTGCTATGCAGCAGAGCCAGCCACGGTGCCATGAACCTGGCTGCTGCTGCCTTCCCCTGGTGAGCCATCTCCCTCAACAGTATCCAAAGCGGTATATCTTTTTTGCAGGGAGATGACCGCAGGGGACACCTGCACTGCCTTCCTACTCTTGCTCTTTCTTTTGGTCACCCATTTTCTATCTCCCTCATTAATTTTCACCTGCGGTGTGACCAACTTGCTAAACGTGCTATCCGCGACCTCCTCAGCATCGCGGATGCTCCAAAGTGAGTCCATCCGCAGCTCCAGTGCCGTCAAGCGGTCTAACAAGAGCTGCAACTGAACACACTTCTTGCACGTGAAAGAGCCAGGGACAGTGAACGTGCAAGAAGTCATAAAACTGCACACACACAGGCACAGACGCAAACACACATTGAATACATTCATGGCTGACATTCTGCTTCAAATCCACTTTGTGGCCCATTCTCCATATACCTTGATTCCCGAGAGGACAAAAATACTGTCCACCTCGTTATGTTTCTACTCCTGGTAGCATGTTATATTACCATTCTTGGTAATATGTTGTATTCTTTGTCCTTTCTTCCAGAATGACCCGATGTAGTGTTGACAAAGAATATACCAATCAAAAGATTGAAACAAAGCTAATTTATTATTGCACTACTAATTAAATGAAGTTTGCACACTCTACTGAGCTACAGATAATAATTAAGTGATATTGAATCTGCTTTACAGTACTCAATAATCTCAAGTCACTAACTGCACTATGATCTAACCTCGTGTTAACTCGATTTACTCTAATCTTCTTCTTATGCTTTCACCATGCTTTCTCCTTATGCTACTCTCTCAGCTTCTCCCAGAATTCCCTGAGAAGCTGTCTTTAATACAGAGAAGTAGTAACGCCCTCTAGTGTTTGATTTACGCAGAGATTGTTAACCCTTCACTAACCTGACTATATACATATCAATACACACCTCAGCCTTAAATATATGCAACAATGGAACAGCCATGAGCCTCTGGGGTAGAGAATGCTAAAAATTCACAACCCAGTTTATTCAACCTCTCATTATAGGACAACCCTCTCATCGCAAGAACCAATTTAGCCAACCAGTACTTTACTGCCTCCAACGCCAGAGTATTCTTACTTAAACGGGAAGACCAAAACTGACACACTGTATTCCAGGTACGGTTTCATCAAACACAGGTATTAAAAACGCAGCTATTTCTAATGAGAATAGAACAAGGCTACAAATCCTGGTTAAAAACTCCATATCCGTGACCTCAGTCCAGATTGGAGAACGGTGCTCCCAATACATGCCTAGGCTATACAGATAGTCAGCCACCCTTGACTCCACATTAGCCTAGGTGCTCAGTAAAGTTGTGCGCCCACGTCATGTGAGCTTTTGCCAGAGTCGCCCAGTACCAGTAGCCCCCTACCCCGTGTCCTGCTGACACTGCATCTTCTGGGAGTGGTGGCTTCATCCAAGCACACCGCTTGTCAACACTAACCCCAGAATCCCCAGATTTACCCCCGCATGTCTCTAGCCTTCCACCAGTGTTGATCTTGGTCATCTAACACAACGTATTCTTCATCTTTCCGGAGAGACAGATCGTCGGGATTTATCTTGTGGTAATCATACAGAGCGACGACCACCTTCACGGGTACTGAGCTAAGCTGGGGAGGTGGAGCCCGTTTCATCTGCTTGAAGAGAAAGAAAATAACTATTACCAAGTCAGCATTAACTAGTTACTTAAGAACTATTAACAGTCCAAAGTGTGCAGGTTAGGTGGATTGGACATGCTAAATATTGCCGCTTAGTATCCAACGATGCGCAGGTTAGGTGGGGTTACAGGGATAGGACAGGGACGTGGGCCTAGGCAGAGTGCTCTTTTAGAAGGTCAGTACAGACTCAATAAGCTGAATGGCCTCTTCTGCACTGTAGGGATTCATCCTATTCTATTCTATCTAATTGCCATAAACTAGATAGGACGGAACCACTGACAAGTTAGTTAACAACCATTGGCTGATTGCCATAGAGCTTGCAGAGTGTGATACCACTGCTGTAAGGGATTGAAACTCCATCCACCCCAGGAGAGGAGAGAGATATCTATATTTAGATTCTGTGTTGAATGAGAGGGTGAGATATAAGGTACGTTAACCAATCTAATGTATCATTTTTATTAGTTATTATTTGGCTCCATTGGCTCACGGGGGCAGAGCCCATGCCAGTACCACTGGTCCTTCTACAGCGTCGAGATGACACCCACCTGAAGACCTAGAAACACTGATGGAAAGTCTGGTGGGTGTCATTCACACCAGCCTTGGAGAAGAAGTTTGTTGCTTCATGGCCACTTTATAAAGAGTAACATTTCAGCCCAGCCCCGTCCAACACCCCCACCCCTAGTCACCATCAACCAAAAACTCTAATTTTCAGGCCCTCACTTAGTTGAGGACATCTGTAAGACCAGGAGCAGCCTAATTTTCATTCCCTCTTCCTGCCTCGCTGGCTTAGCAGAAATGAGAGCGGTGGGCCAGTATCAGGCCATTCCAAAACATCAGGATTCAGGAACAGAGTTTATACCCTCACCCACCATCTCTTGCTCCCTCGAAGGATAGAAACAGAGATTGACATACAGACAGTGAGAGAGAGAGGGTGTTATGTATTTAACTAATACATCTCTGCTGGTGATCTGTAGTGACGTCATCAGAATGTTGACCCGGGCTTCCAGTTCCCACCTTAGTTCTGTATGAGTAACACCTCCTCAATGAACCTTGCATCATGTTTTGAAAAAAACAATTGTGTGACATCTCCACATCTTTTTTCTTTGCGGCAATCAAAATATATAAGAAAAGGACAGAGAGAGATAGCGAATGAGTGCGTGAGAGAGAAAGTGATTGTCAGGGAGAAAAGCCTGACAGAGACAGTGGGACAGGTGAAAGACGGACAGAAAGAAACATATTTGATGAAGTGCCGCATTACAAACCTGTGCGCAAAGTTAGAACTCATGGAATAAAAGGGACATTCGCAATGTGGACACAAAATTGGCTGCGTGACAGGAACCAGAGACTAGTGGTTACTGGATGTTTTTGCGGCTGGAGGGAAATGCCAGGGGAGGTTGTGGAAGCATATACATTAACGGTGTTCAAAAGGCATCTCGACAAATACTTGGATAGGATGGATTATAGAGGGATACGGCACAAGGAAGTGCTGAGGGCCGAAGGGCTTGTTCCTGTACTGTATTGTTCTTTGTTCGTTCTTTTTTGTACTGGAGTTTATGCAGGGAATGGTGTTGGGCCTCTTGCTCTTCCTGATGTATATTAAAGACCTAGAGCGGAATTTAACTAAATGGAAACAAAGTCCGATAGAGTATCGTTACCATATGTTTCCTGGCGCTTGCAGCACCGAGAAACACAATGCTATAAAACGGCACTCAAGTTAGATGGGAGTCTCAGCACGAAACGCACGGCCAAGGGCACACATAGTCCCGATTAATGCACTGAGGAACTCCACTCGCCGGAACTCCTCAGTGTGGCGAGATATTGGGACACGATTTTTAATGGCTTCCTGATCTCTGGAGCCTGTGAAGCGACCCCCGAGACCCCCCCAAGCCCAACTCATTATGGGAGGGTCGCTTGGCCCCCCCACACTCCCCCCCCCCCCCCACACGCGCAGGGCTACGGCCGGTTGAATTGCCACCCCACGGAAAATGCCAGTTTGGCACCTTGGCCATTGGTCATCACTCTGAGGAGCTTGGAGTTGTGGAAGGGGATAGCGAGGGGGGAGGGTGGAACATAGGGTATCCTTGTACGCGATCAATTTGCTGCTGCATATCTCAGAGTCGAGCACATTGGTGGGGAATATAATGGGGCTGTTCCAAAGATTTGGGTCATTCCCGAGCTATAAACAGAACCTAGGTAAGAGCGGGGGTGGGGGTGCCATTTCATAGAGCAGCAACCCACTTCATGTATTTGGAGGTGCAGGTAGCGCATGATTGGGGGTGGCACTGGAGGTAAAATTTTACTAGTTTGGTGGGAGAGTGATGGCCTACTTGGCAAGGTGGGACAACTTCCCTCTGCCGTTGGCGGGCCGGGTGCAGGCAGTTAAGATGAATGTGTTACCGCCATTTCTGTTTCTATTTCAGAGCCTGCCGGTCTTTCTACCCAAGTCTTTTTTCAAGGATTGTGGGCAAGGTGGTCACCTCGTTTATTTGGTGGGGTGGGGGAGAAGGTATTCACAGTCAGGAGGGTGGTCCTGCAGAGAGGGCGCCGACGGGGCTCTGCCTCCCAAACTTATTATATTATTAATAGGTGGCGAACGTGGAGAAGGTACATGTGGTGATATGCATCACTGTAGATAAACAAGTGGTTAATGTAAGTACGCGTAAACTAGCTAGACACTAGAGGGAGCACCAGAGACATGATACACAGACACTCAACCAATAGGTCAGTAAGATAGGACACGACCAATGGGCATTCACGATACACACAGAGGTGACACTACCACGGGGGGCATTACACCAACACATATATGAAGGACACAGTACACATGATCTTCCTCTTTCCAGTGGAGACACTCAGTGAGTACAGACACAGGATTGATTGCACATCACACCCACCACGTGGATTGTAGCAGACTGGTTCGTCAGTCTGAGTAGCTATAGAAGGATTAACAGTAGAGGCGAATTCTAGTAGGAGAATTGTAAATAGTTTAATAAACATGTTGAAGTTATCTCCACGTCTGAACCTTCCTTTGTCAGAGCACATCAAGGAAGCAGTTTATGCTACATCAAGAACATAACAAGACATGGTACCAGCGAGTGACTGTTTCAATCCATATAATTACAACTCAGCAAATAGCCAAGAGCATAACAAGACAGTACAGGGCTGGGTCGTGGGAGGAGAGGGGGAGGGAGGGGGGGCGCTCACAGAGATTGAGGTAATATGGATGAGGGCTCGTGCAGGGGGTCGGAGTTGAGGGTGCTAGCAACGGCGCCGTTCACGATGGCCCTGGGCAAGTCTTCTGGGGGCCCGGTTGTGGTGGCAACTTTGAAGATCTGGAGGCAGTTTAGACAGCACTTTAAGCTGGGGTCGGGTTAGCGGGGTTGCCGATTAAGGGGAATCATAATTTCAAGCCGGGGAGGCTGGATGCGAGGTTTTGGAGTTGGGACGAGAGTGGGGGTTAGGGCAGTGAAGGATCTGTTCCTGGGGGGACGATTTTCGGGGTTGGAGGAGCTGAGAGAGAACTAAGGTTTGGCACAGGAGGAAGAGTTTAGGTACCCAAAAAGACAGAGATTCTGAGGAGTTTCTGAGTTGGAGAGGGGGTGGTATTGGTGATCAATGAGAGGATTGTGGAAGAGGATCGGGTGTCAATGGTGGGGGGAGGGGTTTGTGGTGTGAGGTGCTGCGAAAGGTGAATGCCTCAACCTCATGTGCGAGTTTGGGGCTCGTACAATTGAAAGTCATGTAGAGGGCACAGCTCACAAAAGTAAGGTTGAATCGGCTCTTTGAGGAGGTGGAGAGTGTCTAATGACAGTGTGGGAGGGGCCCCGCTAACCATATATGTATGTTTTGGTTCTGCCCAAAGCTGTAGAGGTATTGGAGGTAGGTATTTAACATCATCTCGGGGGTGCTGCATGTGTATTTGGAGCTGGGTCCCCTCGAGGCCATTTTCGGGGTATAGGACCGGCCTGAGTTGCAGCCGGGTGCAGGGGCAGATGTTTTAGCCTTCGCCTCGCTGATTGCTCGCAAGCGGGTCCTGCTGGGGTGGAGGTCAGCTTCCCCGCTCTGTGCCTCGGCGTGGTGGGAGGACCTGCTGAAGTTTTTGACCCTGAAGAAGGTGACGTTTGAGTTAAGGTGGGATTCTACGATTCATGGGGTTTGTTTATCATGCACTTTCGGGAGCCGGTTTGCCGTTGAACATTAAGTGGGGAGGGAGAGAGGGAGGGCGTGGGATTTGGTCTCTTGTTTGCTCTTTCTTTTGAACTTGTTTTGAAATTGCGGGTTGATGTTTTAGGCTGCATATTGGCGGGTCATTTTTGCTGTTGTTGCTTTGGTTTTTTTTTGCTTGTTTCTATCTATGATGAATATGATGTGGTGAATAAAAAGATTTAGAAAAAGAAATAGAGTGATAGAGAGAATGACAGAGTGACTGAGAGAAAGAGCGAGAGAGATTGGCTGAGAGAAAGAGTGAGATAGAGGGTAAGGGAGTTGCACCATGTGGTGGAACCAGATCACTTGCCTGTTGCTGTTCTTCCACTGGGGTTGGAGGAAGTGGTTTCCTGGATTTACGACGAGAATTCCCTGATGAAGGAACTGCAATCAAAATAACTTAGAATTATTTTTTACAGCTTTCCTTTCCTGAAATTCTTCTCCAGTTCTGACAAAGGTACAGTATACTCCACCCTGTACAGTGCCTGTATTGGATAGCCTCCAATGGTAGTATTCCCAATGCAGGAACAAGCTGTACCCCAACAGCTGACCACCTATCGACGTATTACTGAGGATGTACTGTACATGTCTGACAAACAGTAAAACTGAGAGTCCTACTCCCTCTTTTGTTCAGAAAGCAATGTCGGAATATTGAACAGAAAAAGGTCAGGGTGGAACTAATGTAATCCGACGATCACAGTACAATAATAACAGACTTCCCACCAGCTTTCAGTTGCACCTTTCACAGGAGGTATGAAACCGAGACCCCATCTGCCCTGGGTTCCCATGTCAATGTTTATGGGCATAGAACATAGAACATAGAACAGTACAGTACAGAACAGGCCCTTCGGCCCTCAATGTTGTGCCGAGCCATGATCACCCTACTCAACCCACGTATCCACCCTATACCCGTAACCCAACAACCCCCCCCTTAACCTTACTTTTATTAGGACACTACGGGCAATTTAGCATGGCCAATCCACCTAACCCGCACATCTTTGGACTGTGGGAGGAAACCGGAGCACCCGGAGGAAACCCACGCACACAGGGGGAGGACAGGGGCAGCATGGTAGCATTGTGGATAGCACAATCGCTTCACAGCTCCAGGGTCCCAGGTTCGATTCCTGCTTGGGTCACTGTCTGTGCGGAGTCTGCACATCCTCCACGTGTGTGCGTGGGTTTCCTCCGGGTGCTCCGGTTTCCTCCCACAGTCCAAAGATATGCAAGTTAGGTGGATTGGACATGATAAATTGCCCTTAGTGTCCAAAATTGCCCTTAGTGTTGGGTGGGGTTACTGGGTTATGGGGATAGTGTGGAGGTGTTAACTTTGGGTAGGGTGCTCTTTTCAGGAGCCGGTGCAGACTCGATGGGCCGAATGGCCTCCTTCTCTGTAAATTCTATGATCAATACTTTTAAAGAAGAGTATTAAAATAGAGAAGGCTTGCTAAAGTTATCCAACAAGTTATGTTGGATCACACCTGAAATACTATGAACACCTTTCTTCCCCTTATCTAAGGAAAGATATCCTGGCATTGAAGGCAGTCCAGAGAGGTTTACTAGATTGATTCCAGGTATGGAGGGATTTTCTTAAGAGGTGAGGCTAAGAAGATGGGTCTGTACTCTGTTTAGAAGAATGAGAGGCGACCTTATTGAAACATATAGGATTCTCAGGGGGCCTGACAGGGTAGATGTTGTTTCCCCTTGTGGGAGAGTTGAGGACCAGAGGGCAGAATTGCAGAGTAAGGGGTCACCCATTTAGGACAGAGATGAGGAGGAATTCCTTCTCTCAGAGGGTAGTAAACTGTGGAATTCTTTACCACAGAAAGCTGTACAGTCTCTGTCATTAAGTATGTTCAAGGTTGAGAGAGATTTTTAATCAGTAAGGGAATCAAGAATTAAGTGATAATGGAGGAAAGTGGATTGAGGATTATCATACCAGATGAGTCACGATTCATTGAATGGCGAAGCAGACTCGATGGGCCAAATGGCCTACTTCTGCTCCTATGTCTTTTGATCTTATGGGTCAAAATCCTTGAACACTCTCCCAAACAGCACCATGGGCGGCAATGGTTCATGAAGGTGACTCGCCACCACCTTCTGAAGGGCATTTAGGGATGGGCAATAAATGCTGGCCTAACCAGTGACGCCCACATCCCCAGACTGAATTTGAAAGAAATTACTCACAACAAATCAGGTTAAGTTTTACCAATGGATATGACCCTCAGCTGGTCTGAAGGTGTGACAGTATAGAGGTATACAATATTTATCCTCAGTATCTCCCTGAGCAACTCACAGAGAAAATCAGCCAGGAGCCCCCACTCCTGAACATTCTTGAGGACAGGTGCAGGGTTGATCTATGATGCCCCATGTGTGCAAATAGCTTGCTATCTGGGGGCACTCATTGGGCTCTCTTGGTACGGGCTGATACCGCAGTGAATTGTAGAAAGAGTAAGTTCAAAGAACAAAACAGCACAGGAACAGGCCCTTTGGCGCTCCAAGCCTCTACTGGTCATGATACCAACCTTTGCCAAAACCCTCAGCACTTCCTTGTGCCACATCTCTCTATACCCCATCATATCCATGTGTTTGTCAAGATGGCTTTTGAACGCCGATAATGTATCTGCTTCCACAACCTCCCCCGGCAACGCGTTCCAGGCACTCACCACCCTCTGCATAAAAACTGCCTCGCACATCTCCTCTAAACTTTGCCCCATGGACCTTAAACCTATGCCCACTACCCCTTGGTGACTGATCCTTCCAGCCTGGGAAAGAGTGCCTGCCCATCCACCCTATCAATGCCCATCCACTCTATCCATGCCCCATGTACTCCAGTGAGAGACCATGAAGAAAGGAAAGTATTACATTTAAAAGGTGAAGACACTCACAAGAATTCATGGCCTTGATGATGGAACAACCAGGTGCATTTTTAGCGGATTGTTGACAGCAGGACCATTCTCCCTCCATCCAGAAACATGGGTGGTATTTCTGCATCAATTCCTGATTGAAACGAATTCCTGAAAACAGGGTAAAACAAAATCAGTACAAGAGGTGGGAAATCAGGAGGGCATCCCTAATTCCAGGTTATCAGACTGACTAACAACTCTCCCCCCCCCCCCCCCCCCCACTGGCTACCCAAAATTGATCATAATGAAATGAAATGAAAATCACTTACTGTCACGAGTAGGCTTCAATGAAGTTACTGTGAAAAGCCCCTAGTCGCCTCATTCCGGCGCCTGTTCGGGGAGGCTGGTACGGGAATTGAACCGTGCTGCTGGCCTGCCTTGATCTGCTTTAAAAGTCAGCAATTTAGCCCAGTGTGTTAAACCAGCCCCTCATAAAAATAATCTGAATTGTCACAAGTAGACTTACATTAACACTGCAATGAAGTTACTGTGAAAATCTCCTGGTCGCCAAATTCCGACACCTGTTCGGGTGCACAGAGGGAGAATTCAGAATGTCCAAATTCCCTAACAGCACATCTTTTGGGACTTGTAGGAGGTCATCCGGAGCAGGCACAGGGAGAACGTGCAGACTCCACACAGACAGTGACCCAAGCCGGGAATCGAACCTGGGACCCTGCCGCTGTGAAGCAACAGTGCTACCCACTGTGCTACCATGCCGCTCGGAGATTGTCCCACAGATTTGAGGTTGGATACGTTGGACCTCTCTTTGGAGAAGAGAAGGTTGCGAGGAGATTTTATTGAGATATTAAAAATCATGAGGGTAGAAAGGGAGAAACTATTCGTATTGGTGTATGGATTGATTTAAGGTAATTGGCAAAAGTAGCAATGATGAGATTAGCAAGAAATATTTCCACACAGCGAGTGGTTAGGATCTGGAGTGGACTGCACAGAGAGTGTGACAGATTCAGTCGAGGCTTTTAAAAGGGATTAGGTTAATTATCAAAAGGGAAAAATAAATGGCAGGTCTACAGGGAAAAGGGGAGAGGGGAATGGAACTAGCTGAGTTGTTCTTGCAGAGGGTAATTAAGGGCAGCAGGGTAGCATGGTGGTTAGCATAAATGCTTCACAGCTCCAGGGTCCCAGGTTCGATTCCCGGCTGGGTCACTGTCTGTGTGGAGTCTGCACGTCCTCCCCGTGTGCGTGGGTTTCCTCCGGGTGCTCCGGTTTCCTCCCACAGTCCAAAGATGTGCGGGTTAGGTGGATTGGCCATGCTAAATTCCCCGTAGTGTCCTAATAAAAGTAAGGTTAAGGGGGGGGTTGTTGGGTTACGGGTATAGTGTGGATACGTGGGTTTGAGTAGGGTGATCATGGCTCGGCACAACATTGAGGGCCGAAGGGCCTGTTCTGTGCTGTACTGTTCTATGTTCTAGGGTCAGCATGGAAATGAAGGGGGCTGAATGGCCTCCTTCTGTGCTGCAATCATTCTACGATACAAGTAAGTGTTCCCACTCTGATTCACATAATGATTCTCTCACAACCAGCCCCCAATTTAACCTCCAACCCCCACTGAGATCATCACATAGATTAACCCAATCCCCCTGTGATTATCACACAGATTAACCCCCCCTCCTGTGATTATCACACAGATTAACCCCTGTGATTATCACACAGATTAACCCCAATCCCCCTGTGATTATCACACACATTAACCCCAATCCCCCTGTGATTATCACACAGATTAACCCCAATCCCCCTGTGATTATCACTCAGATTTACCCCAACCCCCCTGTGATTATCACACAGATTACCCCAATCCCCCCTGTGATTATCACACAGATCAATCCCAATCCCTTTGTGATTATCACTCAGATTAACCCCAATCCCTCTGTGATTATCACACAGATGAACCCAATCCCCCTGTGATTATCACACAGATTAACCAAATCCCCCAGTGATTATCACTCAGATTAACCCAATTCCCCTGTGATTATCACACAGATTAATCCCAATCCCCCTGTGATTATTACTCAGAATAACCCAATCCCCCTGTGATTATCACACAGATTAATCCCAATCCCCCAGTGATTATCACTCAGATTAACCCAATCCCCCTGTGATTATCACACAGATTAATCCCAATCCCTTTGTGATAATCACTCAGATTAACCCAGTCCCCCTGTGATTATCACACAGATTAACCCAATTCCCCTGTGATTATCACACATCTTAATCCCAATTCCCCTGTGATTATCACTCAGATTAATCTCAATCCCCCTGTGATTATCACACAGATTAACCCCAACCCCCCTCCTGTGATTATCACACAGATTAACCCCAATCCCCCTGTGATTACCACTCAGATTAATCCCAATCCCCCTGTGATTATCATTCAGATTAACCCAATCCCCCTGTGATTATCACACAGATTAACCCCAACCCCCCTCCTGTGATTATCACACAGATTAATCCCAATCCCCCTGTGATTATCACACAGATTAACCCCAACCCCCCTCCTGTGATTATCACACAGATTAACCCAATCCCCCTGTGATTATCACACAGATTAATCCCAATCCCTTTGTGATAATCACGCAGATTAACCCAGTCCCCCTGTGATTATCACGCAGATTAACCCAATTCCCCTGTGATTATCACACATCTTAATCCCAATCCCCCTGTGATTATCACTCAGATTAATCTCAATCCCCCTGTGATTATCACACAGATTAACCCCAACCCCCCTCCTGTGATTATCACACAGATTAACCCCAATCCCCCTGTGATTATCACTCAGATTAATCCCAATCCCCCTGTGATTATCATTCAGATTAACCACATCCCCCTGTGATTATCACAGATTAACCCCAACCCCCCTCCTGTGATTATCACACAGATTAATCCCAATCCCCCTGTGATTATCACACAGATTAACCCCAACCCCCCTCCTGTGATTATCACACAGATTAACCCCAATCCCCCTGTGATTATCACTCAGATTAACCAAATCCCCCGTGATTATCATACAGATTAACCCCAATCCCCCTGTGATTATCACACAGATTAACCCCAATCCCCTTGTGATTATCACTCAGATTTACCCCAATCCCCCTGTGATTCTCACACAGATTACACCAATCCCCCTGTGATTATCACACAGATTAACCCCAATCCCCCTGTGATTATCACACAGATTAACTCCCATCCCCCTGTGATTGTCACAGATCAACCCCAATCCCCCTGTGATTATCACACAGATTAACCCCAATCCCCCCGTGATTATCACACACATTAATCCCAATCCCCCTGTGATTATCACACAGATTAACCCCAATACCCCTGTGATTATCACACAGATTAACCCCAATCCCCCTGTGATTATCACTCAGATTTACCCCAATCCCCCTGTGATTATCACACAGGTTACACCAATCCCCCTGTGATTATCACACAGATTAATCCCAATCCCCCTGTGATTATCACACAGATTAACTCCAATCCCCCTGTGATTGTCACAGATTAACCCCAATCCCCCTGTGATTATCACACAGATTAATCCCAATCCCCCTGTGATTATCACACAGATTAACTCCAATCCCCCTGTGATTGTCACAGATTAACCCCAATCCCCCTGTGATTATCACACAGATTAACCCCAATCCCCCCATGATTATCACACACATTAATCCCAATTCCCCTGTGATTATCACACAGATTAACCCCAATCCCCGTGATTATCACACAGATTAACCCAATCCCCCTGTGATTATCACACAGATTAACCCCAATCCCCCTGTGATTATCACACAGATTAACCCCAATCTCCCTGTGATTATCACATACAATAAACCCAATCCTTCCCTCTCATTATCACACAGAGTAACCTATTCTTCCAGAATAGCTGTGGTCCCAACACTGACCCCTGCGGAACATCATTAGTCACCGGTTGCCATAAGAAAATGATCCCTTTATTCCCTTGTGCCTTCTGCCAGTCAGCCAATCCTCTATCCATTGCCCCTCACACCATGGGCTCTTATCTCATTTGGCAGCCTCCTGTACGCCAACTTGTGTAAGATCTTCTGGAAATCCAAATAGATCACGTGCACTGGCTCTCCTTTGTCAACTTCCTTATTATTATCAAATAATTCTAACAGATTTGTCAGGCATGACTTCCCCTTGACGTAGCCATGCTGACTCAGTCCTATTTTATCATGCACTTCCAAGTACTCTGCAATCTCACCCTGAATAATGGTCTCCAAAATCTTACCAACGACCGAAGTCAGGATAACCGGCCTATAATTTCCCACCTTCTGCCTCCCTCCCTTCTTAAAGAGGGGTGTTACATTAGCCATTTTCCAGTCCTTTAGGATCCTCCCTGACTCCAGTGATTCCTGAAAGATCACCACCGTGCCTCCACAACTATCTCCTTCAGGACCCTCAGGTGTAGTCCATCCAGTCCTATCCACCTTCAGACCTTTTTCAGGTTCCCCAGAACCTTCTCCTTAGTGATGGCCACTGCACTCACATCTACCCCCTGACTCTCTTGAAATTCTGGTATTTCAGTGGCACTGTGAAATGAAATGAAATGAAAATCGCTTATTGTCACAAGTAGACACATTCCACATTCCGGTGCCTGTTCGGGGGAAGACTGATGCCAAGTAACTATTCAGTTCATTTGCCATTTCTTTGTTCCCCATTACTACTTTCCCAGCCTCATTTTCCAGTGGTCCAATGTCCATTTTTGCCTCTCTCTTACCTTTTATGTATCTAAAAAAAATATGTTGCAATCTGCTTTTATATTACCAGCTAGCTGATACTCATATTTAATCTTCTCCGCGCCCCCCCCCCCCCCCCTGTACACTTTTTATTTTATGCTGTTTCCAACTTTCCTTGTCAACCATGGTTGCCTCATCCTCCATTGGGATGAATTTCTGTGTGCCTCCCGAATAACTCCCTCACTCCTCTGTATCTCTGTAATCTCCTTCAGACCTACAATTCTCTGAGATATCTGCACTCTTACTACCCTGGTCTCTCTTGCACCCTCCATTTAAATTACTCCATCTTTGGTGGCCATATCTTCAGCAGCCTAGGCCCTGGGTCACATTTAGCCTGATAAGGTTCTTGTGAAGTGGGTTGGGAGAGTTTATGGAGTTAAATACATGAAGAAAGTTGTTTGTTGCTCAGCAGACAGAGACAAAAGTTGCTTCTGTGCCAGATTGACCACACTCAGCTACTGCCTGCCTATTTCTGACAGGCACTATGGGACATCAAGATTCACGGTAGCACAGTGGTTCGCAATGTTGCTTCACAGCGAGAGGGTCCCAGGTTCGATTTGTGGCTTAGCTCACTGTCTGTGTGGAGTCTGCACATTCTCCCCGTGTCTGCGTGGGGTTCCATCGGATGCTCCGGTTTTCTCCCACAAGTCCGCAAAGATAATTTGGACATTCTGAATTCTTACTCAGTGTACCCGAACAGGTGCCGGAGTGTGGCGTTTGGGGATTTTCACAGTAATTTCATTGCAGTGTTAATGTAAGCCTACTTGTGACAATATAAAGGTTATTATCATTATTATTATATGAACCCAACACTTTGAATGGATGTCAAATTCCACCATGAGCAGTCATCTGGTTTTGTTGTTTAACCACAGTGTAAGGTGACAGTGGAATAAAGTTCGCCCCTTGTCCACCCAGCGAGTGACAGTGTGCCCTGCAACCTCGCAGTCCGATTTTCCTTTCTGATGCTTATCGACCTGAAAGGAGGTCAGCTTAGCAAATGGCGGCACGTAACTGCTATTCAACTCTTTGATCCACTGCTTCCGCACGTCTTCATTCTTGGCGAACACATAGAGAGGGCCCTCATCGTACACCACCTGTGGAAGAGAAGGTCACAGTGTGATTAAAACCTGGCATCCAAAACTAAAGCACCAGCTCCAAATATGCCAAGAACAGCAAGGAGTGTGAGCTCAGGCCCCACATTCCAGCACTCTCCACTTAAAATGGGCTATGCTTGTTGAATACTTTCATGGCAGTTTGCTGTTGTAGAACCAACTGAGAATGCCCGAAAGGGCATTAAGAGAACCAGGTGGATTTTCATGACAATTGACAATGGTTTCATGGTCACCTTTAGACTTTTATTTCTGGATTTGTTTTTAAATTGACTTCAAATTGCACCATCTGCCATGGCGGGTTTTGAACCCAGGTCCCCAGAGAATGACCTGGGGCTTCTGGATTACTAGTCCAGCGACAATACCACTACGTCACAATCAACTAATGTGTGCTTTTAGTGAGGCACAGTTGGCACTCTTGTGATGTTACTTTCCTTTCCCTTGGTGTTTTCCACAGTTTCAAACCTTGATTAATGCCTGTAAAATGCAGCTGTGGAGTTGGGAGTAAAGATAGGGGCCTCACGGTAGCATGGTGGTTAGCATCAATGCTTCACAGCTCCAGGGTCCCAGGTTCGATTCCCGGCTGGGTCACTGTCTGTGTGGAGTCTGCACGTCCTCCCCGTGTGTGCGTGGGTTTCCTCCGGGTGCTCCGGTTTCCTCCCACAGTCCAAAGATGTACGGGTTAGGTGGATTGGCTATGCTAAATTGCCCGTAGTGTAAGGTTAATGGGGGGATTGTTGGGTTACGGGTATACGGGTTACGTGGGTTTAAGTAGGGTGATCATTGCTCGGCACAACATCGAGGGCTGAAGGGCCTGTTCTGTGCTGTACTGTTCTATGTTCTCTTTTGAAAGTCCGGTGCCAGTTAGAGATTCAACCGGTCTGGTGTCTTGACGGTCCGCTGGGAGCGACGTAGCGGTGGCGGCGATGTCGATGCTGTCCTGATGTTGGATGACTCCAGGAGTGTGTTGAACTCCTCCAGGGGAGGGGAGGGTGGCGCCGGTCCGGAGAAGTGTGTATGGGTGGAACCTGCTGGTGCCAGGTCCCTGAGGGAGACAGTACCTTGGCGGCTGTCGGGGTATGCCACATAGGCATACTGGGGGTTGGAATGGAGCAAGTGCACCCTATCCACCAACGTGTCCACCTTGTGGAGTCGCACGTGCCTATGGAGCAGGACCGGTCCTGGAGCTGCGAGCCAAGTGGGGAGCGACACCCTGGATGTGGACATCCTGGGGAAGGCAAAAAGACATTCATGGGGTGTGTTATTCGTAGCGGTGCACAGTAGTGACCGGATGGAATCTAGTGCTTCAGGGAGGACCTCCTGCCAGCGAGAGGCTGGGAGGTTCCTGGACCGTAGGGCCAGTTGGACGGCCCCCCATACCGTCCCGTTCTCCCTCTCTACCTGCCCATTTCCCCGGGGATTATAGCTGGTCGTCCTGCTGGAGGCGATACCCCTGCTGAGCAGGAACTGACGCAGCTCATCACTCATGAATGAATATCCCCTGTCACTGTGGATGTAGGCGGGGAAACCGAACAGAGCGAAGATTGTGTTGAGGGCTTTGATGACGGTGGCAGACGTCATATCGGGGCACAGGATGGCGAAGTGGAATCTGGAGTACTCATTGACCACACTGAGAATATACGTGTTTCGATCGGTGGAGGGGAGGGGCCCTTTGAAATCCACGCTGAGGCATTCAAAGGGGCGGCAGGCCTTCACCAGGCACGCACGGTCCGGCCAGTAGAAGTGCGGCTTGCACTCCGCACAGACCTGGCAGTCCCTGGTGACAGTCCGTACTTCCTCGACAGAGTAGGGCAGATTGCGAGCCTTGACAAGATGGTACAATCGTGTGACCCCCGGGTGACAAAGGCTGTCATGTAGGGCCCAGAGTCGGTCTACTTGTGCGCTGGCACATGTACCCCAGGATAGTGCATCTGGGGGCTCGTTGAGCTTGCCGGGGCGATACAAAATCTCGTAATTATAGGTGGAGAGCGTGGGGGGCCCAGGTCGTGGAATGCTGTCGACGTCCATGCCCCGTGGGGAAGACAGGATGGCGGCGCCTGAAGATCCTGCGGGGGACAAAATGGCGGCGCCCATGGGCTGCACGTTGCGGGAGCTGGACAAGATGGTGGCGCCCATGGGCCACATGTTGCAGGGACTGGACAAGATGGCGGCACCCATGGGCCACACGTGGACTGAGGGGGGGAAGATGGCAGCGCCCATTGTGTGTAGGTCAGGGGGGAAGGGACAATAGCGGTGACTGCGCGGGCCTGCCTATTTTTGCCACAAGCCTTGCAAATGAAACTGCAGACGGACAGCGTTGGCAGGGGTGCTTCTGCTGGCCACAGAAGTAACATCGGGGACCTCTGGGGTGCACGGGTTGGCGTGTGGCGCAGGCGTACTGGCTGGGTGAAGCCCCGCTGGGGCGGCCGTCTGTGGGGTCCCCGAGGGATAGGAGGGGTGGGCCGCACGGCCGGAGGGGTAGGCTTGAGGATTGCGTGAGGCGACCGTCCTGGAGAGTGCTAGCTTTTTAGTCTCAGCTAGACCGAGCGTGGCCCCTTCCAGCAGTCTTTGGCGTATGAGGTCCGACCCAATCCCCGTTACAAACGCATCACGCATAAGAAGGTTGGAATGTTCGGTGGCCGTAACGGCCTGACAGTCACAGTCCCAGACGAGTGGGATTAGGGCCCGCCAGAAGTCTTCTATGGACTCACCAGGGAGTTGAGAGCGAGTGGCGAGTACGTGCCTGGCAAAGAGTTGTTCGTTTTCTGTGCATAGTTTTCTTTGAGGAGCGCCATGACGTCTGCGTAATTCGGGGGGTCCTGGATCAGCGGAAACACGTTGGAGCTCAACCTTGAGAACAAGATCTGTATCTTCTGAGCCTCCGTCGGAGGGGTGGTCGCTGAGTTGATATAGGCCTCGAAGCAAGCTAGCCAGTGATTAAAGTCCTTTTTGGCGTCGCTTGATTGCGGATCCAACTGCAGGCAATGTGGTTTGATTCGGAGGTCCATCTTTTAGAAAATCTTACTGCAATAAATTGATGCACGATCAATTGTACAAAGACTAAGGTTGGATACAACTGTGCCTTTATTGCAGTGAGATGTGTGGCCTCCCACAGCAGCTGGCAAAATGGCTGCTGAATAGAGCACACGCTCCACCTACTGTGCAGAGCCAGCAGGCAGGGGCTACCGGTGAACCTGTAGTACAGGTCCTACCTTACATCACCTAATACAGGTGTAACAGTGGTTTACCACAATGGGAAAAAACAGAGTATCCTTTTAAGTGCCTTTAGCGGGATGGTTCTCGGTGCCTGCAGCCCCAAGAACGACCCCACTTTTAAATGAGACTAGCCTTTTTGGGGAACGGTGAGGAAAGCCTTGCCGAGGTTAATTTCCTGCACTGACAAGCTCAGCTCGTTGGGACTCCCGCCAATGCCCCAACTTACCGATTAGGGTTTTATTTGAGGCCCCCACCTCATAATGACAGGACAACCCTGGGCCTGAATCCTGGAAAGGGGAACCTGCCACCCTGACACTTCCAGGATGCCAGGGCGGTACTGCCAGGGTGCCCGGGTGGTACTGCCATGGTGCCTGGGTGGCACAGCCAAAGTGCCAACCTGGCAGTGCCAATCTGCTCGGGTGGCATCAAGAGTACCAGGGTACGGCCCAGCCCAGAGCCCGACCACCCGGGAGCGTCCAATTTCAAGGGAGACCCTCCCCTGCCACAGGCGCCATTACTCCTTGCCAATGTCTGAGTGGACCAATGCTAAACGGCGAGGTCTCCGAGGCACGGACGTTTGATCCCGAGCCTTGGGTGACTTCAATGCGATCATATTTAAGTGAGCTTAACTGCGCACTTAAATATGCAAATCCGGGTACTGTCCATTGAGGGCAAGATCCATATCGCGTCGTCTTGCGAAATCTCGTTAGATCTTGCAAGGCATCCCGAGCATCGTAAATCTTACCGGCCTCGTCGCCTTACCAAGTCGTGCCCGATGAGACCATACGATCGCTGCCGCTATCTTTTGGATCATGGGTTAAACTAAAGCTTTGGTTATTGAGTTTTCTGCAATGCAACAATATCTGTGCTTTAAAAATACATAATTGGTTACAAAGTGCTTGTGAATGTCCTGAGTCATGAAAATTGCAACATAAGTGTAAATCTGTCTCACTGACGTGATTCTCATTGATTCATAAGACGGAGGCAAATTATTTTCTGTGGTGAAGAGTTCAAATCCCCAAAACAGACGAGTTCAGAATAAGGAAGTTAAGAGTAAAGAGGACGATCAGGGGAAAATATGTCAAGGGAAATGGTCATGTAATCATTCCCAGGGACAATTGTTGAACTTTACAGCATGAATAAGTTCAGGAGATAACTGTTGGAGTTTGGAAAAAAGACAATGTAATAATTGTAGGGGACTTTAATCTTCAATAAGACTGGAGCAATCAAATTGAAGAAGGTCGCCTGGAAGATGGGTTTGTAGAATGGTTTTGCTAAAGCTTCCTGATATTACTTCTCAGTCTTCTAAACTCTAAAGAATACAGACCCAACTTCATCAGCATCTCATCATAGAACAACTCTCGCATCCCAGGGACCAAACTATGGAGACCAAAACAACAGACATTGTGGTCTCACCAAAATCCTGTACGATTGGAACTCTACCCACCCATCTTGGTCGACCTCTCTCCCAGGCGCGATTGTCCCCCCCAGAACTCTGCCCTTATATCCAGGATTTGGATACAGAGCTGGTCACCGGTCAGTGAAATCAAATTCCCACTTCAGTCTGAGCAACCACAGAGTCAATCTTTTCCGACACATAGCCTTGATACTCTTCACTCCAGCAGAACCTTTGTTACAGAGTCACCAACTTGGTATAAATGAATGAGTATTGCTAAAAAAATACATCTAGTCAAAGTTTTTCATCTTGCACTCATCAGGACAATCCAAGAATACCACTGTCTGGGGAAAAATCGGCTTTATACTGCATTTGAAGAGAAAACTGGTTGGTTGGCAAGGGGACTCTGATTGTTCGTGGCGTTGCCATGAAGAATGCACCAGTTGCCGATGACAGACCGGCATTGTTTGCAATTTAAAGCAGGAACCTTGACGGGTCAAGGCAATGTTGTGAGTTAAATTAATTAACTTGAAATTGCGTCATGCTGAATGGCATCAGCTCTTGATGTCAGGTTTCTGCAGATCCCTTATTCACTGGTTCAATTTGCTCTAATAAGCTAATGATGCTCTTAGAACCATAGAACAATAGAATTCCTACAGTGCGGAAGGAGGCCATTATAAAACCATAAGACATAGGAGCAGAATTAGGCCACTCGGCCCATCGAGTCTGCTCCGCCATTCAATCATGGCTGATATTTTTCTCGTCCCCATTCTCCTGCCTTCTCACCATAACCCCTGATCCCCTTATTAATCAAGAACCTATCTATCTCTGTCTTAAAGACACTCAGTGATTTGGCCCCCACAGTCTTCTGTAGCAAAGTGTGCCACAGATTCAGCCTTTCAAGTCTGCACCGACCATCTGAAAAAGCACCCCACCTAGGCCCACTCCCCTGCCCCTCTCCCCATGACCCCACTTAACATCCACACCTTTGGATACTAAGGGGCAATTTAGTGTGGCCAATCTATCTAACCTGCACACCTTTGGACTGTGGGAGGAAACTGGAGCACCCGGAGGAAACCCACGCAGACACGGGGAGAAAGTGCAAAATCCACACAGATAGTCGCCCGAGGCCGAAATTGAATCAGGGTCCCTGGAGCTGTGAGGCAGCAGTGGTAACCACTGTGCTACCGTGCTGCCCCAGCCTTTTCTTCAGTCTGCTGGTAGCTGGTGGAGGAAATGACAGACGGGTGAATGACTGTCACTTAATTGGCAGGGTGACGATGGGAGTGTGTCTGACTCTAGGGAAATTTCTGCCTCGTGCTGGGTTGAACATTGGTGAAAATTATGCTATTAAATAGGTTATCATTGCGAAGCCTCATTTCACAGTCACAGCGTGAGATATTTCTTCACTGTGATGAGCCTTTCTATCATTCAGTGACTGCTTCAAAATCAGAGGCCGTCAAAATAACAATAGAAGTTTTCATTTCCTCTTTCACTTACCGTTCCAAGTGTTAGTCGTTTTGTCGACCTAAAGCCACACTCCAAACGGAGACCCGACTATAGCTTGACTGCAGAAAGGCACTTACAAGTGTTAGGTCCAAATGTCTGATTTTGTTCACAATATTAACAATTCCACCCTCACCTATAGCTTCCACCCCCTAGCTCCCTCTCTCTATTATACTGATACTGCTGTGGTCATCTTCATTCTTGTTCTTCCTCAGCTTCAATTCCTCTCTTACTCACTCTTCCTATTCTTTATCTCTTCACTGTGTTGAAGTTCACACTCATCATTGCATCTCCAATTCTCCAATGTATTTTGCTCCAGAAGGTGTTCATATCTGCCATATCTGAGGTGCACAGATTAATTGGTTTAGCACACTGGGCTAAATCGCTGGCTTGTTAAGCTAAACAAGGCCAGCAGCGTGGGTTCAATTCCTCTACCGGCCTCCCCGAATAGGTGTCGAAAAGTGGCGACTAGGTGCTTTTCACAGTAACTTAATTGAAGCTTACTTGTGACAATAAATGATTATTATTATTATAGGTGTGCAGCTAAAACCAAGCCTGGTGTCACCCAGGTGCTATTTTCTGATTTACTGCATCTTCTCCAACAGATTTAAACCTCCCTTCACTTTTTCTTCAAGGACTCAGGAACCTCACTGAAGAGGGATCAAATCCTGCTCCAAAGGCTGGACTCTATTATCCTGGCTGCCATTCCAGTGCAGTACTGAGGGGGCGCTGCACTCAGGGATGTGAGACTTTGAGATAATAGGCTGGATTTTCCATTTATTAACGGCGGCAGAGAGATCCACGATCGGGTGGAGAATCCAACATCGGGAAAGAAATGGATCGGCGCCATTTCCAATGCTACGGTTCACTGGTGGCTGGAACGAGGTTCGCGGCCCATGCCAGCGGGAGGATGTAAATAGGTCGGGACACCCGATTCTGCACGCCTTTGTTTTTCTCGTGGGCGCGTATTGGTAAAAGTATTTGCCAGCGTGGCTCTGGTGTGGTGGACCTCATGGCATGCCAAGGGGGTACATAATTAAGGTAGATGCCCCCAAAGTCGATGCAGAACCCCTCCACCCCACAATGCAAATCCTGCCCATTCCACCCCTACCTGACACCCCCACTAGACCCCGACCAGAGACCTCTGCATAACAGGCATCCCCATAACAGAGACCCCTATATAACAGAGACGGCCCGATATAACAGAGACACCCCATATAACGGAGACCCGTTATAACCAAGATCCCATATAACAGAGATCCACCCATAATGAAGGCCCTATATAACAGAGTTGACCCCATATAACAGACCTCCCATATAACAGAGATGCCCCCATATAACAGAGACACCCCCATGTAACAGCGACTTCCTATAACAAAGACCATATAACAGAGATCCACCCATAACAAAGACCCCATATAACAGTGACACCCTCATATAACAGAGTTGCCCCATAAAACAGAGGTCCCCCATATAACAGAGATCCCCATGTAACTGTGACCCCCCCCCTCCAAATAGCAGAGATCCCATAACAGAAACCCTCCCTACTGTTTTGAAACTGACCACAATGTTAATAAACATTGAGCCATTAAGCGCTTTCACTTCCTCTTTTTATCAGTAGAAAGCACTTAACGGTTTTTGATGTGATAATGAGCTGTCAATCATTGCTAGATGTTTATAAACATTGGGTTAGTTTTACAGCAGTATCCTTGAGATCCATTTAAGCATCAAGGGATCTAAATAGACAATCCAGACATCTAGCTGTCTGGAAGCTCTCAATCACAGCCGAGTAAAAGCTAGTTCTCTTTGAGGTGAATAGAAGCCTTGCAGATCAAAAGATTTGAAGGGGCTTAAACCCTGGTCTGGCCACCTAAAATGGAGTCGGCAAAGGACGCCGGGAGATGTGGCCAAGTTCAGGGACAGCTGCAGCTCTCAAATAAACAAAAAGCTGCAGCCCAGACTTTTGCAAGGAGCCCAGGAAAAAGGCCATCAGGAGCCATCCCGGGACAACGGGCTTGAAATGCAAACCGACAAAGTGTAGCAGACTTGGTGGCACCTGTTTCCTTATTTGGAAAGGCCTACATGCCTCAGGCACCAACGGACATGGCCATAAGGACACGCCCCGCCATCAAGGCCGCGGGTCTTGTTTGGTCCGAATCGATCAACGTGATCGAGCCTTGATCGATTGATTGGAAGTTTACCTGGGACTGGCCAAAAGGGTGCGCAAACTCCTGGGGAGGAAAGGTTCTGCGCAACCCCTCACTCGCTCTCTCGACAGCAACCAACAATGGTGACACTTCACCGGCCGAATAAGAGGAAGAACATCCACGCCATCAATGGAAGGGCCAGAGCCAAGGACAATGACGACCAGCTACTGACCATCAAAACTGCCAGACCGCGGACTCCAGATAAAGGCCATATCTGTCCGCAACTTGCCAGTCACTTGACAGTTAAGGTAAGGTCTTGTTTGTAAAAGCTTTATAGTTCAACTTGTGTGTGTGATTGAAATAACCGGAACATTGTGTGCTGGCGAATAAATTATATTATTCTAAGAAACAACTTGTGGTCATTTGTCCATTGTATATGGGTTAAAGACACACTGTGGTATAGGCACAACACTAGTGATGTGGTTTTTGCTTTTGATGAAGTTACAGTTGCTGCTTTATATCCTGAGGCAGCACCTGTAAGGGAGGGGTAACTTTTCAAGAAGAGATTATTTTTCACAGTTTCTGTCTGGACTGCTCTTTAGCTTCCAGACAGGGGTGACTTATGGGTGGGGTCTCTGATATGGGGTTAGTCTCTGATAGGGGGTCTCTGATGGGGGGGGTCTCTGATGGAGGGGTCTGATGGAGGGGTCTATGAAGGAGAGGTCTCTGATGGAGGGGTCTCTGATGGAGCGGTCTCTGATATAGGGGTCTGAAGGAGGGGTCTCTGATGGAGGGGTCTCTGATGGAGGGGTCTGATGGAGGGGTCTCTGATGGGGGGTCTCTGATATGGGGGTAATCCCTGATGGAGTGGTATCTGATATGGGGGGTGTCTCTGATGAATGGGTCTCTGATGGAGGGGTCTCTGATGGAGGGGACTCTGATGGAGGGGTCTCTGATGTAGAGGTCTCTGATGGGGGGATGTCTGATGGAGGGGTCTCTGATATGGGGTGGTCTCTGATATGGGGGTGGTCTCTGATGGAGGGGTACCTCATGGGGGGTCTCTGATGGAGGGGTCTCTGATGGAGGGGTCTCTGATATGAGGGTGGTCTCTGATGGAGGAGCCGCTGATGGAGGGGTCTCTCATTGGGAGTGGTTTCTGATGGGGGGGTCTGAATGAGCGGTCTCTCATATGGGGGGCACTGTCTGATGGAGCTAGTGTCTGATGGGGGTCTCTGATGGAGTGGTCTCTGATGGGGGGGGTCACTGATGGAGGGGGCTCTCTGATGGAGGGGTCTATGATGGAGGGGTCTATCATATGGAGGTAGTCTCTGATGGGGGGGTCTCAAATGGGGGGTCTCTGATGGAGGGGTCTCTGATGGAGGTCTCTCTGATGGAGGGGTCTCTGATGGACGAGTCTCTGATGGATGGATCTCTGATGGGGGGGTCTTTGATGGGGTTTCTCTGATGGAGGGGTCTCTGATGGAGGGGGTCTCTAATGGAGGGGTCTCTAATGGAGGGGTCTCTGTTATAGGGTGGTCTCTCATGGAGGGGTCTCTGATATGGGGGTAGTTTCTGATGAAGGGGTCTATGATGGAGGGGTCTCTGATAGAGGGGTCTCTGATATAAGGGTGGTCTCTGATGGAGGGGTCTATGATGCTGGTGTCTCTGATGGATGGGTCTCTGTTGGAGGGATCTCTGATGGAAGTGTCTCTGATATGGGGGTGGTCTCTGATGGAGGGGTGTCTAATGGAGGGGTTTCTGAGGGGGGTGTCTCTGATGGAGCGGTCTCTGATGGAGGGGTGTCTGATGGAGGAGTCTCTGATATTGGGGTGGTCTCTGATATTGGGGTGGTCTCTGATGGAAGGGTACCTGATGGGGGGTCTCTGATGGAGGGGTCTATGATGGAGGGGTGTTTGATGGAGGAGTCTGATATTGGGGTGGTCTCTGATATTGGGGTGGTCTCTGATGGAAGGGTACCTGATGGGGGGTCTCTGATGGAGGGGTCTCTGATGGATGACTCTGATATGGGGGTGGTCTCTGATGGAAGGGTACCTGATGGGGGGTCTCTGATGGTGGGGTGTCTAATGGAGACCCCTCCATAAGAGACCACCCCCATGTCAGAGACCCCTCCATCAGAGACCCCTCCATCAGACCCCCATACAAGAGACCCCTCCATCAGAGACCCCCCCCCATCAGAGATCCCTACATCATAGGGGATTCAATTGTAAGGGGAGTAGACAGGCATTTCTGTGGTCGGAAACGAGACTCCCGAATGGTATGTTGCCTCCCAGGTGCACGGGTCAGGGATGTCTCAGATTGGCTGCGGGACATACTGAAGGGGGAGTGTGAACAGCCAGTTGTCATGGTGCATATAGGCACCAACGATATGGGTAAAAAAAGGGATGAGGTCCTACAATCAGAATTTAGGGAGTTAGGAGATAAGTTAAAAAGTAGGACCTCAAAGGTAGTAATCTCAGGATTGCTACCAGTTCCACGGGACAGTCAGAGTAGAAACTCAAGAATAGTCAGCTCACTCAGCTAAATCGCTGGCTTTTAAAGCAGACTAAGCAGGCCAGCAGCACAGTTCGATTCCCGTACCTGGACAGGTGCCGGAATATGGCGACTAGGGGCTTTTCACAGTAACTTCATTGAAGCTTACTCTTGACAATAAGCGATTTTCATTTTTCATTTTCATTTCATGAATACGTGGCTTGAGAGATGGTGCAGAAGGGAGGGGTTCAGATTTTGGGACATTGGAACCGGTTCTGGGGGCGGTGGGACCATTACAAACTGGATGGTCTACACCTGGGCAGGACTGGAACCAATGTCCTGGGGGTGCTTTTGCTAACACTGTTGGGAAGGTTTTAAACTAATGTGGCAGGGGGATGGGAACCAGATTAGGAAGTTAGAGGTCAGTAAAGAAGCAGCAACTAAAGCCAGTAAGGTACGAGATAATAAACTCAATGTGACTAGGGGGAAGAGTAGACAGGGAGGAGTTGATGAACGCAAAGGGACAGGTGGTCTGAGGTGCATTTGCTTTATGCGAGAAGTGTAGCAGGTAAGGCAGATGAACTTAGGGCTTGGATCAGTACCTGGGAATATGATGTTATTGGTATTACTGAGACTTGGTTGAGGGAAGGGCAGGACTGGCAACTGAATATCCCAGGGTATAGATGCTTCAGGAGGGAGAGAGAGGGAGGTAGAAGGGGAGGAGGAGCTGCATTACTCGTCAGAGATGATATCACAGCCGTGATTAAGGAGGGCACGATGGAGGATTCGAGCACTGAGGCAATATGGGTGGAGCTAAGAAATAGGAAGGGTGCAGTAACATTGTTGGGACTTTATTACAGGCCTCCCAAAAGCAAGCATGAAGTAGAGGTACAAATATGCAAACTGATTATAGAAAAATGTCGGAGCAATAGAGTGGTTGTGATGGGAGATTTTAACTTCCCCAACATCGAATGGGATTCGTGTAGTGTTGGAGGTGTAGATGGAGCAGAGTTTGCAAGCAGCATCCAGGAGTGTATTTTAGGGCAGTATGTAAATAGTCCAACTCGGGAGGGGGCCATACTGGACCTGGTATTGGGGAATGATCCCGGCTGGGTGGTTGATGTTTCAGTCGGTGATTACTTTGGGAATAGCGATCACAATTCCGTAAGTTTTAGAATATTCATGGACAAGGACAAGAGTGGTCCGAAAGGAAGAGTGCTAAATTGGGGAAAGGCAGAGTATAACAAAATTCGGCAGGAGCTCGGGAATGTGGATTGGGAGCAGCTGTTTAAGGGTAAATCCACATTTGAAATGTGGGAGTCTTTTAAGGAAAGGTTGATTAGAGTGCAGGACAGACATGTTCCTGTGAAAATGAGAGATAGAAATAGCAAGATTAGGGAACCATGGATGATGGGTGAAATTGTGAGACTAGCTAAGATGAAAAAGGAAGCATTCATAAGATCGAGGCGACTCAAAACTGATGAAGCTTTGGAGCAATATCAGGAAAGTAGGACGAATCTCAAACGCGCAATAAAGAGGGGAGAGAAAACCTGGAACTTTCTCACCAAAAGGCAGAGGGTCAATTTGAAAGTTCAAGACTAGGATTAATTAATGTTTGGTGGGTATCAAGAAATATAGAGCAATGGTAGTAAATGGAGCAAGGCGCACATCAGCACTGCTGTCATTGACGGTCGAATGCCCTCCAGCAATGCTCCAGTTGCCAACAGGATGATGCTGCCACAGTGCTAACTCACAGGCACTAACCTGGAATGGATACTGCCTATCGAGGGGACAGTTATCCTCAGCAGTCACTGTTTCCACACATTTGATCTTTTCCACATCGATTGATCCTTTCTTTCCCCCTCGTTTCTGGAGAGAAAACAGAAGGACATTAAACTCTCCAACATATTACTTATTGCTCATGATCCTCTGAAGTTGCTGACTCTCTCTCCCCCCCTCCCCTGAAGGTGCTGACTCTCTCTCTCCCTCCCTGAAGGTGCTGACTCTCTCTCTCTCTCTCCCTCCCCTGAAGGTGCTGACTCTCTCTCCCCCTCCCCTGAAGGTGCTGACTCTCTCTCTCTCCCTCCCCTGAAGGTGCTGACTCTCTCTCTCCCTCCCTGAAGGTGCTGACTCTCTCTCCCTCCCCTGAAGGTGCTGACTCTCCCTCCATCCCCTGAAGGTGCTGACTCTCTCTCCCTCCCCCGAAGGTGCTGACTCACTCTCTCCCTCCCCTGAAGGTGCTTACTCTCTCCCTCCCCCCCTCCTCTGACGAAGGTGCTGACTCTCGCCCTCCCCTGAAGGTGCTGACTCTCTCTCCCCTTCCCCTGAAGGTGCTGACTCTCTCTCCCTCCCCTGAAGGTGCTGACTCTCTCTCTCACTCCCCTGAAGGTGCCGACACTCTCTCTCCCTCCCCTGAAGGTGCTGACTCTCTCTCTCCCTCCCCCGAAGGTGCTGACTCTCCCTCTCTCTCCCTCCCCTGAAGATGCTCACTCTCCCCTCCCCTGAAGGTGCTGACTCTCTCCCTCCCCTGAAGGTGCTCACTCTCTCTCACTCCCCTGAAGGTGCTCACTCTCTCCCTCCCCGCGAAGGTGCTGACTCTCTCTCTCTCTCCCTCCCCTGAAGATACTCACTCTCCCCCTCCCCTGAAGGTGCTGACTCTCTCTCCCTTCCCTGAAGGTGCTGACTCTCTCTCCGCCTCCTCTGAAGTTGCTGACTCTCTCTCTCTCCCTCTGCTGAAGGTGCTGACTCTCTGTCCCTCCCCTGAAGGTGCTGACTCTCTCTCCCTCCCCTGAAGGTGCTGACTCTCTCTCTCTCCCTCTGCTGAAGGTGCTGACTCTCTGTCCCTCCCCTGAAGGTGCTGACTCTCTGTCCCTCCCCTGAAGGTGCTGACTCTCTCTCCCTCCCCTGAAGGTGCTGACTCTCTCTCCCTCCACTGAAAGTGCTGACTCTCTCTCTCCTCCCCTGATGGTGCTGACACTCTCTCTCCCTCCCCTGAAGGTGCTGACTCTCTCTCCCCTTCCCCTGAAGGTGCTGACTCTCTCTCTCCCTCCCCTGAAGGTGCTGACTCTCTCTCCCCTTCCCCTGAAGGTGCTGACACTCTCTCTCCCCCTCCCCTGAAGGTGCTGACTCTCTCTGTCCCTCCCCCGAAGGTGCTGACTCTCTCTCACCCTCCCCTGAATGTGCTGACTCTCTCTCCCTTTCTTGAAGATGCGGGTGTCGGGAGGGTTGTATGGCCATCTGTTGCAGTGTTCCCGATCGCGGGAAGAAGTGCCCAACGACCGTGACCGGCCCCAAGAATGACGCAGTCTGTGCATGCGTGCTCCCTCAGCAATGTGCAGGCCTGGAACCCAGCGAGGCAATCCACCTCCTCCTGACGTCAGCGCACTGACCCAGGAGCAGATTATTTTAAAAAAATCAATGAAACCTTCTCTCCAGAAACGGCGGCAGAGGACAGGTCACGTACACTGATGTCACGTGTTCTGGCGTGAGAGAAATTTCTCCATTTTGCTGCCAGCAATGCTGGTGTGCGCTCCAGGGTGTCTGGTGAACAACCCATTAAGAAGAAACTGAAATCAGGAACAAAGCAGTATAAAGATGATTCATGCGTTTAATAATATACCAATGCAAATCAGGATGCAAAGCTCATGTGTGTTACATGCAGGGAAGTACTGGCAAATGAAAAATTAAAACCCCCAACACTTCAAAGGCATTTGAAGACTAAGTTCGAGGACAAACGACTTGATTTTATTCAAAAGATACAGTGAGAACTTAAATCAGCAGCTGAAGTCCTCAGCAGAAATGTTTTCTCGAATGACAAAGCTGGTGAGAATGTAAGGACCAAGCAGTCTCAGCTGTTAAATTAAAGGTAAACAAAAATGGTAGGTCATGACATTTGGGGGTGCGTGGGTCGCAAAGGTCAGCCAGCGTGGGTAATGAAGGTCTGCCGGCGTGTGTCCCAAAGGATGCTCGGTTGGTATAAATGGGTCCCGGGCAAAAAAGTTTGAAAAACACTGGACTAGGCTCTATATGCAACGGGATGAAAATCAGTCCTCAGGGTTGCCGGGCGGCAATATCTTAACCATAACCATACCACAGAACTTAGTGAAGAAGGAGACCATTTGGTCCATTGAGTCTGTACCCACTCCACTTTATCCCAATATCTCAGTAACCCCACCTAAACCTTTGGACACTAATGGACAATTTAGATGGCCAATCCACCTAACCTGCACATCTTTGGACTGTGGGCGGAAACGGGAGGACCCGGAGGAAACCCACGCAGACACAGAGAGACAGTGCAAACTCCACACAGACAGTCAGCCGAGGCCGGAATTGAACCCAGGACCCTGGAGCTGTGAGGCAGCAGTGCTAACCACTGTGCCACCGTGCACAGCCTTACAGAATGAAACAGTAGTAGACCGGGGAAAGGTCGGGCCAGGAATTTGATATGGTGGCCTGAGATCAACAAGGACATCGAAAGTATTGTAAATCGATGTGCATTCAGTTAAAAAGCCCTCAATTCCTTCTTTTTATTATTTTTCATGAAAATATATTAATTGATGAGTGAAAGGGTGTGAATGTCACCTATGGACTTTAGTAAGGCTATTGACAAGGTCCCTCATGGCTCAGAGAAATGGCAGATGGAATTCAATCTTGTCAAATGCATTTTGGAAGATCAAATTCAGGTGTGAATTATACAGTAAGTGGCAGAACCCTCAGGAGCATTGACATACAGAAGGATATGGTCAAGAAGGCATACGGCATGCTTGACTTCAGCGGCCGGAACATTCAGTACACGAGTTGGCAGGTCATGTTACAGTTGTGTAAACTTCAGTTCGGCCACATTTGGAATATTGCGTGCAATTCTGGTTACCACACTACCAGAAGGACATGCCTGCTTTGGAGTGAGTGCAAAGAAGATTTACCAGGATGTTGCCTGGTCTGGAGAGTGTTAGCTATGAAGAGAGGTTGAATAAACTCGGATTCCTTTTGTTGGAAAGATGGAGCCTGAGGGGGAGACATGATTGAGATCTACAACATTACGAATCTGGATCAGCACAGGCTGGGTGGGCCGAAGGGCCTGTTCCTGAGCTGTAATGTTGTTTGTTCTTTGTACATACCCTGACCTCATTTGCTGGTGCACTCTTACATTTGCAAACAACACTCTAGTTAACATTAGCATCACTCTGCACGTTTACCATGTCTTTTCCCTTTAGCTTTCCAAATCTAGTGTCATGTGAAACTTGTATCAACCCCCTCCTCCCCAGAAACCACCCCCCTCCACCCCGCCCCGCCCCATCCCAACTCTTGAGTTTAAAGGTCACTTGGCATCACATCAACACTGATATAGTTTTACAGAGAACTAGTCAGAGATACTTGTGGGGTGTTGTGTCAGACAGACACCTGGAGCTGGCAGGACACATATTTCACTGACTAGAAGTGTGCCATGCCAGAGTGGCAGTAGAATGGACCCCACCATATGGGGGAAAGAAGACCTGGAAAAGTACGCTTAAAGGAGGACCTCAAGAGAGGAACACCATCTGTACTGGAGTGAAAGAGATTGCAATGGACTGGAGCCATTGGTGGAGTCTTGCTGACCATTTTCCCCACACTTAAGCAAGTACATTTATGTAAGTAAGTCTGCTGCCTCGGTTACACAGTTTTCCAGGACATTGGTCCGGCACGGTTCAGGTGAAGACCATCCTATCGATACAGCCCCTACTTTCACCAGTACAAGTCCCATTGCCCCATGACTCAAAACTTATTTCTCCCTCACCAATCTTTAACTCTCTAATCTGATTTACCCCATGCCAGTTTTCTCGGACCTCAGGCAGCAATCCAGAGATGATTACTTTTGTAGTTCTGCTTTTTAAACTTAGTCCCCAGCTGCTTATACTCCCTCAGCAGAATCCCTTTCTTAATCCTACCTATGCCTTTGGTACCCACATGGATCGAAACACCTGGATCCTTCCCTTTCCGCTCCCAAGTTCCTCTTCAGTCCTGAGGAGGTATCCCAAACCCTGTCACCGGGCAGACAGCACAACCTTTGAGGCCCCCACTCTTATCTGCAGTCAACTGTACCTATCTCCCTAACTACACTATCTCCTACTACAGCTACATTCCATTTAACTCTCCTCCACTTGAATGGCTCATACCATGATTCTCTGGTCAGTTTGCTCATCGTCCCAGGAATCTCTGCTCTTACACAAGCTGCAAGGACCTCCATCCTGCTGGACAATTACAATTCCCCTGCGTTGCTATCTTTGCAATCCCCAAGACCAGCCTCATTCACAGTCATACACTTGCGTCCCTGACCACAGACTAAATCATAAGTGCCTAGCCTTTAGGGTGCAGCTACTTTGTGGAAGTAAGCGTCCAGGCAACTTTCCCCCTTGCTGGTGTATCACAGACAACAGCTCAGACTCCAGCTCACCAACTTGGAGTCAAAGTTCCTCGAGCTGCAGACATTCGTGGCAGATGTGGTTGCTGTGGATCACACTGATGTCCACCAGCTCCCACATGTTACAGCTGCAATACAGCACCTTCCCTGCCACCATTCTTCCAAAAACAAAGGATGTGCATCAAGGCAAGGTAAACATAGATGGAGCCGTACACTTGACGGCCCATTGGCACTTATGGCTGGACATTCTTGTTGAGCTTTTAAAAATGCCTTGCAGGTCCTGGATGCAGAAATCCCACAGTCATTTTGGGAAAATGCCATTTTTGGCAGCACGAAGTGCGGGGAGCTTCAAATTAATGCAAACAATATGAGCAGGAGTCAGCCACTCAGCTTCTCGAGCCTGCTCCAATAAGATCATGGCTGATTTCATTTTGGCCTCAACTCCACATTCTCTCTACCTCCAATGGGCAGCACGGTAGCACAAGTGGCTAGTACTGTGGCTTCAGAGCTCCAGGGTCCCAGGTTCGATTCCCCGCTAGGACACTGTCTGTGCGGAGTCTGCACGTTCTCCCCGTGTCTGCGTGGGTTTCCTCCAGGTGCTCCAGTTTCCTCCCACGGTCCAAAGACGTGCAGGTTAGGTGGATTGGCCATGCTAAATTGCCCTTAGTGTCCAAAAAGGTTAAGAGGGGTTATTGGATTACGGGGATAGGGTGGAAGTGAGGGATTAAGTGGGTCGATGCAGTCTCGAATGGCCGAATGGCCTCCTACTGCACTGTATGTTCTGTATTCAATACTACCCCTACCTTCAAAATATTCCATGACGATACCTCTACCTCAGAACCATCTCTGAGGCAGCAAACCCAAACCCAGAAAGACCATTTGAACTCTGTGCTGAGTTCAAACAGACCCCATTTTCATTGTTTGAAAGACCGTTACCCGCAGTGTGAGAGTCACAAATTTATGTAGGACACATTAGCACTCTTGAAGGAGGTGGGTGGTGGGGAGAATTAGGTCTGTTTAAGTTTCCTAACCTGAAGTGCTTTAAATACCCAGCCCTTTAAAAATGGAAAATAAACTGGGATGAAGCTGTCTTTGGATTGATCTTTGATGCAGTTACTCAATGGTAATAATAATAATAATCTTTCATTGTCACAAGTAGGCTTACATTAATACTGCAATGAAGTTAGTGTGAAAAGCCCCCAGTCGCCACATTCCGCCGCCTGTTCAGGTACGCAGAGAGAGAATTCGGAATGTCCAGATTACCTAACAGCACATCTTTCGGGACTTGTGGGAGGAAACCGGAGCACCCGGAGTAAACCCACGCAGAAACGGGGAGAACGTGCAGGCTCCGCACAGACAGTGACCCAAGCCGGGAATCAAACCTGGGACCCTGGAGCTGTAAAGCCACAGTGCTAACCGTGCTGCCCCTGTTTTGTTTTGGCACTACTTGAGGGGATTTTAAAGCTTTGATTGGGTTTCATAGTTATTTTCAGTGCCAGGTTTATATGAGTGATAGTTCTCTTCGATGATTGGAAGTTAATTTATTTTTCATCTCTACATGATGTCTGCCCATAGTGGATACTGGGTGAATGGCTATGGACATGCCATGGAGGGTTTGGTAAGCATGGAGGCAGCATGGAGAGACAAAGTGGGGATGTTGGCATTGTGTTGGTGCAAGGGGGCATGAGGGGACATACAGGTTGGCATAGGGATGATGAGGAGGCGTTGGTGAAGCAGCATGGAGTGGGTGGGGTATGAGGGGTGGCATGGCGGTGGGTGAGAGTGTGAGGCGTGAGAGCTAGAGGGCCTAACAGCCTCTTACACAATTAGGCAGAATTTCTCAGAGAACCAAGGCAGACCTTCTAAACAGCATGTCTTGGCACTCGCCCACCTCTTTGACCGCCTGTGGGCTGCCTCCTGAGGTGACAAGGCCCACCTTGCTGCCCCAAATAAAATTGCACATGTAAGGGGTTTGGAGACAGGTCTGTTGAGTCGGGAGATTACCCAATGGCAACAATCTGGACCCTTAGTGTCTACAGGGGAGAAGGAGAGGGAAGTGGCAGTACAACAGCACGTAGGGCAGCACGGTAGCATGGTGGTTAGCATAAATGCTTCACAGCTCCAGGGTCCCGGGTTCGATTCCCGGCTGGGTCACTGTCTGTGCGGAGTCTGCACGTCCTCCCCGTGTGTGCGTGGGTTTCCTCCGGGTGCTCCGGTTTCCTCCCACAGTCCAAAGATGTGCGGGGTAGGTGGATTGGCCATGCTAAATTGCCCGTAGTGTCCTAAAAAGTAAGGTTAAGGGGGGGTTGTTGGGTTACGGGTATAGGGTGGATACGTGGGTTTGAGTAGGGTGATCATTGCTCGGCACAACATCAAGGGCCGAAGGGCCTGTTCTGTGCTGTACTGTTCTATGTTCTATGTAACAAAGTCAGATTGAATGTGGTTATCCTCTAGGAGCCAAGCTGCAAATATCGATCAAGACAACTGTTGGAAAGTCACACTTCCTTCAGTTCGGAGCATTGCTGTTGATTATTACCTGTGGTTAGGCTGAGTGAGTAACATTTAACAATGCACACTTACCATTCGCTCGCTGTCATATTCATAGTAGGAGATTTTGGTGTCGGTCAGGATGAATAATCTCTCCTTATAATTGAGTGGCGAGGTCTTTTTCTTCTGCTGTGATCTTTTAATGAATATCTCCTCCATCAGTCCGTTCAGTGGGAGCAGACAATGCCGTGAGATCCTGTCAGAGAGAAATAGGCAGTACTTGGTCACCCAGTAACCAAAGGACACAGGCAACCACTGGTAGCCAATGGACAACTGATCGATGAAAGTCTATCATCCCTCAGCCCAGGTACACTTGTCCCTACCTTAGTCCATACCCACCCATTAATCTCCTCCCATGGCTCATGATTTACCAATACCTCAATATTTCGACTTGCATTCTTACCCTTTATTCGGGCCTGTCTGTGTTTGAGGCTAATTCTGCAATGTTGCTAATGGGTAAAGTCTTAGCTCCACTCTCGACGTCAGGACTGTCTTTCCAAACTGCCCTCAAAGATTCTCCAGTTACAGGATTACATTTCTCTCTGTCAGGATCTCACGGCATTATCTGGTCCCATTGAACATTACGTTAATCACTGGAGTAGGATTACGATGCAACTTAGACCTGCTCCGTTGCAAATAATGGGGACAGGATTTCAGACCTGGCCTCAGTTCTACTGCAAACTGGGAAATCATGGCACAGATTGACGGGGAGGGGGGGAGGGAGAAAGAGGGGGAGGGAGGGAGAGAGGGGGAGAGCAGATGGAGGGGAGAGGGGGAGGGAGGGGGAGGGAGGAGGGAGAAAGAGGGGGTGGGATGGGAAGGGCAGATGAGGGAGGGAAAGGGCAGGTGGTGGAGGAGGGGAGGGAGGGGAGGTAGGGAGGGAGAAAGAGGGGGGAGGAAGAGAAAGAACAAAGAACAAAGAAAAATTACAGCACAGGAACAGGCCCTCCAAGCCTGCGCCGATCCAGATCCTCTATCTAAAGCTGTCGCCTATTTTCTAAGGATCTGTATCCCTCTGCTCCCTGCCCATTCATATATCTATCTAGATACATCTTAAATGACGCTATCGTGCCCGCCTATACCACCACCGCTGGCAATGCGTTCCAGGCATCCACCACCTCTGCGTAAAGAACTTTCCACGCATATCTCCCTTAAACCTTTCACCTCTCACCTTGAACTCGTGACCCCTAGTAATTGAGTCCTCCGCTCTGGCGAAAAAGCTTCTTGCTATCCACCCTGTCTATACCTCTCATGATTTTGTAGATCTCAATGAGGTCTCCCCTCAACATCCTGGGGAACCTCCTCTGTACCTTCTCCAAAGCATCCACATCCTTTTGGTAATGTGACGACCAGAACTGTACATAGTATTCCAAATGTGGCCGAACCAAAGTCTTATACAACTGTAACATGACCTGTCAACTCTTGTACTCAATACTCCTTCCGATGAAGGAAAGCATGCCGTACACCTACTTCACCACTCTATTGACCTGCTACCCACCTTCACGGTACAAGGGACCTGAACACCCACATCTCTCTGTACGTCAATTTCCCCACGGCTTTTTCATTTACCGTATAGTTCGCTCTTGAATTGGATCTTCCAAAATACATCATCTCGCATTTGCCCAGATTGATCTCCATCTGCCATTTCTCTGCACAACTTTCCAATCTATCTATATTCTGCTGCATTCTCTGAAAGTCCCCTTCACTATCTGCTACTCCACCAATCTTAGTGTCATCTGCAAACTTGCTAATCAGACCACCTATACCTTCCTCCAGATCATTTATGTATATCACAAACAACAGTGGTCCCAGCACGGATCCCTGTGGAACACCACTGGTCACTGTTTTCCATTTTGAGAAATTCCCTTCCACTACTATTCTCTGTGTCCTGTTGCCCAGCCAGTTCTTTATCCATCTAGCTAGTACACCCTGGACCCAATGGGACTTCACTTTCTCCATCAGCCTACCATGGGGAACCTTATCAAATGCCTTACTGAAGTCCATGTATATGACATCTACAGCCCGTCCCTCATCAATCAACTTTGTCACTTCCTCAAAGAATTCTATTAAGTTGGTAAGACATGACCTTCCCTGCACAAAACCATGTTGCCTATCACTGATAAGCCCATTTTCTTCCAAATGGGAATAGATCCTAGCCCTCAGTATCTTCTCCAGCTGCTTCCCTACCACTGACATCAGGCTCATCGGTCTATAATTACCTGGATTATCCCTGCTACCCTTCTTAAACAAAGGGACAACATTAGCAATTCACCAGTCCTCCGGTACCTCACCCATGTTCAAGGATGCTGCACAGCTATCTGTTAAGGCCCCAGCTATTTCCTCTCTCACTTCCCTCAGTACCTGGGATAAATCCCATCCAGACTTGAGGACTTGTCCACCTTAATGACTTTTAGAATATCCAACACATCCTCCTTCGTTATGCCAACTTGACCTAGAGTAATCAAACATCTATCCCTAACCTCAACATCCATCATGTCCCTCTCCTCGGTAAATACCGATGCAAAGTACTCATAAAGAATCTCACCCATTTTCTCTGACTGCACGCATAACTTTCCTACTTTGTCCTTGAGTGGGCCAACCCTTTCTCTAGTTACCCTCTTGCTCCTTATATATGAATAAAAGGCTTTGGGGTTTTCCTTAACCCTGTTTGCTAAAGATATTTCATGACCCCTTTTAGCTCTCTTGATTCCTCGTTTCAGATTGGTCCTACATTCCCGATATTCTTCCAAAGCTTCGTCTGTCTTCAGTCGCCTAGACCTTATGTATGCTTCCTTTTTCCTCTTAGCTAGTCTCACAATTTCACCTGTCATCCATGGTTCCCTAATCTTGCCATTTCTACCCTCATTTTCACAGGGACATGTCTGTCCTGCACTCTAATCAACCTCTCTTTAAAAGCCTCCCATATATCAAATGTGGATTTACCTTCAAACAGCTGCTCCCTATCCACATTCCCCATCTCCTGCCGAATTTTGGTATAGTTGGCCTTCCCCAATTTAGCACACTTCCTTTAGGACCACTTTCGTCTTTGTCCATGAGTATTCTAAAACTTACGGAATTGTGATCACTATTCCCAAAGTAATTCCCGACTGAAACGTCAACCACCTGGCCGGGATCATTCCCCAACACCAGGTCCAGTATGGCCCCTTCATGACTTGGGCTATTTCATACTGCTCTAGAAAACCCTCCTGCATTCTCCTTACAAATTCTGCTCCATCTACACCTCTGACACTAAGTGTATCCCAGTCAATATTGGGAAAATTCAAATCTCCTATCACCACCACCCTGTTGCTCCTACATCTTTCCATAATCTGTTTACATATTTGTACCTGTATCTCACACTCGTTGTTGGGAGGTCTGTAGTACATCCCAAAAATTGTTAGCTGTTTCTGAGCTCTGCCCATATTGGCTCACTGCTCGAGTCCTCCATAGTGCCCTCTTTCAGCACAGCTGTGATATCCTCTCTGACCAGTAATGCAACTCCTGCACCCCTTTTACCTCCCACCTGAAGCATCGATATCCTGGGATATTTAGTTGCCAATCATGCCCTTCCCTCAACCAAGTCTCAGTATAGCAAAAACATCATACTCCCAGGTACTAATTCAAGCCCTACGTTCATCTGCCTTACCTACTACACTTCTTGCATTAAAACAAATGGACCTCAGACCACCAGTCCCTTTGCGTTCATCATCTGCTCCCTGCCTACTCTTCCCCTTAGTCACACTGACTTCATGATCTGGTTCCTTCCAGGCTTTAGTTACTGCCTCCTTACTGTCCACTAACTTCCTAATTTGGTTCCCATCCCCCTGCCACATTAGTTTAAAGCCTCCCCAACAGCTTTAACAAAAGTACCCCCAAGGACATTGGTTCCAGTCCGGCCCAGGTGTAGACCGTCAAATTTGTAGTAGTTCGACCTCCCCCAAAACAAGTCCCAATGTCCCAAAAGTCTGAACCCCTCCCTCCTGCACCATCTCTCAAGCCACGCATTCATCCTGCCTATTCTTTCATTTCTACTCTGACTACCACGTGGCACTGGTAGCAATCCTGAGATTACTACCTCTGAGGTCTGACTTTTTAACTTGGCTCCTAACTCCCTAAATTCTGCTTGTAGGTCCTCATCCCATTTTTTACCTATATCATTGGTGCCTCGAGGGGGAGAGTGGATGGAGAGGAGATGAGAGTGAGGGGGGTGTAGGGGAGGGGGAGGGAGAAAGGGGAGGGAATAGAAGGGCAGATGGTGGAGGAGGGAGGGGAGGTAAGGGAGAGGGAGAAAGAGGAGGAGGGAGGGAGAGAGGAGGAGAATGGATGGAGGGGAGAGGGAGGGGGAAAGTGGAGGCAGAAGGAGACGGAGGGAGGGGAAGGGCAGATTGTGGAGGAGGATAGGGAGGAGGCAGGGGAGGGAGGGTGAGGGATAAAGAGACAGTGGGAGGGGAAGGGCAGATTGTGGAGGACGATAGAGCGGAGGAAGGAGGGGAGGGAGGGTGAGGGATAAAGAGGGGGAGGCAGGGGAAGGGAATATAGTGGAGGATGGGATGGAGGGGGGAGGGAGGGGAGATGCAGGGTGGGGGAGGGAAAAAGACAGAGAGGGAGGGAGGGAGAGAGGGGGGGTTAGATGGAGGGGGAGGGATGGGGAAAGGTCGGGGAGGGAAGGGGGAGGGGGAAGAGACTTTCATTGAAAATTAACTGGCTCAACTGGCTGTAAATCTTTAAAATATCAATTGATGTCCTCCAAGATGTCTTAATGAGGTCTGAAGACATTTTGCACAAAGAATTGAGGTGAATTAAGGAGTTTAAATTAGTGTCTTCAATCCCCTTGGAATGCAGGGAATTCCCAAGGTGATTGTTTACCTTGATGACGTGCCAATCACCACACTACACCAGAAGAACGCATGGCCAGCCGAGAGGAAGTATTACAGATGATTTGTGATGTATGGGTCCACCTAAAATACAAGAAATATACTTTTCAGATCTCAGAAGTGACGTATCAAGGACTTTGCATTGATGCGACAGGGTTGCACCCCTTGGATGGAAGGTTCAAGGCCATACGACTCCTCACCAAGAATAAGACTTTTCTTGATACGGTATTAAGAGGGGAGTTTATTTCAAATTTAGCCACAGCATTTCCGCCATTACAACTGATCCCTGTTAGGGGCGGGTATAAATTTTTCCTTTAAAAATCAGTTATACAGTTACATGGAAAGGGTGGGTATTGAGGGATATCCCTCTAAATGCGGGCAAGTGGGACAAAATTAGTGTTAGAAACTGGGCAACATGGACAAGTTGGGCAGAAGGGCCTGTTTCCATGCTGTAAACATTTATAACTCTATAACTCTATAACACTGCCCCACAACAAACTGATTCCCGACAATACTGCCCCACAACAAACACATCCCGACAATATTGCCCCACAACAAACTGATTCCCGACAATACTGCCCCATAACAAACACATCCCGACAACACTGCCCCACAACAAACACATCCCGACAATACTGCCCCATAACAACACATCTCGACAATACTGCCCCATAACAAACACATCCTGACAATATTGCCCCACAGCAGACATATCTCGCACAATACTGCCCCACATCAAACACATCCCGACAATACTGTCCAAAAACAAACACATCCCGATAATAGTGCTCCACAACAAACACAACGCAATAATCCTGCCCCATAACATACACATCCCTAATAATACTGTCCCCCAGCAAATACATCCCTGATAATACTGCCCCAAAATAAATACATCTTGACAATACTGCCCCACAACAAACACATCCCGACAACACTGCCCAACAAAGAACTCATCCTGACAATACTGCCCCACAACAAACACATCCCATAAGACCATAAGACATAGGAGCAGAATTAGTCCACTTGGCCCATCGAGTCGGCTCCGCCATTCAATCATAGCTGATATTTTTCTCATCCCCATTCTCCTGCTTTCTTCCCATAACCCCTGATCCCCTTATTAATCATGAACCTATATCTCTGTCTTAAAGACACTCAGTGAATTGGCCTCCACAGCCTTCTGCGGCAAAGAATTCCACAGATTCACCACCCTCTGGCTGAAGAAATTCCTCCTCATTTCTGTTTTAAAGGATCGTCCCTTTATTCTTAGGTGGTGTCCTCTGGTTTTAGTTTTTCCTACAAGTGGAAACATCCTCTCCATGTCCATTCTATCCAGGCCTCGCAGTATTCTGCAAGTTTCAATAAGATCTCCCCCTCATCCTTCTAAACTCCAACGAATACAGACCCAGAGTCCTCAACTGTTCCTCAGACAGCAAGCTCTTCATTCCGGGGATCATTCTTGTGAACCTCCTCTGGCCCCTTCCGAGGTCAGCACATCCTTCCGACAATACTGTCCCACATGAAACACATCCTGACAATAGTGCTCCACAACATATACATCCCAACAATATTGCCCCACAACAAACACATCCCAACAATCCTGGCCCTCAAAACACACATCCCGACAATACTGCCTCAAAGCAAACTCATCCCGACACTACTGCCTCACAACAAACACATCCAGACAATATTGCCCCACAACATACACATCACAACAATGCTGCCCCACAACAAACACATCCTGATAATACTGCACAACAACAAACACACCCCGACAACACTGCCCCACAACAAACACATCCCGACAACACTGCCGCACAACAAACACATCCCGACAACACTGCCGCACAACAAACACATCCCCGACAATACTGCCCCACAACAAACACATCCCGACTATACCCTCACAACAAACCCATCCCCGACAATACTGTCCCACATGAAACACATCCCAACAATACTGCTCCATAAAATATACATCCCAACAATATTGTCCCACAACAAACACATCCCAACAATCCTGGCCCTCAAAACACACATCCCGACAATACTGCCTCAAAGCAAACTCATCCCTGACAATACTGCCCCACAACAATCACATTCCGATAATTTGGCCCCAAAACAAACTAATTCCCGACAATACAGCCGCACAATAAACAGATCCTTTACAATAATGCCCCAAAACAATCTCATCCCAAAAACATTGCCCACACCAAACGCATCCCCACAATACTGCCACACAGCAGTCACATCTCACATAGCAGTGCGCCTTAACAAACACATCCCGACAATACTGCCTCAAAGCATACTTATCCCTGACAATATTGCTCCACAATAAACACATTCCAACAATTGTGCCCCAAAACGAACTCATTCCTGACAATACTGCCCCACAACAATCTCATCCTGACAATACTGCCTCACAACAATCTCATCCTGACAATACAGCCTCACAACAATCTCATCCTGACAATACTGCCTCACAACAATCTCATCCTGACAATACTGCCTCACAACAATCTCATCCTGACAATACTGCCTCACAACAAACACATCCTGACAATACTGCCCCACAACAATCTCATCCTGACAATACTGCCTCACAACAATCTCATCCTGACAATACTGCCTCACAACAAACACATCCCGACAATACTGCCCCATAACAAACACATCCCGTCGATACTGCTCCACAACAAACACATCCCTACAATACTGCCCCACAACAAACACATCCTGACAATATTGCCCCACAGCAGACATATCTCGCACAATACTGCCCCACATCAAACACATCCCGACAATACTGGCCCATAACAAACACATCCCTACATTACTGCCATACACATCCGACATTACTGCCCCCCAAGAAAAACTCATGCCCGACCATACTGCCCATCGACAAACACATCTCAAAAATACTGCCCCACAACAAACACATCCCTGACTGTACTGTCACACAGCACACATATACTTGACAATATTGCCCCACAGCATACACATCCCCAACAATACTGTCCCACAACAAACACATATCCGACAATACTGTCCCACAACAAACACATCCTGGCAATACTGCCCCACAGCAGCCACATCTTGCACAATACTGCTCTACAACAAACCCATCCTGACAACACTGCCCCACAACAATCACATCCTGACAATATTGCCCCACAGCAGACATATCTCGCATAATACTGCCCCACATCAAACACATCCCGACAATACTGGCCCATAACAAACACATCCCTACATTACTGCCATGCACATCTGACATTACTGCCCCACAAGAAAAACTCATGCCCGACCATACTGCCCATCGACAAACACATATCCGACAATACTGTCCCACAACAAACACATCCTGGCAATACTGCCCCACAGCAGCCACATCTTGCACAATACTACTCCCCAAAAACCACATCCCTGACAGTATTACACCACAACAAACACATCCTTGACAATACTGCCCCACAACAAACACATCCTGAAAATACTGCCCCACACCAAACTCATCCCCGACAGTACTGTCCCACAACAAACACATTGCAACAATACTGCCTCAATACAAACTCATCCCAACAATACTGCCCCAATACAAACGCATCCCTGACAATACTGCCCAACAAATACACATCCCCAACAATACGGCCCAACAAATACACATTCCCGACAATACTGCCAACAAATACACATCCCCAACAATACTGCCAACAAATACACATCCCCGACAATACTGCCTCACAACAAATACATCCCAACAATCCTGCCCCACAACAACTTATCCCTGACAATACTGCCCCACACCAAAAACATCCTTGAAAATACTCCCACAGAATAAACACACACTTGACAATACTGCCCTCCAACAAACACATCCCGGCCTGGTAAGGGTCACTTTTTGAACATCCCTTGCTCATGAGCTCCTCCTGCCTGTCTGAAAATCGAGGCTGAGCAGGAAACTTCCCTTAACTGATCATAGCTGGTCATTAATTAGTCATCTAAGAGCCTCAATTGGTGTTGGGGGGTGGAGGGGGAACAACCTCATCCTCATCTGTTCCCATGTAAAATTGTGAAGTAGGGGCAGGTGAGAGCCCTGTGAGAAGGCCATCTAAATCTCCCCACCCCCCCCTCCCCACCTCCCCTTCAAACCCACCAGAGGGGAACGTAAATTATCCACTCGACAGGCCCATGAAATACCAACAGATCTCAGCACTGATTCAGTGGGGGCACTCTCTTTCCACTCTGGATCTGTCACTGTGGGTTCAAGTTTCATTTCAAAGACTTAAACACCTAATCATTACTTACGTTCCAGTGCAGCCATGGGGGAGTGCAACACTGTCGGAGGTACCAACTTTCAGATGAGACATTAAATCAAGGCTCCATCTCTGGTGGATGTAAAATATCTCATGGCAATATTTTAAAAAGAGCAAGGGAATTATCCTTGTTGCCCTGACCAAACTGTGGGTTTGCCAAGCCTCCTCTACAGTGGTGAGACCTGGACAACAAGGGCGGGATTCTCCGTTGGCTGTCGTGGAAATCGCGGAACGCGATTGGGCGGAGAATCGGTTCTGCTGCCCAAATCACAACAGGCGCCGATTTGACGGCAAAACACAATTCTCCGTCACCTCAACAGCGGCGTCAATGCGGTCCGGAATGCACGTTCCGAACTGCATATCATTAACGGGCCTGACCCGTTTTTCTCCGTGGCGTCCGCGATTCTCCGCCTCCAATGGGCCGAGTATCCGATGGTGCGGTTCACTTGTGCTTTTGAAAATCATGAAACTGAGGGCAGCATGTGGCGCAGTGGATAGCACTGGGACTGTGGCGCTGAGGACCCGGGTTCGAATCCCGGCCCTGGGTCACTGTCTGTGTGGAGTTTGCACATTCTCCCCATGTCTGCATGGGTTTCACCCCCACAACCCAAAGATATGCAGGTTAGGTGGAATGGCCACGCTAAATTGCCCCTTTATTGGAAAAAAAAAATTGGGTGCTCGAAATTTATTTTTAAAAATTGTGAAACTGGTGTCATGACTGCTGAGGGAGAGAGAGAGGGAGGGTTTGGAAAGTGTCCAACATTTGCATAGTGTGCTGACAGTTCTACCGCCAGCCAGGGGGGCCGAGGGGAACAGTGGGAAGTGGCCAGGAGGTGGGCTGTGGGGTTGGGGTGGACAGCCACAGAACACCATTGTCACAGCCGGAAAGGCAGCCATGCAGCTGCACACGTCACTGACAGCCCACAGTGAACTTAGGGCACGGGTCGCATGGGTGTCCACCCTTAGCGCCCACTGGCCCCAGCAGAACCCTCAGCTATATGGACCTGCTCCAGCACAACCAGTGCCATCTTGTTGGCTGGGATAAGTGCGTGTGGGGATTGTAATGTGTATGTGCGGCTGCAGCTTGTCAGCCTCCTGAGTGTCAATCACAAAACTGGCAAATCCCACACCATTTCTCATTTGTGTTACACGTGGCACCGGTCCTAGTTCCTTAATAGTAGCTGAATCAGTCCAGGTGCGGCTGTCGGGGAACTCCATGAATTCTGTGTCGGCGTCAGCACTTAGTCTCAGAAACGGAGAATCCCGCCCCATATGTTTCCCAGCAGAAATGGCTGGACAGTTTCAACCTTCACCTTCTCAGATGTATCCTCGACATCTCTAGACAGTGCAAGGTCACCAAATCAGAGCTCCCGGGGTGGCATAATGGTCATCACTGCTACCTAACAGCACCAGGGACCCAAGATCGATTCCAACCTTGGGTGACTGTCTGTGTGGAGTTTGCACGTTCTCCCCGTGTCTGCCTGCATTGCCTCTGGGTGCTCCAGTTTTCTCCTGCAGTCAAAAGATGTGCAGGGTAGATGGATTGCCCATTCTGATTGTCCCTTTGTCTCCAAAAGATTAGCTGGGGTTACAAGGATAGGGTGAAGAAGTGGGCCTAGTTGGGGTGCTATTTCACAAGATTGGTGTAGGACCAATGGGCTGAAAGGCCTACTCCTAAACTGTAGGATTTCTATGACGTGTTAAGCCATCCTGGGCAAGTACACAGTCAATTCCAGCCCCACGTGCATCACAATTGAATTAACAAATAATTCCTATCAAAATTCTAGAAGTCTTTTCCCTTGGCTGCTCAATAATAAAAGTCACCTTGGCCGGGATTCTCTCCTACCCAGCGGGGCGGGGGGTCCCGACGTGTTGGAGTGGCGTGAACCACTCTGGCGTCGGGCCGCACCTTTAGGGGCCAAGCCCTCACATTGAGGGGCTAAGCCCGCGACGGAGTGGTTCCCACTCCGCCGGCCGGCGTGAACGGCCTTTGGCGCCACGCCAGCCGGGGCCGAAAGAACTTCACCGGCCGGCGGAAGTCCGCGCATGCGCCGGAGCGTCAGCGGCTGCTGACTTCATACCGGCGCATGCACAGGGGAGGGGGTCTGCCTCCATGGTGAAGACCATGGCGAAGGCAGAACAAAAGGAGTGCCCCCACGGCACAGGCCTGCCCGCCGATCGGTAGGCCCCGATCACGGGCCAGGCCACCGTGGGAGCACCCCCCCGGGGTCACATCGCCCCGCTCCCCCCCCCCCCCAGGACCCCGGTACCCGCCCGCGCCGCCAATCCCGCCGGTAAGAGAGGTGGTTTAATCCACGCTGGCGGGAGAGGCTAGTCAGCGGCGGGACTTTGGCCCATCGCGGGCCGGAGAATCGCCGCGGGGGGCCCACCGACCGGCGTGGCGCGATTCCCGCCCCCGCTGAATCTCGGGGGGCGGAGAATTCGGGACACGGCGGGGGCAGGCGGTGGGTCGGAGAATCCCCCCAGGTTTGTAAGGTGAAACGTAATTAGTTTATTTATAACAAAACTAATGATTAAATATGAAGTAAACACAGTGGATAACAACAAGCTAACCTATTTCCCCCGTAACTGTCCCACCCTCTACCTACACACACACAAGACATACAAACACAGGGGGGATGAAGGGAGAAAAATAATAAGGATAAAGGTCAAAGGTTCTTTGCTTCTAATGTTGGCTATTTAGTACACTTTCTTCACACCATGCTGGTATTCAAAGTTCTTGGTTTGCAGCCTGTAATGATCTTCTCTGTGGTTTAGTAATGCACTCACATATTTTCCTGGAGAGGCCCCTTTGCTTCACATCAAACTCTGATTTCAGTTTGTGATTTATCTCCAGGCCTTTGCCTTTTCTGGAGTGAAAGTAGGTCAGTTCACATCAGCTTTTCTGCAGAAAGAGTTGTTTGCTTCTCCCCTGCTTGCACAACCTGGAATGGTTCCCCTGTACGTAGATTCATCCAGGCCCCCTGCCAGTTCAGAAATACAGCCTTTCTGGAGAAAACAGAGAGGGGAGAGGACAGCAGTCCTTCCTAAAGGGGAGCACAGTAGCATAGTAGTTAGCACAGTTGCTTCACAGCTCCAGGGTCCCAGGTTCGATTCCCGGCTTGGGTCACTGTCTGTGCAGAGTCTGCACGTTCTCCCCGTGTCTGTCTGAGTTTCCTTCGGATGCTCCGGTTTCCTCCCACAGTCCAAAGATGTGCAGGTTAGGTGGATTGGCCATGCTAAATTGCCCTTAGTGTCCAAAAGGTGGGGTGGGGTTACTGGGTTATTTGAATGAGGTGGAGGTGTGGGCTTGGGTAAGGTGCTCTATCCAAGAGGCGGTGCAGACTCAATAGGCCGAGTGGCTGCCTTCTGCACTGTAAATTCTATGAAATTCTTCCTCACATCTGTCAGGAGTCAAACTGATACCAAACATCAGTGCTTGATGCTTTGAAACATTCCAGTGGGATCAGATCCATTCACCACCTGTTACCGGGCAGAGCACAGCCTTTTGGGCCAATGTATTTGGGCCATCAGCCAAATCAATCAAACTAAGTCATCACTGATGTCAACCTCACGGCGCCGAGGTCCCAGGTTCGAACCCGGCTCTGGGTCACTGTCCGTGTGGAGTTTGCACATTCTCCCCGTGTTTGCGTGGGTTTCGTCCCCACAACCCAAAGGATGTGCAGGGTAGGTGAATTGGCCACGCTAAATTGCCCCTTAATTGGAAAAAAAAATGAATTGGGTACTCTAAATTTAAAAAAAAAAAATCACTGATGTCAACCAGGATGCAATCACCAGCCTAAAAACGCACAGCCTTCTGGACCTTTCTGTTTGAATTAAAGGTACAGGCTGTTTTGCCTTAAAGTCACTTGACCGTTAAACATTCATGAATCAAAAATATAAATGCAAAACTAAAAGAAAGAGGAAATAAGGGAATAAACAGGAACAACAGGAAGTAACCTTACAAATTCTATAACAGCATGCACTCATTGCTAAGTCAACAATGTCCGCATTGGCTCAGCGCGATCACCAGCTGGACGACAGCCGTGTACCCAAAGACCACCTGGATGGTGAACTGACCGCTGGACCACGACCTCCTGGCTGGCCATCCCTCTGTTACAAGGATATCTACAAGTGAGTTTCGAAGATGGCGGGCATTGACACTGACAGCTCTTGGAAAAGGTCAATGGTGGCTGTGACCTCTGGGGACTAGACTATTTGGAAGGGCATTGGAAGAGGTGAGCAGAAACGGGAAGCTCATCCGGCTGAGCAGAGGCCTGGAGAAAAAGCCAGCGAAACGTGCATCATCTCAACCCACTGTCTACCTTTGCAGTAAATAACACACCAGAGTGGGACTCCAGAGCCTCATTGGGTGATGTTTAACACAGAACTGACCACCATGGCCCAAACCATGGTCTGATTAAACGGAAAGCTACCAGAAGCAACCAAGTCAACATTTATCCCTCAACCAATAGCACTCAATCAGGTTATCCGGTCATTATCACACTGATGTTTGTGGAGTCTTGCTGCGCAAAAAATGGCTGCTGTATTTTCCCCATTGCAAGAGCGAGGACTCTTTAAAAGTGTACCATTGGTTGTGAAATGCTTTGCGATAACCCAAGCTGGTGAAAGATGCTATAAAAATGAAGAGTTGACTCGTGAGAGGATCACAATTGCATTCGGTGTCCGAATGCTTCCTGCTGGCTCATCTGACATGGGCCAGCTTTCAAATCCCGCAGTGAACTTTCAACGACACAGGGCGTGACCCACCGGCCACGTTGCGCTCTCTTTCGAGCGCAGTGCAGCCGGTGAATGCCAGGAGAGCCCTCTCGCGAGCTTCCCGGGGGTCTTCATGCCTCATGGGATTCACCGCAAGACATCTGAGTCAGAAACACAGGCCAAATGGCGCGCGGCGAAGCCGGTTTTAAATCGACTTTGGCGACCTTACTCTGGATCCACCCGCCTCATGGGATCCACAGGCCTCCCCAGTGAGGCTGCAGTGGGCACCATTCAGTACTGGTCCACACATATATGGACAGGCAGAATGGCACAAAGGGGGTCTTCCAGGGTATTGGAAATCCCTGAGTGGTCAGGGTCAGTGCAGGGTGGCTCCCTGGTCCTCCCCCTGAAACAAAGAACAACAAAGAACAAAGAAACGTATAGCACAGGAACAGGCCCTTCGGCCCTCCAAGCCTGCAACGACCATGCTGCCCATCTAAACAAAAATCTTCTTCACTTCCGGGGTCCGTATCCCTCTATTCCCATCCTATTCATGTATTTGTCAAGATGCCACTTAAATGTCGCTATCGTCCCTGCTTCCACCACCTCCTCCAGCAGCGAGTTCCAGGCACTCACTACTCTCTGTACCTTGTACATCTCCCCTAAACCTTGCTCCTCGCACCTTAAACCTATGCCCCCTTTAATTGACCCTTCTACCCTGGGAAAATGTCTCTGACTATCCACTCTGTCTATGCCCCTCATAATTTTGTAGACCTCTATCAGATCGCCCCTCAACCTCCTTTGTTCCAGCGAGAACAAACCAAATTTATTAAACCTCTCCTCATAGCTAATGCCCTCCATACCAGGCAACATCCTGGTAAATCTCTTCTGCACCCTCTCTAAAGCCTCCACATCCTTCTGGTAGTGTGGCAACCAAAATTGAACACTATACTCCAAGTGTGGCCTAACTAAGGTTCTATACAGCTGCAACATGACTTGCCAATTCTTATACTCAATGCCCCGGCCAATGAAGGCAAGCATGCCGTATGCCTTCTTGACTACCTTCTCCACCTGTGTTGCCTCTTTCAGTGACCTATGGACCTATACACCAAGATCTCTCTGACTGTCAATACTCTTAAGGGTTCTACCATTTACTGTATATTCCCTACCTCCATTAGACCTTCCAAAATGCATTACCTCACATTTGTCCGGATTAAACTCCATCTGCCATCTCTCCGCCCGTCTCCAAACGATCTAAATCCTGCTGTCTCCTCTGACAGTCCTCATCGCTATCCGCAATTCCACCAACCTTTGTGACGTCCGCAAACTTACCAATCAGACCAGTTACATTTTCCTCCAAATCATTTATATATACTACAAACAGCAAAGGTCCCAGCACTGATCCCTGCGGAACACCACTAGTCACAGCCCTCCAATCAGAAAAGCACCCTTCCATTGCTACTCTCTGCCGTCTATGACCTAGCCAGTTCTGTATCCATCTTGCCAGCTCACCTCTGATCCCACGTGCAACACAGGCACTTTGGCACTGCCCAGTTGGCACCTTGGCACTGCCACCCACAAGCTCACTTAGAGATCGGGGCACCCTTTCAAAATGTTGGCCTGATCTCTGAATTCAGCTCCCCAGTGCTTAAAAAATTCTAAGTGTGGGCTAAACCAATGAGAAACTTCCCAGGGTCCAAAAAAGTGACTGTCATTGAATAGCGGTGGGGAACTTTCCGGCAGAGCCGACGGGAAAATCATTGAAAAACCCACCCACAGACTTTGTGATTCTACCCTTGCTCATGTGCAAGAATTGCTTCCTCTTTTTATTCTTCTGTGTAAAATCATTTAGATTTCTGCTGCTGACCTTCCTAACTTACTTCCTCTTGACCTCAGAGAGGACACTTCAGCTGTTCACAAGAGCACCTGCAGTCTGACTAGCCACAGCCTAGGCACGGCCTCAAACCTGTCCCTTACGAGCCAACCTCGACCCTGATCACAGCTTAGAATCATAGAATTTACAGAACAGAAGGAGGCCATTCAGCCCATCGGGTCTTCACCGGCCCTTGGAAAGAGCACCCTACCTAAGCCCACACCTCCACTCTATCCCCATAACCCAGTAACCTCACCTCATCTTTGGACTGTGGGAGGAAACCGGAGCACCCGGAGGAAACCTACGCAGACACGGGGAGAAAGTGCAAACTCGGCACAGGCCGTGACCCAAGCCAGGAATTGAACCTGGGACCCTAGAGCTGTGAAGCAACTGTGCTAAACACTGTGCTACCCTGCCCCCCTTCTGACACATTCAAATCAGAGAAGCTTGACAACTTGGAGAAAGGAAGAGAAAAGAAAAAATACGAGAGAGAGAGAGAGAGGGAAAAGATATCAGGAAAACAAAAGAGGGAAAACAGAATAAGGAAAGAATGGGGAAAAGATAGCAATATACAAGGAGGGAAAACAAAACAGAGAGAGAAAGAATGATAGAGGGAAAATATAAAGGTGAGAAAGATATAGGGAAAGTGAAAGGGTGAAAAAGAAGGAGAGAAAGAGGGAGTGTGACTGTGTGAGAAAGACAGAGAGACAACCAATTGCTGTACAGGTAATACAAATGTGAAATCATTCAAAGCTCATTTTAATTCTCGATTTCATTCCTTTGAACTGCTTTCTAACACATCATTTCCACTCACACTTCACACGTTCTTATTGCTGAAAAGGTGGGTACCTTCAAATTCTGTGTGATGTGGAGATCATCACCCTATTTATCGGCGACAGCATCAATTTTGTATTGCTGTGGTTTCTCAGGTGTTGATTCTGATTTTCCAGAGTGCAGCCCGCTTTCAGTGCTGTGTCTCTGACAGTGCAGCATTCTTTCAGTGCTGTGTCTCTGACAGTGCAGCATTCTTTCAGTGCTGTGTCTCTGACAGTGCAACATTCTTTCAGTGCTGTGTCTCTGACAGTGCAACATTCTTTCAGTGCTGTGTCTCTGACAGTGCAGCAGTCTTTCAGTGCTGTGTCTCTGACAGTGCAGCATTCTTTCAGTGCTGTGTCTCTGACAGTGCAACATTCTTTCAGTGCTGTGTCTCTGACAGTGCAGCATTCTTTCAGTGCTGTGTCTGACAGTGCAGCAGTCTTTCAGTGCTGTGTCTCTGACAATAACATTCTTTCAGTGCTGTGTCTGACAGTGCAGCAGTCTTTCAGTGCTGTGTCTCTGACAGTGCAGCAGTCTTTCAGTGCTGTGTCTCTGACAGTGCAGCATTCTTTCAGTGCTGTGTCTCTGACAGTGCAACATTCTTTCAGTGCTGTGTCTCTGACAGTGCAGCATTCTTTCAGTGCTGTGTCTGACAGTGCAGCAGTCTTTCAGTGCTGTGTCTCTGACAATAACATTCTTTCAGTGCTGTGTCTGACAGTGCAGCAGTCTTTCAGTGCTGTGTCTCTGACAGTGCAGCAGTCTTTCAGTGCTGTGTCTCTGACAGTGCAGCATTCTTTCAGTGCTGTGTCTCTGAGTGTAGCATTCTTTCAGTGCTGTGTCTGACAGTGCAACATTCTTTCAGTGCTGTGTCTCTGACAGTGCAGCAGTCTTTCAGTGCTGTGTCTCTGACAGTGCAGCATTCTTTCAGTGCTGTGTCTCTGACAGTGCAGCATTCTTTCAGTGCTGTGTCTCTGACAGTGCAGCAGTCGTTCAGTGCTGTGGCTCTGACAGTGCAGCATTCTTTCAGTGCTGTGTCTCTGACAGTGCAACATTCTTTCAGTGCTGTGTCTCTGACAGTGCAACATTCTTTCAGAGCTGTGTCTCTGACAGTGCAGCAGTCTTTCAGTGCTGTGTCTGACAGTGCAGCATTCTTTCAGTGCTGTGTCTCTGACAGTGCAACATTCTTTCAGTGCTGTGTCTCTGACAGTGCAACATTCTTTCAGAGCTGTGTCTCTGACAGTGCAACATTCTTTCAGTGCTGTGTCTCTGACAGTGCAACATTCTTTCAGAGCTGTATCTCTGACAGTGCAGCAGTCTTTCAGTGCTGTGTCTCTGACAGTGTAACATTCTTTCAGTGCTGTGTCTCTGACAGTGCAGCATTCTTTCAGTGCTGTGTCTCTGACAGTGCAGCAGTCTTTCAGTGCTGTGTCTGACAGTGCAGCGGTCTTTCAGTGCTGTGTCTCTGACAGTGCAACATTCTTTCAGTGCTGTGTTTCTGAGTGTAGCATTCTTTCAGTGCAGTGTCTCTGACAGTGCAGCAGTCTTTCAGTGCTGATTCTCTCACAGTGCAACATTCTTTCAGTGCAGTGTCTCTGACAGTGCAGCAGTCTTTCAGTGCTGATTCTCTCACAGTGCAACATTCTTTCAGTGCAGTGTCTCTGACAGTGTAATATTCTTTCAGAGCTGTGTCTCTGACAGTGTAACATTCTTTCAGTGCTGTGTCTCTGACAGTGCAACATTCTTTCAGTGCTGTGTCTGACAGTGCAACATTCTTTCAGTGCTGTGTCTCTGACAGTGCAGCATTCTTTCAGTGCTGTGTCTGACAGTGCAGCATTCTTTCAGTGCTGTGTCTCTGACAGTGCAACATTCTTTCAGTGCTGTGTCTCTGACAGTGTAACATTCTTTCAGTGCTGTGTCTCTGACAGTGCAGCAGTCTTTCAGTGCTGTGTCTCTGACAGTGCAGCAATCTTTCAGTGCTGTGTCTGACAGTGTAATATTCTTTCAGTGCTGTGTCTCTGACAGTGCAGCAGTCTTTCAGTGCTGTGTCTCTGACAGTGCAGCATTCTTTCAGTGCTGTGTCTCTGACAGTGCAGCATTCTTTCAGTGCTGTGTCTCTGACAGTGCAACATTCTTTCAGTGCTGTGTCTCTGACAGTGCAACATTCTTTCAGTGCTGTGTCTCTGACAGTGCAGCAGTCTTTCAGTGCTGTGTCTGACAGTGCAGCAGTCTTTCAGTGCTGTGTCTCTGACAATAACATTCTTTCAGTGCTGTGTCTGACAGTGCAGCAGTCTTTCAGTGCTGTGTCTCTGACAGTGCAGCAGTCTTTCAGTGCTGTGTCTCTGACAGTGCAGCATTCTTTCAGTGCTGTGTCTCTGAGTGTAGCATTCTTTCAGTGCTGTGTCTGACAGTGCAACATTCTTTCAGTGCTGTGTCTCTGACAGTGCAGCAGTCTTTCAGTGCTGTGTCTCTGACAGTGCAGCATTCTTTCAGTGCTGTGTCTCTGACAGTGCAGCATTCTTTCAGTGCTGTGTCTCTGACAGTGCAGCAGTCTTTCAGTGCTGTGGCTCTGACAGTGCAGCATTCTTTCAGTGCTGTGTCTCTGACAGTGCAACATTCTTTCAGTGCTGTGTCTCTGACAGTGCAACATTCTTTCAGAGCTGTGTCTCTGACAGTGCAGCAGTCTTTCAGTGCTGTGTCTGACAGTGCAGCAGTCTTTCAGTGCTGTGTCTCTGACAGTGTAACATTCTTTCAGTGCAGTGTCTCTGACAGCGCAGCCCGCTTTCAGTGCTGTATCTCTGACAGTGCAGCAATCTTTCAGTGCTGTGTCTCTGACAGTGCAGCAGTCTTTCAGAGCTGTGTCTCTGACAGTGCAGCAGTCTTTCAGAGCTGTGTCTCTGACAGTGCAGCAGTCTTTCAGAGCTGTGTCTCTGACAGTGCAGCAGTCTTTCAGAGCTGTGTCTCTGACAGTGCAGCAGTCTTTCAGTGCTGTGTCTCTGACAGTGTAACATTCTTTCAGTGCTGTGTCTCTGACAGTGCAACATTCTTTCAGTGCTGTGTCTCTAACAGTGCAGCAGTCTTTCAGAGCTGTGTCTCTGACAGTGCAGCAGTCTTTCAGAGCTGTGTCTCTGACAGTGCAGCAGTCTTTCAGTGCTGTGTCTCTGACAGTGTAACATTCTTTCAGTGCTGTGTCTCTGACAGTGCAGCATTCTTTCAGTGCTGTGTCTCTGACAGTGCAGCAGTCTTTCAGTGCTGTGTCTCTGACAGTGCAGCGGTCTTTCAGTGCGGTGTCTCTGACAGTGCAACATTCTTTCAGTGCTGTGTTTCTGAGTGTAGCATTCTTTCAGTGCAGTGTCTCTGACAGTGCAGCAGTCTTTCAGTGCTGATTCTCTCACAGTGCAACATTCTTTCAGTGCAGTGTCTCTGACAGTGCAGCAGTCTTTCAGTGCTGATTCTCTCACAGTGCAACATTCTTTCAGTGCAGTGTCTCTGACAGTGTAATATTCTTTCAGAGCTGTGTCTCTGACAGTGTAACATTCTTTCAGTGCTGTGTCTCTGACAGTGCAACATTCTTTCAGTGCTGTGTCTCTGACAGTGCAGCAGTCTTTCAGTGCTGTGTCTCTGACAATAACATTCTTTCAGTGCTGTGTCTGACAGTGCAGCAGTCTTTCAGTGCTGTGTCTCTGACAGTGCAGCAGTCTTTCAGTGCTGTGTCTCTGACAGTGCAGCATTCTTTCAGTGCTGTGTCTCTGAGTGTAGCATTCTTTCAGTGCTGTGTCTGACAGTGCAACATTCTTTCAGTGCTGTGTCTCTGACAGTGCAGCAGTCTTTCAGTGCTGTGTCTCTGACAGTGCAGCATTCTTTCAGTGCTGTGTCTCTGACAGTGCAGCAGTCTTTCAGTGCTGTGGCTCTGACAGTGCAGCATTCTTTCAGTGCTGTGTCTCTGACAGTGCAACATTCTTTCAGTGCTGTGTCTCTGACAGTGCAACATTCTTTCAGAGCTGTGTCTCTGACAGTGCAGCAGTCTTTCAGTGCTGTGTCTGACAGTGCAGCAGTCTTTCAGTGCTGTGTCTCTGACAGTGTAACATTCTTTCAGTGCAGTGTCTCTGACAGCGCAGCCCGCTTTCAGTGCTGTATCTCTGACAGTGCAGCAATCTTTCAGTGCTGTGTCTCTGACAGTGCAGCAGTCTTTCAGTGCTGTGTCTCTAACAGTGTAGCAGTCTTTCAGAGCTGTGTCTCTGACAGTGCAGCAGTCTTTCAGAGCTGTGTCTCTGACAGTGCAGCAGTCTTTCAGTGCTGTGTCTCTGACAGTGTAACATTCTTTCAGTGCTGTGTCTCTGACAGTGCAGCATTCTTTCAGTGCTGTGTCTCTGACAGTGCAGCAGTCTTTCAGTGCTGTGTCTGACAGTGCAGCGGTCTTTCAGTGCTGTGTCTCTGACAGTGCAACATTCTTTCAGTGCTGTGTTTCTGAGTGTAGCATTCTTTCAGTGCAGTGTCTCTGACAGTGCAGCAGTCTTTCAGTGCTGATTCTCTCACAGTGCAACATTCTTTCAGTGCAGTGTCTCTGACAGTGCAGCAGTCTTTCAGTGCTGATTCTCTCACAGTGCAACATTCTTTCAGTGCAGTGTCTCTGACAGTGTAATATTCTTTCAGAGCTGTGTCTCTGACAGTGTAACATTCTTTCAGTGCTGTGTCTCTGACAGTGCAACATTCTTTCAGTGCTGTGTCTCTGACAGTGCAACATTCTTTCAGTGCTGTGTCTGACAGTGCAACATTCTTTCAGTGCTGTGTCTCTGACAGTGCAGCATTCTTTCAGTGCTGTGTCTCTGACAGTGCAGCATTCTTTCAGTGCAGTGTCTCTGACAGTGTAATATTCTTTCAGAGCTGTGTCTCTGACAGTGTAACATTCTTTCAGTGCTGTGTCTCTGACAGTGCAACATTCTTTCAGTGCTGTGTCTCTGACAGTGCAACATTCTTTCAGTGCTGTGTCTGACAGTGCAACATTCTTTCAGTGCTGTGTCTCTGACAGTGCAGCATTCTTTCAGTGCTGTGTCTCTGACAGTGCAACATTCTTTCAGTGCTGTGTCTGACAGTGCAACATTCTTTCAGTGCTGTGTCTCTGAGAGTGCAGCAGTCTTTCAGTGCTGTGTCTCTGACAGTGCAGCAGTCTTTCAGTGCTGTGTCTCTGACAGTGCAGCAATCTTTCAGTGCTGTGTCTGACAGTGTAATATTCTTTCAGTGCTGTGTCTCTGACAGTGCAGCAGTCTTTCAGTGCTGTGTCTCTGACAGTGCAGCATTCTTTCAGTGCTGTGTCTCTGACAGAGCAGCAGTCTTTCAGTGCTGTGTCTCTGACAGTGCAACATTCTTTCAGTGCTGTGTCTCTGACAGTGCAACATTCTTTCAGTGCTGTGTCTCTGACAGTGCAGCAGTCTTTCAGTGCTGTGTCTGACAGTGCAGCAGTCTTTCAGTGCTGTGTCTCTGACAATAACATTCTTTCAGTGCTGTGTCTGACAGTGCAGCAGTCTTTCAGTGCTGTGTCTCTGACAGTGCAGCAGTCTTTCAGTGCTGTGTCTCTGACAGTGCAGCATTCTTTCAGTGCTGTGTCTCTGAGTGTAGCATTCTTTCAGTGCTGTGTCTGACAGTGCAACATTCTTTCAGTGCTGTGTCTCTGACAGTGCAGCAGTCTTTCAGTGCTGTGTCTCTGACAGTGCAGCATTCTTTCAGTGCTGTGTCTCTGACAGTGCAGCATTCTTTCAGTGCTGTGTCTCTGACAGTGCAACATTCTTTCAGTGCTGTGTCTCTGACAGTGCAACATTCTTTCAGTGCTGTGTCTGACAGTGCAACATTCTTTCAGTGCTGTGTCTCTGACAGTGCAGCATTCTTTCAGTGCTGTGTCTGACAGTGCAGCATTCTTTCAGTGCTGTGTCTCTGACAGTGCAACATTCTTTCAGTGCTGTGTCTCTGAGAGTGCAGCAGTCTTTCAGTGCTGTGTCTCTGACAGTGCAGCAGTCTTTCAGTGCTGTGTCTCTGACAGTGCAGCAATCTTTCAGTGCTGTGTCTGACAGTGTAATATTCTTTCAGTGCTGTGTCTCTGACAGTGCAGCAGTCTTTCAGTGCTGTGTCTCTGACAGTGCAGCATTCTTTCAGTGCTGTGTCTCTGACAGTGCAGCATTCTTTCAGTGCTGTGTCTCTGACAGTGCAACATTCTTTCAGTGCTGTGTCTCTGACAGTGCAACATTCTTTCAGTGCTGTGTCTCTGACAGTGCAGCAGTCTTTCAGTGCTGTGTCTGACAGTGCAGCAGTCTTTCAGTGCTGTGTCTCTGACAATAACATTCTTTCAGTGCTGTGTCTGACAGTGCAGCAGTCTTTCAGTGCTGTGTCTCTGACAGTGCAGCAGTCTTTCAGTGCTGTGTCTCTGACAGTGCAGCATTCTTTCAGTGCTGTGTCTCTGAGTGTAGCATTCTTTCAGTGCTGTGTCTGACAGTGCAACATTCTTTCAGTGCTGTGTCTCTGACAGTGCAGCAGTCTTTCAGTGCTGTGTCTCTGACAGTGCAGCATTCTTTCAGTGCTGTGTCTCTGACAGTGCAGCATTCTTTCAGTGCTGTGTCTCTGACAGTGCAGCAGTCTTTCAGTGCTGTGGCTCTGACAGTGCAGCATTCTTTCAGTGCTGTGTCTCTGACAGTGCAACATTCTTTCAGTGCTGTGTCTCTGACAGTGCAACATTCTTTCAGAGCTGTGTCTCTGACAGTGCAGCAGTCTTTCAGTGCTGTGTCTGACAGTGCAACATTCTTTCAGTGCAGTGTCTCTGACAGCGCAGCCCGCTTTCAGTGCTGTATCTCTGACAGTGCAGCAATCTTTCAGTGCTGTGTCTCTGACAGTGCAGCAGTCTTTCAGTGCTGTGTCTCTAACAGTGTAGCAGTCTTTCAGAGCTGTGTCTCTGACAGTGCAGCAGTCTTTCAGAGCTGTGTCTCTGACAGTGCAGCAGTCTTTCAGTGCTGTGTCTCTGACAGTGTAACATTCTTTCAGTGCTGTGTCTCTGACAGTGCAGCATTCTTTCAGTGCTGTGTCTCTGACAGTGCAGCAGTCTTTCAGTGCTGTGTCTCTGACAGTGCAGCGGTCTTTCAGTGCTGTGTCTCTGACAGTGCAACATTCTTTCAGTGCTGTGTTTCTGAGTGTAGCATTCTTTCAGTGCAGTGTCTCTGACAGTGCAGCAGTCTTTCAGTGCTGATTCTCTCACAGTGCAACATTCTTTCAGTGCAGTGTCTCTGACAGTGCAGCAGTCTTTCAGTGCTGATTCTCTCACAGTGCAACATTCTTTCAGTGCAGTGTCTCTGACAGTGTAATATTCTTTCAGAGCTGTGTCTCTGACAGTGTAACATTCTTTCAGTGCTGTGTCTCTGACAGTGCAACATTCTTTCAGTGCTGTGTCTCTGACAGTGCAGCAGTCTTTCAGTGCTGTGTCTCTGACAATAACATTCTTTCAGTGCTGTGTCTGACAGTGCAGCAGTCTTTCAGTGCTGTGTCTCTGACAGTGCAGCAGTCTTTCAGTGCTGTGTCTCTGACAGTGCAGCATTCTTTCAGTGCTGTGTCTCTGAGTGTAGCATTCTTTCGGTGCTGTGTCTGACAGTGCAACATTCTTTCAGTGCTGTGTCTCTGACAGTGCAGCAGTCTTTCAGTGCTGTGTATCTGACAGTGCAGCATTCTTTCAGTGCTGTGTCTCTGACAGTGCAGCATTCTTTCAGTGCTGTGTCTCTGACAGTGCAGCAGTCTTTCAGTGCTGTGGCTCTGACAGTGCAGCATTCTTTCAGTGCTGTGTCTCTGACAGTGCAACATTCTTTCAGTGCTGTGTCTCTGACAGTGCAACATTCTTTCAGAGCTGTGTCTCTGACAGTGCAGCAGTCTTTCAGTGCTGTGTCTGACAGTGCAGCAGTCTTTCAGTGCTGTGTCTCTGACAGTGTAACATTCTTTCAGTGCAGTGTCTCTGACAGCGCAGCCCGCTTTCAGTGCTGTATCTCTGACAGTGCAGCAATCTTTCAGTGCTGTGTCTCTGACAGTGCAGCAGTCTTTCAGTGCTGTGTCTCTAACAGTGTAGCAGTCTTTCAGAGCTGTGTCTCTGACAGTGCAGCAGTCTTTCAGAGCTGTGTCTCTGACAGTGCAGCAGTCTTTCAGTGCTGTGTCTCTGACAGTGTAACATTCTTTCAGTGCTGTGTCTCTGACAGTACAGCATTCTTTCAGTGCTGTGTCTCTGACAGTGCAGCAGTCTTTCAGTGCTGTGTCTGACAGTGCAGCGGTCTTTCAGTGCTGTGTCTCTGACAGTGCAACATTCTTTCAGTGCTGTGTTTCTGAGTGTAGCATTCTTTCAGTGCAGTGTCTCTGACAGTGCAGCAGTCTTTCAGTGCTGATTCTCTCACAGTGCAACATTCTTTCAGTGCAGTGTCTCTGACAGTGCAGCAGTCTTTCAGTGCTGATTCTCTCACAGTGCAACATTCTTTCAGTGCAGTGTCTCTGACAGTGTAATATTCTTTCAGAGCTGTGTCTCTGACAGTGTAACATTCTTTCAGTGCTGTGTCTCTGACAGTGCAACATTCTTTCAGTGCTGTGTCTCTGACAGTGCAACATTCTTTCAGTGCTGTGTCTGACAGTGCAACATTCTTTCAGTGCTGTGTCTCTGACAGTGCAGCATTCTTTCAGTGCTGTGTCTCTGACAGTGCAGCATTCTTTCAGTGCTGTGTCTCTGACAGTGCAACATTCTTTCAGTGCTGTGTCTCTGAGAGTGCAGCAGTCTTTCAGTGCTGTGTCTCTGACAGTGCAGCAGTCTTTCAGTGCTGTGTCTCTGACAGTGCAGCAATCTTTCAGTGCTGTGTCTGACAGTGTAATATTCTTTCAGTGCTGTGTCTCTGACAGTGCAGCAGTCTTTCAGTGCTGTGTCTCTGACAGAGCAGCAGTCTTTCAGTGCTGTGTCTCTGACAGTGCAACATTCTTTCAGTGCTGTGTCTCTGACAGTGCAACATTCTTTCAGTGCTGTGTCTCTGACAGTGCAGCAGTCTTTCAGTGCTGTGTCTGACAGAGCAGCAGTCTTTCAGTGCTGTGTCTCTGACAATAACATTCTTTCAGTGCTGTGTCTGACAGTGCAGCAGTCTTTCAGTGCTGTGTCTCTGACAATAACATTCTTTCAGTGCTGTGTCTGACAGTGCAGCATTCTTTCAGTGCTGTGTCTCTGACAGTGCAGCATTCTTTCAGTGCTGTGTCTCTGACAGTGCAACATTCTTTCAGTGCTGTGTCTCTGACAGTGCAGCAGTCTTTCAGTGCTGTGTCTCTGACAGTGCAGCATTCTTTCAGTGCTGTGTCTCTGACAGTGCAGCATTCTTTCAGTGCTGTGTCTCTGACAGTGCAGCAGTCTTTCAGTGCTGTGGCTCTGACAGTGCAGCATTCTTTCAGTGCTGTGTCTCTGACAGTGCAACATTCTTTCAGTGCTGTGTCTCTGACAGTGCAACATTCTTTCAGAGCTGTGTCTCTGACAGTGCAGCAGTCTTTCAGTGCTGTGTCTGACAGTGCAGCAGTCTTTCAGTGCTGTGTCTCTGACAGTGTAACATTCTTTCAGTGCAGTGTCTCTGACAGCGCAGCATTCTTTCAGAGCTGTGTCTCTAACAGTGCAGCAGTCTTTCAGTGCTGTGTCTCTAACAGTGTAGCAGTCTTTCAGAGCTGTGTCTCTGACAGTGCAGCAGTCTTTCAGAGCTGTGTCTCTGACAGTGCAGCAGTCTTTCAGTGCTGTGTCTCTGACAGTGTAACATTCTTTCAGTGCTGTGTCTCTGACAGTGCAGCATTCTTTCAGTGCTGTGTCTCTGACAGTGCAGCAGTCTTTCAGTGCTGTGTCTCTGACAGTGCAACATTCTTTCAGTGCTGTGTTTCTGAGTGTAGCATTCTTTCAGTGCAGTGTCTCTGACAGTGCAGCAGTCTTTCAGTGCTGATTCTCTCACAGTGCAACATTCTTTCAGTGCAGTGTCTCTGACAGTGCAGCAGTCTTTCAGTGCTGATTCTCTCACAGTGCAACATTCTTTCAGTGCAGTGTCTCTGACAGTGTAATATTCTTTCAGAGCTGTGTCTCTGACAGTGTAACATTCTTTCAGTGCTGTGTCTCTGACAGTGCAACATTCTTTCAGTGCTGTGTCTCTGACAGTGCAGCAGTCTTTCAGTGCTGTGTCTCTGACAATAACATTCTTTCAGTGCTGTGTCTGACAGTGCAGCAGTCTTTCAGTGCTGTGTCTCTGACAGTGCAGCAGTCTTTCAGTGCTGTGTCTCTGACAGTGCAGCAGTCTTTCAGTGCTGTGGCTCTGACAGTGCAGCATTCTTTCAGTGCTGTGTCTCTGAGTGTAGCATTCTTTCAGTGCTGTGTCTGACAGTGCAACATTCTTTCAGTGCTGTGTCTCTGACAGTGCAGCAGTCTTTCAGTGCTGTGTCTCTGACAGTGCAGCATTCTTTCAGTGCTGTGTCTCTGACAGTGCAGCATTCTTTCAGTGCTGTGTCTCTGACAGTGCAGCAGTCTTTCAGTGCTGTGGCTCTGACAGTGCAGCATTCTTTCAGTGCTGTGTCTCTGACAGTGCAACATTCTTTCAGTGCTGTGTCTCTGACAGTGCAACATTCTTTCAGAGCTGTGTCTCTGACAGTGCAGCAGTCTTTCAGTGCTGTGTCTGACAGTGCAGCAGTCTTTCAGTGCTGTGTCTCTGACAGTGTAACATTCTTTCAGTGCAGTGTCTCTGACAGCGCAGCCCGCTTTCAGTGCTGTATCTCTGACAGTGCAGCAATCTTTCAGTGCTGTGTCTCTGACAGTGCAGCAGTCTTTCAGTGCTGTGTCTCTAACAGTGTAGCAGTCTTTCAGAGCTGTGTCTCTGACAGTGCAGCAGTCTTTCAGAGCTGTGTCTCTGACAGTGCAGCAGTCTTTCAGTGCTGTGTCTCTGACAGTGTAACATTCTTTCAGTGCTGTGTCTCTGACAGTGCAGCATTCTTTCAGTGCTGTGTCTCTGACAGTGCAGCAGTCTTTCAGTGCTGTGTCTCTGACAGTGCAACATTCTTTCAGTGCTGTGTTTCTGAGTGTAGCATTCTTTCAGTGCAGTGTCTCTGACAGTGCAGCAGTCTTTCAGTGCTGATTCTCTCACAGTGCAACATTCTTTCAGTGCAGTGTCTCTGACAGTGCAGCAGTCTTTCAGTGCTGATTCTCTCACAGTGCAACATTCTTTCAGTGCTGTGTCTCTGACAGTGTAATATTCTTTCAGAGCTGTGTCTCTGACAGTGTAACATTCTTTCAGTGCTGTGTCTCTGACAGTGCAACATTCTTTCAGTGCTGTGTCTCTGACAGTGCAGCAGTCTTTCAGTGCTGTGTCTCTGACAATAACATTCTTTCAGTGCTGTGTCTGACAGTGCAGCAGTCTTTCAGTGCTGTGTCTCTGACAGTGCAGCAGTCTTTCAGTGCTGTGTCTCTGACAGTGCAGCAGTCTTTCAGTGCTGTGGCTCTGACAGTGCAGCATTCTTTCAGTGCTGTGTCTCTGAGTGTAGCATTCTTTCAGTGCTGTGTCTGACAGTGCAACATTCTTTCAGTGCTGTGTCTCTGACAGTGCAGCAGTCTTTCAGTGCTGTGTCTCTGACAGTGCAGCATTCTTTCAGTGCTGTGTCTCTGACAGTGCAGCATTCTTTCAGTGCTGTGTCTCTGACAGTGCAGCAGTCTTTCAGTGCTGTGGCTCTGACAGTGCAGCATTCTTTCAGTGCTGTGTCTCTGACAGTGCAACATTCTTTCAGTGCTGTGTCTCTGACAGTGCAACATTCTTTCAGAGCTGTGTCTCTGACAGTGCAGCAGTCTTTCAGTGCTGTGTCTGACAGTGCAGCAGTCTTTCAGTGCTGTGTCTCTGACAGTGTAACATTCTTTCAGTGCAGTGTCTCTGACAGCGCAGCCCGCTTTCAGTGCTGTGTCTCTGACAGTGCAGCAGTCTTTCAGTGCTGTGTCTCTAACAGTGTAGCAGTCTTTCAGAGCTGTGTCTCTGACAGTGCAGCAATCTTTCAGTGCTGTGTCTCTGACAGTGCAACATTCTTTCAGAGCTGTGTCTCTGACAGTGCAGCAGTCTTTCAGTGCTGTGTCTCTGACAGTGTAACATTCTTTCAGTGCTGTGTCTCTGACAGTGCAGCATTCTTTCAGTGCTGTGTCTCTGACAGTGCAGCAGTCTTTCAGTGCTGTGTCTGACAGTGCAGCGGTCTTTCAGTGCTGTGTCTCTGACAGTGCAACATTCTTTCAGTGCTGTGTTTCTGAGTGTAGCATTCTTTCAGTGCAGTGTCTCTGACAGTGCAGCAGTCTTTCAGTGCTGATTCTCTCACAGTGCAACATTCTTTCAGTGCAGTGTCTCTGACAGTGTAATATTCTTTCAGAGCTGTGTCTCTGACAGTGTAACATTCTTTCAGTGCTGTGTCTCTGACAGTGCAACATTCTTTCAGTGCTGTGTCTGACAGTGCAACATTCTTTCAGTGCTGTGTCTGACAGTGCAGCATTCTTTCAGTGCTGTGTCTCTGACAGTGCAACATTCTTTCAGTGCTGTGTCTGACAGTGCAGCATTCTTTCAGTGCTGTGTCTCTGACAGTGCAACATTCTTTCAGTGCTGTGTCTCTGACAGTGCAGCATTCTTTCAGTGCTGTGTCTCTGACAATGCAGCATTCTTTCAGTGCTGTGTCTCTGACAGTGCAACATTCTTTCAGTGCTGTGTCTGACAGTGCAGCATTCTTTCAGTGCTGTGTCTCTGACAGTGCAACATTCTTTCAGTGCTGTGTCTCTGACAGTGCAGCATTCTTTCAGTGCTGTGTCTGACAGTGCAGCATTCTTTCAGTGCTGTGTCTCTGACAGTGCAACATTCTTTCAGTGCTGTGTCTCTGACAGTGCAGCATTCTTTCAGTGCTGTGTCTCTGACAGTGCAGCATTCTTTCAGTGCTGTGTCTCTGACAGTGCAGCAGTCTTTCAGTGCTGTGTCTCTGACAGTGCAGCATTCTTTCAGTGCTGTGTCTCTCACAGTGCAGCATTCTTTCAGTGCTGTGTCTCTGACAGTGCAACATTCTTTCAGTGCTGTGTCTCTGAGAGTGCAGCAGTCTTTCAGTGCTGTGTCTCTGACAGTGCAGCAGTCTTTCAGTGCTGTGTCTCTGACAGTGCAGCAATCTTTCAGTGCTGTGTCTGACAGTGTAATATTCTTTCAGTGCTGTGTCTCTGACAGTGCAGCAGTCTTTCAGTGCTGTGTCTCTGACAGTGCAGCATTCTTTCAGTGCTGTGTCTCTGACAGAGCAGCAGTCTTTCAGTGCTGTGTCTCTGACAGAGCAGCATTCTTTCAGTGCTGTGTCTCTGACAATAATATTCTTTCAGTGCTGTGCCTCTGACAATAACATTCTTTCAGTGCTGTGTCTGAGAGTGCAGCATTCTTTCAGTGCTGTGCCTCTGACAGTGCAGCAGTCTTTCAGTGCTGTGTCTCTGACAGAGCAGCATTCATTCAGTGCTGTGTCTGACAGTGCAGCAGTCTTTCAGTGCTGTGTCTCTGACAGAGCAGCATTCGTTCAGTGCTGTGTCTCTGACAGTGCAGCATTCTTACAGAGCTGTGTCTCTGACAGAGCAGCATTCGTTCAGTGCTGTGTCTCTGACAATAACATTCTTTCAGTGCTGTGTCTGACAGTGCAGCATTCTTTCAGTGCTGTGTCTCTGACAGTGCAGCAGTCTTTCAGTGCTGTGGCTCTGACAGTGCAGCATTCTTTCAGTGCTGTGTCTCTGACAGTGCAACATTCTTTCAGTGCTGTGTCTCTGACAGTGCAACATTCTTTCAGAGCTGTGTCTCTGACAGTGCAGCAGTCTTTCAGTGCTGTGTCTCTGACAGTGTAACATTCTTTCAGTGCAGTGTCTCTGACAGCGCAGCCCGCTTTCAGTGCTGTATCTCTGACAGTGCAGCAATCTTTCAGTGCTGTGTCTCTGACAGTGCAGCAGTCTTTCAGTGCTGTGTCTCTAACAGTGTAGCAGTCTTTCAGAGCTGTGTCTCTGACAGTGCAGCAGTCTTTCAGAGCTGTGTCTCTGACAGTGCAGCAGTCTTTCAGTGCTGTGTCTCTGACAGTGTAACATTCTTTCAGTGCTGTGTCTCTGACAGTGCAGCATTCTTTCAGTGCTGTGTCTCTGACAGTGCAGCAGTCTTTCAGTGCTGTGTCTGACAGTGCAGCGGTCTTTCAGTGCTGTGTCTCTGACAGTGCAACATTCTTTCAGTGCTGTGTTTCTGAGTGTAGCATTCTTTCAGTGCAGTGTCTCTGACAGTGCAGCAGTCTTTCAGTGCTGATTCTCTCACAGTGCAACATTCTTTCAGTGCAGTGTCTCTGACAGTGTAATATTCTTTCAGAGCTGTGTCTCTGACAGTGCAACATTCTTTCAGTGCTGTGTCTCTGACAGTGCAACATTCTTTCAGTGCTGTGTCTGACAGTGCAACATTCTTTCAGTGCTGTGTCTCTGACAGTGCAGCATTCTTTCAGTGCTGTGTCTCTGACAGTGCAGCATTCTTTCAGTGCTGTGTCTCTGACAGTGCAGCAGTCTTTCAGTGCTGTGTCTCTGACAGTGCAGCATTCTTTCAGTGCTGTGTCTCTCACAGTGCAGCATTCTTTCAGTGCTGTGTCTCTGACAGTGCAACATTCTTTCAGTGCTGTGTCTCTGAGAGTGCAGCAGTCTTTCAGTGCTGTGTCTCTGACAGTGCAGCAGTCTTTCAGTGCTGTGTCTCTGACAGTGCAGCAATCTTTCAGTGCTGTGTCTGACAGTGTAATATTCTTTCAGTGCTGTGTCTCTGACAGTGCAGCAGTCTTTCAGTGCTGTGTCTCTGACAGTGCAGCATTCTTTCAGTGCTGTGTCTCTGACAGAGCAGCAGTCTTTCAGTGCTGTGTCTCTGACAGAGCAGCATTCTTTCAGTGCTGTGTCTCTGACAATAATATTCTTTCAGTGCTGTGCCTCTGACAATAACATTCTTTCAGTGCTGTGTCTGAGAGTGCAGCATTCTTTCAGTGCTGTGCCTCTGACAGTGCAGCAGTCTTTCAGTGCTGTGTCTCTGACAGAGCAGCATTCATTCAGTGCTGTGTCTGACAGTGCAGCAGTCTTTCAGTGCTGTGTCTCTGACAGAGCAGCATTCGTTCAGTGCTGTGTCTCTGACAGTGCAGCATTCTTACAGAGCTGTGTCTCTGACAGAGCAGCATTCGTTCAGTGCTGTGTCTCTGACAATAACATTCTTTCAGTGCTGTGTCTGAGAGTGCAGCATTCTTTCAGTGCTGTGCCTCTGAGTGTAACCTAGTGGGTGCCTATGTTCCTCCGCGCCGGGCCCCTGTAGCTCTCCGCCATGTTGCGTCGGGGGCCAATGCAGAGAAGGCAACCCACACTCATGAGCGAAGTCGCGCCGGCCGTGGCGCACATGCGCAAACTCACACTGGCCATGGCATGCCTGTGTGGACCCGAGGCTCTCGTACTGACGTCCGTATCGGCAGCTGGAGCAGCGTGAGTCTCTCCCGTGCTGTGATAGCCCCCTGTGCAGTGCAGGATCACTGATACTAGGGGCCAGGTGACGCCGTCGTAAAATGCTCCGGTATTTACGATGGAGAATCCCGGCAAAATGTTTTTTGGTGCTGAGGTAGCAGTCTTTGTGGCCAGCAATCTTCCACGGATGTGAAGCATTGCAATCATTGTTTTGTTACAATCTTCTAATGTTTGGCTTCAGTTTGAACTTCCAGGCTGCAGAATTATCACTGAGGTATCACTTCCACTTGATTGACCTCAGGCCAACACTGATGTTGCCCCTGAGGTTTGTGCAATTCCAGCTTGTGTCCACCAGATGGACTATCAGCCTCAGTGAGTGGAAATTACAGGGGCGGGATTCTGTCAGCCCATGCCGGTTCGGAGAATCGGTGGGCGCGGTTCGTGCGACGCCGTCCCGACGCCGGTCAGCCGATTCTCCGGTGACCAGAGAATCGGCAGCATCGGCGCCGGCGCGGCGCCGGTCGGGGGCCGCTCGACGGGGTCACTCCAGCGATACTCCATCCGGGATGGGCTGAGCGGATGCCAATAAAGCCCAAGTCCCACAGGCGCCGTTCACATCTGGCCTTACGCAGGACCACAGCGCCCATCCTGTCTGAGATGGCCTGGTGGGGGAGAGGGGGGGCCTCCCCCGTGGCCTGGCCAGTGATCGTAGCCTACGGATCGGCGGCCGGCCTCACCTGGTGGGGGCCTCTTTTACTCCGTGCCAGCTCCTGTAGCCCTACACCATGTTGCGTCTGGGCCGGCGTGGAGAAGGAAGCTACCGCGCATTCGCACCGGTCGCAGGGTGCATTCTCGCTGGTTGCAGCGCGCAGGCGCAGATTCGCGGCACCCATTTGAACCCAGTATCGGCAATGGAGCAGCGTGGGTTACTCCGGTGTTGTGCTGGCCTCCTGTAGGGCAGAGCATCGCTACATTTAGCGGGCCGATGATACCGTCGTTCAACTCTCCAATTTTACGACTTCCGGTTGCGGAGCTAAGCCGCACGTTCGGCAGCTCCCGCTAAAAACGGACTTTGGGGCCTCTTTTCAGGGCCCCCAACGGAGCTTCTTCGACGATTCCCAATGTGGGAATGGGTCTGGAGTAGATCCCTAGGGTCCTATGGTCCGGACCAGGAGTGGGGTGAGCAGTAAAGCAGTGGAAGCGCCCCTGGAAAAGCGGGAGAAGGGAAACAAAATGGCGGCCGGCGGAGCCCTCAAGGAGCTGAGGCAGTGGGCGCAGGAGCAGCTGGAGACTCTGCTGCGCTGCTTCCAGGAGCTCAAGGTGGAGTTGCTGGAGTCGCTGATGGAGACTCAGACAGCCAGGGGGCCGCGATCCGGGAGCTGCAGAAGCAGGCCTCCTAAAGGGAGGATGAGGCCGTGGCTGTCGCGGGGAAGGTGGAGGTGCACGAGGCACTCCATAAAAAGTGGCAGGAGCGGTTCGAGGAGCTGGACAACCGGTCGAGGCGGAAGAATTTGTGGATCCTGGGCCTCACGGAGGGGCTGGAGGGGTCGGACCTGGCGACCTATGTGGTCGTTATGCTGAACTCGTTGATGGGAGCTGGGTCCTTCCAGGGGCCCCTGGAGTTGGAGGGTGCCCACAGAATTCTGGCTAGGAGGCCCAAGCCAAATGAGCCGCCAAGGGCGGTGTTGGTGCGGTTTCACCGGTTCGTTGATCAAGAGTACGTGCTCCGGTGGGCCTAGAAGGAGCGGAGCAGCAAGTGGGAGAACACGGAGGTGCGGATCTTCCAGGACTGGAGTGCGGAGGTGGCTAAGGGGAGGGCCGGGTTCAACCGGGCGAAGGCGGTGCTCCACAGACGGAGCGAGGTTTGGCATGTTGCAGCCGGCGCGTCTGTGGGTCACCTACAAGGACCGGCACCATTATTTTGAGTCCTCGGAGGAGGCGTGGGCCTTTGTGCAGGCCGAGAAACTGGACTCAAACTGAGGGTCAAAGATGGGGGTTTTTGTATGATAATGTAATTGTGTTTAATTTTTGCTCTGGGGAGTGGGGGTTCTCTGTTTAATGCAAGATGTGTGTTGGCTTTAGGGTGGGTGGGGCGATGTCGTTATGTCTTTTTGTATGGGTCTGGTGGACGGATTCGGGCAGGGAGGTAAACTGGGAGTGCGGGGAGCTGGTGGTGGGGACTGGCAATGGGAGTTCCCCTAGAGGAGGCGAGGTTGGGCAGGGCAAAAGCGCGGGCTTTTCTCTGGTTTCCCGCGCTGTGGGATGATGGGGGCGGGGTCAGGGCTGAGAAGCGCGGGCCTTTGCTGGCTGTTATTTTCCCACGCAAGAGCGGGGGGGGGGGGGGGTGGGGAGGAGGGCCTGCTGATGGGCACGAAGGAGGAGGAGTAGTCCCACGTGGGGAGGAGTCGGCGGTATGGCGAGAGTCGCCGGGGTCAGCAGAAGTTAGCTGGCTCACGGGAGTGCTACAGAGGGAGGGGCGCAGCTAGGAGGGGTCCTAGCCTGGGGGGGGGGGGGGGGGGGGGGGGGAGTTGCCGCCGTGGAGAACAGGCCGAGCGGGGGACGCTGGCCAGTGGCGGGCAGGGGATGGGTTATGGCTAATCGGCAGGGGAGGGGGGGCAGGTAGCCCTCTGATCCGGCTGATAACCTGGAATGTGAGGGGGCTGAATGGGCCGGTCAAACGGGCCCGGGTGTTTGCGCACTTGAAGGGGCTGAAGGCGGATGTGGCCATGCTCCAAGAGACACACCTGAAAGTGGCGGACCAGGTTCGGCTGAGGAAGGGATGGGTTGGCCAAGTATTTAATTCAGGGCTGGATGAGAAGAATCGGGGGGTGGCGACCCTGGTGGGAAAGAGGGTGTCGTTTGAGGCGTTGAGGGTGGTGGCTGATAGTGGCGGGAGGTATGTGATGGTGAGTGGTAAGCTGCAGGGGGAGCGGGTGGTGTTGGTGAATGTTTACGCCCCAAATTGGGACGATGCGGGGTTTATGCAGCGCATGTTGGGCCACATTCCGGACCTGGAGGTGGGGGGCTTGATCATGGGGGGGGACTTCAACACGGTGCTGGATCCCCCATTGGATCGATCCAAGTCCCGGACGGGTAGGAGGCCAGCGGCGGCTAAGGTGTTGAGGGGGTTTATGGGTCAGATGGGAGGGGTGGATCCCTGGAGGTTTGCGAGGCCAAGGGCCAGGGAGTACTCGTTTCTCTCCCACGTGCATAAGGCCTATTCGAGGATTGATTTTTTTTTGTCCTGAGCAGGGGGCTGGTTTCGAAGGTGGAGGATGTTGAATACTCTGCCATTGCCATTTTGGATCATGCCCCGCACTGGGTGGACCTCGGGCTGGGGGAGGAGAGGGACCAGCGTCCGCTCTGGCACTTGGAGGTGGGGCTGCTGGCAGATGAGGATGTGGCCGGGAGGGTTCGGGGTGTATTGAGAGGTACCTTGAGGCCAACGATAATGGGGAGGTCCGAGTGGGGACGGTCTGGGAGGCATTGAAGACGGTGATTAGAGGGGAGTTGATTTCCATCCGAACCCATAGGGAGAGGGGGGAGCAGAGGGAGAGGGAGAGATTGATCGGGGAGATGGTGAGGGTGGATAGGAGATATGCGGAGGCTCCGGAGGAGGGATTGCTGGGGGAGAGGCGTAGCCTTCAGGCCAGGTTCGATCTGTTGACTACCAGAAAGGCGGAACCTCAGTGGAGGAAAGCACAGGGGGCGGTGTATGAATATGGGGGGAAGACGAGCAGGATGCTGGCACACCAGCTCCGAAAGCGAGACGTGGCCAGGGAGATTGGGGGAGTGACGGATAGAGCTGGGAAGGTGGTGCGGAGGGGGGTAGACGTTAATGAGGTCTTTAGGGACTTTTATGGGGAACTGTATCGGTCTGAACCCCCGGTGGAGGGGGGGGGGGGGGGGGGGGGGGGGGGGGGGGGGGGGGGGGGGGAATGGGGCACTTCTTGGACAAGCTGCGGTTTCCGAGGGTGGAGGAGGGGCAGGTGGAGGGACTGGGGGCGCCGATTGAGCTGGAGGAGCTGGTTAAAGGGATAGGGAGCATGCAGTCGGGGAAGGTGCCGGGACCAGATGGGTTTCCGGCCGAATTTTATAAAAGGTATGCGGACCTGTTGGGCCCCCTGTTGGTCCGGACCTTTAACGAGGCAAGGGAGGGGGGGCCTTGCCCCCAACTATGTCACGGGCGCTGATTTCCTTGATCCTGAAGCGGGATAAGGACCCTCTGCAGTGTGGGACATATAGGCCGATCTCGCTGCTAAATGTAGATGCCAAGCTGCTGGCAAAGATCTTAGCCACAAGAATAGAGGATTGTGTGCCGGGGGTCATTCATGAGGACCAGACGGGGTTTGTGAAGGGAAGGCAGTTGAATACTAACATACAAAGGCTCCTCAACGTTATTATGATGCCGGCTGTGGAAGGGGAGGCGGAGATAGTGGTGGCATTAGATGCGGAGAAGGCCTTTGATAGGGTTGAGTGGGGGTATTTGGGGGAGGTGTTGGAAAGGTTTGGGTTTGGGGAGGAGTTTGTCCGTTGGGTGAGGTTGCTCTATGCGGCCCCGATGGCGAGTGTAGCCACGCATAGGAGGAGGTCGGAGTACTTTTGGCTGTACCGGGGAATGAGACAGGGGTGTCCCCTGTCCCCCTTGCTCTTTGCGTTGGCAATTGAGCCCCTGGCCATGGCGCTGAGGGAGTCAGGGAACAGGGAAGAGCTTCAGGTACCTAGGGGTCCAGGTGGTGGGCAGCTGGGGGGCCCTGCACAAGCTCAACCTCACAAGGTTGGTGGAGCAGATGGAGGAGGAGTTCAAAAGGTGGGATATGTTACTGCTGTCACTGGCGGGGAGGGTGCAGTCCGTTAAGATGACGGTGCTCCCGAGGTTTTTGTTCCTGTTCCAGTGCCTTCCCATCCTTATCCCGAAGGCCTTTTTTAGGAGGGTCAATAGGAGTATTACGGGATTTGTGTGGCCGCATGGGACTCCGAGGGTTAGAAGGGTGTTCTTGGAACGGGGCAGGGATGGGGGGGGCTGGCGCTGCCCAACCTCTTTGGGTACTATTGGGCTGCCAACGCAGCGATGATGCGTAAGTGGGTAATGGACGGGAAGGGGCAGCATGGAAGAGGATGGAGATGGCGTCCTGTGTGGGCACAAGCCTGGAGGCGCTGGTAACGGCACCGTTGCCGCTCCCTCCAACAAGGTATACCACGAGCCCGGTGGTGGCGGCTAACCTCAAATTTTGGGGGCAATGGAGATGGCATATGGGAGAAGTGGGGGGCTCGATGGAGGTCCCGATACGGGGGAACCATCGGTTTGTTCCAGGGAGCATTGATGGCGGATTTCTGGGCTGGCAGAGGGTACGGGTTAGGAGGTTGAGGGACCTGTTTGTGGAGGGGAGGTCCGCAAGCTTGGGGGAGTTAGAGGGGAAGTTTGGGCTCCCCCCGGGGAACATGGTTCGGTACATGCAGGTTAGGGCGTTTGCCAGGCGGCAGGTGGAGAGGTTCCCCTTGTTGCCCCCACGTGGGGTTCGGGACAGGGTGCTCTCGGGGGTGTGGGTTGGAGGAGGGAGGATTTCGGACATATACCGGGTAATGCAGGAGGTAGACGAGGCCTCGGTGGAGGAACTGAAGGGTAAATGGGAAGAGGAGCTGGGTGAGGAGATTGAGGAGGGGACGTGGGCGGATGCCCTGGAGAGAGTGAATTCCTCCTCTTCCTGTGCGAGGCTTAGCCTCATACAGTTCAAGGTGCTGCATAGGGCCCACATGACTGGGACGAGGCTGAGTAGGTTTTTCGGGGATGAAGACAGGTGTGCTAGGTGCTCGGGGAGCCCAGCGAACGACGCCCATATGTTTTGGGCGTGCCCAGCTCTGGGGGAGTTTTGGAAGGGGGTAGCAAGGACGGTGTCGAGGGTGGTGGGATCCAGAGTCAAGCCAGGCTGGGGACTCGCAATTTTTGGGGTTGCAGTGGATCCGGGAGTGCAGGAGGCGAAAGAGGCCGGTGTCCTGGCATTTGCGCCCCTAGTAGCCCGGCAGAGGATTCTTCTTCAGTGGAAGGATGCGAGGCCCCCAAGCGTGGAGGCCTGGATCAATGATATGGAGGGGTTCATCAAATTGGAGAAGGTGAAATTTGCCCTGAGGGGATCAGTACAGGGTTTCTTTAGGCGGTGGCAACCTTTCCTGGACTTCCTGGCGGAACAGTGGGGAAATAGGCCGGAAGCAGCAGCAACCCTGGGAGGGGGGGGGGGGGGGGGGGGGGGGGGGGGGGGGGAGGGAGAGTGTGTACATGGGTTCGTGGGTTGTGGCGGGTGTTATCTCTTTCCTTTCTGTTGTTTGCTTTTTTTTTGTTTTCGAGTTCGTAGTTGTTTTTGTAGGGGGGTTGGTGTTGCTCTTGGGGTTTTACAATGGTTATCCTGTTAATATTGTTTTGTTGTTTATATTTTGTGAAAATCTTAATAAAAAATTTTTTTTTAAAACTTTCCAATTTTACGACAGTATCAACACTTTGGCGTCAGAAGGGAGAATCCCGCCCCAGGTCTCAGCATGAGGGCTTAATTGGGCTTTTTAACAGTACATCTCTTTGTTCTGAATCCCCTGGAAGAATCCAACAGGGGACAGAGAATTTGTAGCACTGGCTTCATAGCTCTTAATCAGGATTTGAATGTCTACTTGCCCACAGCTCCTCTAATAGGTCACCTTCATAGGCTAGTTGGAAGTATTTCAAACAGAGTTTTACACTTTCACCAACCTGACTGGAGGCAGCTAAGGCAGAAATTACTTCCCCAGGCTGGGTGGAAGCATTCAAATCGTGTGCTGCTTTTCAGGTCTGTAGAGACCTGAGAGGCAATATAGAGCTTGCCTGGATGTTTCAGAATTTTCCAGAAACTTTGACAAGCTTGACCAATTCCAGATAAGAGCAGATGTCCCACAGCTTCAGAGGCACCAGTTGGCTGCTTGCCAAGTCCATGAAATCATGTGCAATGCCACAGAGCATCAAGAGGATTCCTGGGCCAGTACATTAGACCAGGGGTGTTTTCAGTTTTTTAAAAAATGGGCAAAGTTGCAGGACAGGAATTTTAAAAATGAAAAGGATTTCACAAGTTCCTTAGAGCTGTGAAAGTCTCCTTGAAGTCCATCATTCTACTGACACCTGGGAATCCCTGGCCCACGACCAACTTAAATGGAGAAAAAGCATCTGGCTGAAGCCAAGTGTCAACTATAAAAGGAGCATGTGGCAACCGGATTACCCCTCCCAGCTGTTCCTCCAACCACCGTCTGCCCCACCTGTGACAGAGACTGGAGGTCACTCATTGGACTCCTCAGTCACTTCAGAACTCATTTTTAGTGTGGAAACAAATCGTCCTCGGCTCTGAAGGGCTGCCTGAGAGAGAAAGAGTTGAGAAATCTGCCAATGGATTCACTACTACCATCTACCAGAAGCCTCCCTTCACTGGTCAATATAGGCATTGGGAATCCTACATGTTCCATATGAAATTAAATGAAAATCGCTTATTGTCACGAGTAGGCTTCAATGAAGTTACTGTGAAAAGCCCCTAGTTGCCACATTCCGGCGCCTGACCGGGGAGACTGGTACGGGAATCGAACTGTGCTGCTGGCCTCCTTGGTCTGCTTTAAAAGCCAGCGATTTAGCCCAGTGAGCTAAACCAGAAGTTGCACGAAGAGCGCACAGAACGGGAAGATCCGTTTACGCATGCGTGAGAAGCCGCGCATGCGCAATTGCGAAAAAAGCCTCCAGTAAAGAAACAGCGATATGCTCATGCGCAATCGCTTCCTCCGCACAACGTCACACGCTTCATGACGTCAGAGGCCCCGGACCACACTGACTTAAAGGGGAAATGTCCCAAAAAACGGAAAAATGTTTTAAAGCCGTAAAATCTGATTCTTTCATCTGGAACGACAGCACAATGCCTGAAATTCGACCAGTAGCTGAAAGTAACCTCTGTAGAACCCTGCAACAAGCAGTTAGCACCACCCAAAGAGATGATACAGTCCTTGAAGACTATGGCTCAGACCTTGAATTCTTCTTTGGACATCGCGAGCCCAATGCCAGCTCAAACACAAAACGTGATGATATGGTCTTGGAAGACAACGATTCAGACGAAGATTTCACCTTGGGAGGTGGCTACCCCAGTAGCAAATCTGAACCGCAACTAGACGTGTTGTACATTGACGACCCCGATGATGAGTTCTTCAGATTGGGAAATCTTCAGCCCAGCATACATGACATCCCGACTCGTGAATGCAGGATTATGCTGCGACCTGATGCCAAGAGACAGAGAGTGGTACAAGCCCACAGAGAGAGGCCTGATGCCACACAGAGAGTGGTCCACGCACCGCGAAGAGTCCCCGACTCCACACAGAGAGTGGTCCATGCATCACAAAGGGTCCCAGCCTCCACACAGAAAGCGATGAAAGACTCCACAGCAAGACAACTGCACGTCTACACGCAGAAAGTGACTCCAGTGACACAAGCCTCCACAGCGAGTTCGTGAACAGACTCCACGATAGAAGAAATGTAAGACTCGAGAGCGCAGTCCTTGCATGAACAAGAAGTGATGACAGTCTCCACAGCGAGACCAATGCACGATTCCACACAAGAAATGCTGCAAGACTCTACAGAGGGAGTGACACAAGCCTCCACAGCGAGCTCGTGGACAGACTCAACGATGGAAGCAACGCAAGACTCCAGTGCGCAGTCCTTGCATGAACAAGACCATGAGAGTCTAGTAATCTCCTCTGAGCAACCAGCAGCAGACAATGCAAATCTGCCACGCTCAAGTGAACAACAGAAAGGCTATGACAGTCTGCCATGCTCAAGTGCACAAGAAGAAGACTCTGACAGTCTACCCAGCTCAAGCGAACGATAAGAAGGCACTGAGGATCTACCCACTGTATGTGCGATAAGTGCCGACAGCATCCCACTTCCCATATCAGATGTGCAACATGACAGACCTCAGCTAGTGTGTACAGAGGCACTCGACAATCACAGTGAGACTACTGGTGACTCCGGTGACACCACGTTACTTCACACCTCATTCACCCGAGCCTCTCCACAAGCAAATGCATTCCTGGATGTTTTGACTCCGGACGTCGGGCATCAAGAAACCTCAGAAGATGCAAGTGAACCTGCAATGACTCCAGACGGGGAGCAGCAAGAAACCAAAGCTGATTCAGGTGAACCAGAAAGAGCTCCGGACGGGGAGCATCGACAAGCCAAAGCTGATTCAAGTAAGCCGGACATGACTCCAGACGGGGAGCGCTGTGGACTCAGTGACGGCACGCTCAAGGAAACAGAAGATGCCACAAAGGACGCTGACACGAGTAATTGTGTGAAGGACTCGTATTATCCACAGAGTGTGGTCCTTGAGCGCAGCAAACATGACAACAAAATCAACCAACACAACAGCAACATCCAGAAGTGTACCAAAGGCAACAACGTCGACAACAAGCACGACAAACTACGCCACTGGAACTACGACTGGTACGACATGGTACAACTCTGCCCAGGGGCTGTTTAGCTCACAGGGCTAATTGCTGGCTTTGAAAGCAGACCAAAGCAAGCCAGCAGCACGGTTCAATTCCCGTAACAGCCTCCCCGAACAGGCGCCGGAATGTGGCGACTAGGGGCTTTTCACAGTAACCATTTGAAGCCTACTCGTGACAATAAGCGATTTTCATTTCATTTCATGAGGAACACTGTTACTGCTCAGCTCAGTGCAATGACATACCATGGCAGGACAATGCATCTTACCAATTCACGTTTGCTGCACTACCAACAGGCAACATGGCTTTCAGGACAGATTGTATACATCACTACCACAAGCATCAGAAAAAAAAAGACTCCAAATCAGACAATGAAGTGATTTGACCACTTCTTGGTTCCTTACACACAGGGGCACTGATGGAGTTCACAAGGACATGCCACCATCAACATCACCAACTCACCAACCAAACAAGAAAGACACTCGACCATAACAATTGATGAATTTTGGACTCAGCATATGATTTCGACGTATTGTTTAATGATCACTGTTATCATAACTTGTACATAGCATCACTTATCTACCTGTTTTTGTTCAATTTTCTTTAACACTATACAGAAAATATGTAACACAAAAAAGGGGGGATGTGGTGATATGCATCACTGTAAATACACAAGGGGTTAATGTCAGTACACGTAGACTAGATAGACACTTGAGGGAGCACCAGAGACATGACACACAGACATTCAACCAATAGGCCAGTAAGATAGGACATGACCAATGGGCATTCACAATACACACAGAGGTTAGACTACCACAGGGGGGCATTACACCAAACCATATAAAAAGGACACAGCAAACATGATCTTCCTCTTTCCAGTGGAGACTTTCAGTGAATACACAGGGTTGATTTGAAACACATCACATCCACCACGTGGATTGTAGCAGACTGGTTCATCAGTCTGAGTAGTTTAGCAGGATTAACAGGCGAGTTGAATCCAAGTAGGAGAATTGTTAACAGTTTAAGTAAATGTGTTAAAGCTATCTCCAAGTCTGAACCTTCCTTTGTCAGAGTGCACATCAAGGAAGCAGCTTATGCTATGTCAAGAGCATAACAAGACACAGCTCTCTCTCTCTCTCAGTATTGATTCTCAGTGTGTAGCTCTCTCTCTCTCAGTCTTGATCCTCTCAGTGTGCAGCTCTCTCTCTCTCAGTCTTGATCCTCTCAGTGTGCAGCTCTCTCTCTTTCAGTCTTGATCCTCTCAGTGTGCAGCTCTCTCTCTCTCAGTATTGATTCTCTCAGTGTGCAGCTCTCTCTCTCTCTCAGTATTGATTCTCTCAGTGTGCAGCTCTCTCTCTCTCAGTCTTGATCCTCTCAGTGTGCAGCTCTCTCTCTCTCAGTATTGACTCTCTCAGTGTGCATCTCTCTCTCTCAGTATTGATCCTCTCAGTGTGCAGCTCTCTCTCTCTCAGTATTGATCCTCTCAGTGTGCAGCTCTCTCTCTCTCAGTATTGATTCTCTCAGTGTGCAGCTCTCTCTCTCTCGGTATTGATTCTCTCAGTGTGCAGCTCTCTCTCTCTCAGTATTGATTCTCTCAGTGTGCAGCTCTCTCTCTCTCTCAGTATTGATTCTCTCAGTGTGCAGCTCTCTCTCTCTCTCAGTATTGATCCTCTCAGTGTGCAGCTCTCTCTCTCTCAGTATTGATCCTCTCAGTGTGCAGCTCTCTCTCTCAGTATTGATTCTCTAATTGTGCAGCTCTCTCTCAGTATTGATCCTCTCTGTGTGCAGCTATCTCTCTCAGTATTGATCCTCTCAGTGTGAAGCTCTCTCTCTCAGTATTGATTCTCTAATTGTGCAGCTCTCTCTCTCAGTATTGATCCTCTCTGTGTGCAGCTCTCTCTCTCAGTACTGATCCTCTCAGTGTGCAGCTCTCTCTTCATCGTGGGATTCTCCGATCGCCGACGCCGAAATTACGTTCGGCCAAAGTGTTCCCTGTTTATTCTGGAATCGGGGACGGCGCCGCTTTTGGGATGCTCCGCCCCCTCTAAAGCGGTACTCGGGGAGCACGCCGTACGCCGAATGGGCAGCCTTGGGACGTCACCTGAGGCCCTTCCTGGTGCTCACACTGTTCGGGACCTCGCAGGGCAGCTGCGGACTGAGTCCAAAGCCACTACAGTAGTGGGGGGTGTGGTGAATGTAATTCACACTGTAATATATATACCATATTATTGTAAGCGCAGTTGCGTTGCCCGACCACTAGGGGGAGTAGCACTAGGAGTTTGTACAGGGCTCCACCCTTGGCTCCGCCCACGACTCCTCCCCCTGGACTGCTGTATAAAGATCAATGCCCAGAGCCAGCCGACACGTTCATCCAGGGTTCATCGTGTTACAGGCTGACTCTGTTGTAAGTAGATTAAAACCACTGTTCGTATCTTAAAGCACGTGTCTCGTGAATTGATGGTCTCATCAAGGGGGGTGCCATTCCCCTGGGGGGGGGGCAGTGAGGAATGGTGGGGGGTGGTCAAGGGCTGGCAAGGCTGGTTACAGGGGGGCAGTTTTTGGCAGCCGGGTCCGCACGCGGCCGGCGCTATGTTGCACGGCGTGGCAGCCACAGACCTGGCCATTCTCCAGCCATATCCACAGGTAATGCCGGAGGCTTTACGCTGCAAAGCTGAGGGCCTCCACCAGATGGAGGATCAGTGTGGGGCGGCGCCGACTTTCTGGTTGTAAGACTAGATCGATCCTGCAGACATTGCTGCAGGTTCGTAAATTCCAGCCCTCAATACTGACTCTCTCGTGTGCATCTCTCTCCGTATTGTTTCTCTAAGTGTGCAGCTCTCTCTCAGTACTGATTCTCTGGGCGGAATTCCCCATTGTCCGATGCCATGATCAGAATCAGCGATCAGGCGGAGAATCCCTTCCGACGCCCAAATCGGGGGCGGCGCCGGTTTTCAAGTCTCCACCACCTCGAAACCGGCATCATTGCGGTTGGAACGGCGCTGGCACATAATTGGAAGGCCCTCCCCCGATGATCTGCCCCCAATAGACCGAGTTCCCGACCGCGCGGTTGACGTGTGGTCTGAACGGTCGGGGTCCCGGTGTGGCAGTAGCGTACTGTGTCCAGCGCTACCACAGTTGGCCGGGAGCCATGCCGCTGGCGGGGAGGGGGGGGTCTCCGCGAGGACTGGGAGAACTGGTGGGGGGTGGACAAGGAGTGGTCAAGGGGTGACACGTGGTCGTGCTGTGGGGCCATATTTAGTAGGTCGGGTCCGCGCACGGCCGGCCCCATGTTGCAGGTCGTCGCTGTGCGCATGTTCAGACATGGAACTGGCCATTCTCCATCAGTTTCTGGCGCGGGAGCCGGGGTTTTACCTGCCTCCGCTGCTAGCCGGTCCCCGGAATCAATGAGGGTTCAGTGCCGGTTTTGGCACAATAAAACGCAACAGTTCTCATGCCGGCATCGACACAGCCAGAGAATCGGAGAATCCAGCCCTCTAAGCGTGCAGCTCTCTCAGTATTGATTCTCTAAGTGTGTAGCTCTCTCTCTCAGTATTGATTCTCTAAATATGCAATGCCCTCTCAGGACTGATCCAATGGGTGTGCAGCTTACTGTACTGACCCAGTTTCAAGAAATTTCTGCTAATCTTTCTAAAATATCGACCAGCCCACAGATCTTTGAAAGTGGCAACACAAGTGGACAATTTAGTCAAGAAAGCATATGGAACGCTTGCCTTCATTGGTCGGGGCATCGAGTATAAAAACTGGCAGGTCATGCTACAGTTGTATAGAACCTTGGTAAGACCGCTCTTGGAATATTGTGCACTATTCTGGTCGCCACACTACCAAAAGGATGTGGAGGCTTTGTATAGGGTGCAAAGGATGTTTACCAGGATGTTGCCTGGTCTGGAGGGTGTTAGCTATGCGGAGAGCTGAATTGACTCGGACTATTTTCATTAGAAAGATTGAGCGGTGACCTGATAGAGGTCTACAAGATTATGAGGCGCATGGATAGTTTGTGAAGTGTTGGGCACTGTGGACTCGTGAAGCAGACATATGCCACCAACACTGAAGAAGGTTCAATACTATTTTATTAACTCTTCTAAAATACTAGACATACTATAACTGTGGGTCTACACAATGTTAGATTAACTAGAGACCTGTGCCTGTCTGAACCAGTTGAATCACTCAGCACGTAGTGTGAGTTTGTACTGTACTTGATGAGCTCTTGTGCTTCTGAGAGGCAGCATCCAGAATGAGCAGGAAAAGTGATGCCTTTATAGTGCTTGTGTGTGTTCTAACTGGTGATTCCTTTTTCTTCGCAAGATAATTCCATTTCTCACAAGCAGAGTGATCTACCTTGCTGCATAAACAAGGTACTCTCCTGCCTTTTTCATTGTCTGGGGATATCTTGGGCAGCTTAATAATTAATCAATGGAAACAAATCCAACTGGATTAATTCAAATTTAATCCCAATTCCAATTCCTTCCTGCACCTAGTGGTACACTCAGGCAAACTGTTTTCCATCTCTGGTAATTCCTGGTCACCAGGGGCTTATCGCTTGAGGAGTGCTACTTCCATTGCCCTAGTGACAGGCTACTAGGGTCTATACGGTCAGTACATACACACATATGAATGGATACATACAAACTAGGAGCAGGAGTAGTTCATCAACGTCTTCAGCCTGCTCTACTATTCAATAAGATCATGGCTGATCTGATATCTGATTGTGGCCTCAACACTTTCTTGCCTTCCTAATATAATTTCTCTCTCTTGTTTTTTTTTGATAAACAATTTTATTGAGGCATTTTGGCATGGTAAACAACAACAATACAAGAGAGTGTGCAAAGAACAATCAACATAGTGCAAAAACCAGCTCCCCTCCTACAAGGACCCGCCTAAGTACCCCCTAATATACGTTGTCCTAACCCATCCCCCCCCCCCCCCCCCCCCCCCTGCTGACAATTAATTTTCCGCAAAGAAGTCGATAAATGGTTGCCATCTCCGGGCGAACCCTGACAGTGACCCTCTCAGAGTGGACTTAATTTTCTCCAGACCGAGAAAGCTCACCATATCCGACAGCCAGGCCTCTGACTTCGGGGGTTTTGAGTCCCTCCATGCCAGCAGAATTCGTTGCCGGGGAAGCAAAGGCCAAAATGTCAGCCTCTCTCTCCTCCTGGACTCCTGGGTCCTCCGAAACCCCAAAAATTGCCACCTCTGGACTCATCACCACCCTTGTTTTCAGTACCCGGGACATAACGTCCGCGAATCCCTGCCAGTACCCCCTGAGTTTTGGATATGCCCAGAACATGTGGACATGGTTCGCTGGTCCTCCCAAACATCTGGCGTACCTGTCCTCCAATCCAAAGAATTTACTCATCCGGGCCACTGTCATGTGGGCCCGGTCGATGACCTTAAATTGAATCAGGCTGACCCTAGGGCATGTTGCGGTCGCGTTTACCCTACTCAACGCCTCCGCCCATAAGCCCTCTTCTATCTCACCTTCGAGCTCCTGTTCCTACTTAAGCTTCAGCTCCTCGGTCTGTGACTCCTCTGCCCTCATAAATTCTTTGTATATATCGGAGACCCTCCCCTCCCCCATCCATCCACTGGACACAACCCTGTCCTGGATCCCCCTAAGTGGCAGGTGTGGGAAGGATGGAATCTGTCTGCGTAGAAAGTCTCACACCTGCAAGTACCTGAAATCATTCCCTCTCGCCAGCCCAAATTCCTCCTCCAGCACCATCATGCTCTGGAAGCTCCCTTCTAAGAACAAATCCCCCATCCTCTGAATTCCAGCCCTGCGCCATGCTCGGAACCCACCGTCCATATTCCCCGGGGCAAACTGGTGATTGTCGCAAATTGGGGACCAAACTGATGCACTCACTTCCCCCACATGCCTTCTCCATTGGTCCCAGATGTGCAAGGTCTCCACCACTCTAGGGCTGGTGGAGTACCGTACCAGGGCGGCCAAACTGGTGCCCCTGCACGAAGCGGCCTCCATCCACCCCCAAACCGACCCCGCACCCACCATCCACTTCCTTATCATAGCTATGTTGGCCGCCCAGTAGTGATTACTAAAGTTTGGCAGCACCAGCCCCCCTTCCCCTCGGTTCCTCTCGAGCATCAATCTCCTCACCCGCGGGGACTTTCACGCCCACACAAATCCGATAATCAATTTATTGACCTTGAAAAAAGACCGTGGAATGAAAATGGGGAGACACTGGAATACGAACAGGAATCACGGGAGGATCGTCATTTTAACCGTCTGCACTCTCCCCTCCAGTGTCAGTGGGAGCGCATCCCATCTCTGGAACGCGACCCTCTTTTGCTCCACCAACCGAGGTAAGTTCAACTTGTGCAACCGGCCGAAGTCCGGCGCCACCTGTTGTGGTAGTCACCACTGTTTATATAATGTGTATAATAGAGGTAATACGGTAAGGCTCCTGTACTACAGGTACGGGGGTAGATCTCTGCCTGCTGGCTCCGCCCAGTAGGCGGAGTATAAATGTGTGTGCTCACCGAGCTGCAGCCATTTCGGCAGCAGCTGCGAGAGGCTACACGTCTCTGCTTAATAAAGCCTCGATTACTCTCTACTCTCGTCTTGCTGTGATTGATAGTGCATCAATTTATTAAGCAGAGATATTACAGCGATGGAACTACGCATCAAGCCAGATCGCCTGCAGCTGCACCCTCAAGGAGACAACGTCACGTGGGCCTTGGACCATTGGCTAGCTTGCTTTTGACGCCTACATCGGATCAGCCACAGAAACTCCAGATTCTGGACTCAAGGGTGAGCTCCGATATTTTTCCCCTTATCCGTATGCTCCCAACTACATTCAGGCCATGGCGCTTCTGAAAGGGAACTACATCCGGCCGATCAACAAACTCTATGCCAGGCACCTCCTGTTCACGCAGCAACAACTCCCCGGTGAGTCATTAGACGATTTCTAGCGTGCCCTGCACATCCTGGCAAGGAACTGCGACTGCCGGGCAGTCTCGGCCGTGGAACGCACACAACTCTTAATCAGGGACGCTTTCATTACGGGCATGCAGTTGGCGTACATCCGTCAGCGCCTATTAGAATGGGGTACGCTTGACCTCGCGGCGACCAGGCAACTAGCGACCTCACTAACGGTAGCCTCCCGCAGCGTACAGTCATACACCCCGACCACACAGCACCCACATGGATATCGTGGGCCCCACCAGCAGCTGCCCCCAGCCAACCCCAAGCCTGTGCCGCGCGGCAGCCAGCCATCCCCAGGGGGCCCAAGTGCTATTTCTGCGGGCAGACAAAGCACCCCCGACAACACTGCCCGGCGCAGAGCGCAACCTGCAAGGCCTGCGGAAAGAAGGGACATTTCGCTGCCGTCTGCCAGGCCCGGTCGATCGCCGTTGTACCCAGGCCCATTGTTCCTGCAACCCCCACGTGTGACCCGTGTGCGCCGCCATTTTCGTCCCCGCAGACCATGTGCGGGCCGTGGGCGCCGTCATCTTCCCCCCAGCAGGACACGTGCGGCCTGTGGGCACCGCCATCTTCCTCCCAGCAGACCACGTGCGGTCCATGGGCGCTGCCATCTTTAACGACGCCCGCCATGTGCGCTCCGTGGGCGCCGCCATCTTTGGCGCCATCTTCCACAGCGCCTCAGGCCCCCTGCTCATCGGGTACTTCATTGGGCCGTTCATCACCTGCCACCACCGCCGACCAGCCCGGGGCCTACCAACACCAACCGCAACTCGCCTCCATCACGCTCGACCAGTCCTCGCCACACAACCTCGCAACCACGTTGACGACGGTAAAGGTCGTTGAGCACAAGACATCCTGCCTTCTTGACTCCGGGAGCACGGAAAGCTTCATCCACCCCTCCATGGTAAGGCGCTGCTCCCTCGCGGTACGCCCCATTAACCAGAGAATCTCCCTGGCCTCCGGATCCCATTCCGTGGAAATCCGGGGGTACTGCATCATCACCCTCACCATCCAGGGCGTAGAGTTCAACAACTTCCGACTCTACATCCTCCCCAACCTCTAGGCTGCCCTGTTAATCGGCCTGGACTTCCAGTGCAACCTCCAAAGCCTAACTCTAAAATTCGGCAGACCCCTACCACCCCTCACCGTCTACGGCCTCACGACCCTTAAGGTCGACCCACCTTCCCTGTTTGCAAACCTCACCCCGGATTTCAAACCTGTCACCATCAGGAGCAGACGGTACAGTGCCCAGGACAGGACCTTCATCAGGTCGGAGGTCCAGCGGCTTCTGCGGGAAGGCATTATTGAGGCCAGCAACAGCCCCTGGAGAGCCCAAGTGGTAGTGGTAAAGACTGGCGAGAAACAGAGGATGGTCATTGACTTTAGTCAGACCATCAATCGATACACGCAGCTCGACGCGTACCCCCTCCCACGCATATCTGATATGGTCAATCAGATTGTACAGTACTGGGTATTTTCTACAGTGGACCTGAAATCTGCCTACCACCAGCTCCCCATCCGCAAGGCGGACCGCCAATACACTGCGTTCGAAGCAGATGGCCGCCTTTACCATTTCCTTCGGTTCCCCGTCGGAGTCACTAACGGGGTTTCGGTCTTTCAATGTGAAATGGACCGAATGGTTGACCGGTACAGGCTGCGGGCCACCTTACCGTACCTAGATAACGTCACCATCTGTGGCCATGAACAGCAGGACCATGACGCTAACCTTTTCAAATTTCTCCAAACCGCCAAGCTCCTGAACCTCACGTATAACAACGAGAAGTGCATGTTCAGCACCAACCGCTTAGCCATCCTTGGCTATGTTGTGGAAAACGTAGGACCCGACCCCGACCGCATGCGCCCCCTCATGGAACTCCCACTTCCCCACTGCCCCAAGGCCCTGAAATGATGCCTGGAGTTTTTCTCCTATTATGCCCAGCGGGTCCCTAACTATGCGGACAAGGCCCACCTACTCATTCAGTCCACAGTTTTTCCCCTGATGGCTGAGGCCCCCAGGCCTTCAACCACATCAAGGCTGACATCGCCAAGGCCACGATGCACGCGGTCGACAAGACCCTCCCTTTTCAGGTCGAGAGCGAAGCATCAGACGTCGTTCTGGCCGCCACCCTCAACCAGGCAGGCAGACCCATGGCATTCTTTTCCCGCACCCTCCATGCCTCCGAAATTCAGCACTTCTCTGTCGAAAAGGAAGCCCAAGCCATCATAGAAGCTGTGCGGCATTGAAGGCATTACCTGGCCGGCAGGAGATTCACTCTCCTCACTGACCAACGATCGGTTACCTTCATGTTGAATAATACGCAGCAGAGCAAGATAAAAAATTATAAAATCTTAAAGTGGAGGACCGAGCTCTCCACCTACAATTAGGAGATTTTGTATCGCCCCGGTAAGCTCAACAAACCACCCGATGCGCTATCCTGAGATACATGTGCCAGCGCACAAGTGGACCGACTTCGGGCCCTGCACGCCGATCTCTGTCACCCAGGGGTCACCCAGTTCTTTCACTTCATAAAGGCCCGCAATCTGCCCTACTCCATCGAGGAGGTCAGGACTATCACCAGAGACTGCCAGGTCTGCGCGGAGTGCAAGCCGCACTTCTACCAGCCCGACCGAGCCCCTTTGAATGTCTTAGCATGGACTTCAAGGGGCCCTTTTCCTCCTCCGACCAAAACACGTACTTCCTGAACGTGGTTGATGAATACTCCAGATTGCCTTTCGCCATCCCATGCCCCGATATGACGTCTACCACAGTCATCAAAGCCCTCAATAGCATCTTCACCCTGTTCGGTTTCCCCGCTTACATCCACAGTGACCGGGGCTCCTCCTTTATGAGTGACGAGCTGCGTCAGTTCCAGCTCAGCAAGGGTATTGCCTCGAGCAGGACGACCAGCTACAACCCCTGGTGAAACGGGCAGGTGGAGAGGGAGAACGGGACGGTCTGGAAGGCCGTCCAGCTGGCCCTACGGTCTAAACATATCCCGGTCTCCCACTGGCAGGAGGTCCTCCCCGACGCGCTCCACTCCATCCGATCGCTACTTTGCACTGCAACTAACAAAACTCCCCATGAACGTCTCCTTGCCTTCCCCAGGAAGTCCACATCCTGGGTTTCACTCCCAACATGGCTGGCAGCTCCAGGACCCATCCTCCTCCGCAAGCAAGGCAGACCCGTTGGTCGAAAGGGTACAGCTGCTGCATGCGAACCCTCATTACGCCTCATACCCCGACGGCCGCCAGGACACAGTCTCCCTCAGCAACCTGGCACCAGCTGGTTCCCCACCCCCCATCCAATTTGTAAACTTTCACAAAACTGTACACTTTAAAAATGCTCACATACCATGTAAATAGTTTTTCCAGCACCCATGCTGCTTTTTTAACAGGGGTCGAATGTGGTAGTCACCACTATTCGTATCATGTGTACATGAGAGGTAATATAGTAAGGCCCCTGTACTGTAGGTATGGGGGTAGGTCCCTGCCTGCTGGCTCCGCCCAGTAGGCGGAGTATAAATGTGTGTGCTCACTGAGCTGCAGCCATTTCGGCAGCAGCTGCAGGAGGCAACACATCTCTGCTTAATAAAGCCTCGATTACACTCTACTCTCGTCTCGTCGTAATTGGTAGTGCATCACCTGTATCCCTAAGTATCTAAAACTGTCCTCTACTAACCTAAACGGCAGCCTCCTCAGCCGGCCCTCCTGGCCCCTCACCTGGACTACAAATAACTCACTTTTTGCCATGTTTAGTATATACCCCGAGAACCGACTGAATTCCCTCAGGTTTCCCATGATTTCATCCATCCCATCCACTGGATCCGTGATGTATAAGAGCAGGTCATCGGCGTACAACAAAACTCTGTGTCCCCCCCCCCCCCCCCCCAACCCCTCTGTACCAGCCCCTCCAACCCCTAGAAGCTCTCAGGGCAATTGCCAGCGGCTCTATTGCTAGTGCAAACAGCAGTGGGGAGAGGGGGCACCCCTGCTTCGTCCCTCGTCTAAAATAGTCAGACGTTGTTCTATTCATCCTAACATTAGCCTCTGGAGCCTGGTACAGCAGTGTAACCCAGTCGATAAAGCCCTCCCCCAACCCAAATCGTCCCAGCACCTCCCATAAATAGTCCCACTCAACGCGGTCGAAAGCCTTCTCGGCATCCATTGCCACAACTATCTCTGCCTCCCGACTCTTTGGGGGCATCATGATGACATTCAGCAACCTTCTTAGATTGGCAACACTGTAATTAAGTTATAATGATAGGTATATTGGGTTAATTATTATATCTCAGTGTTATTCAAACACTACAGGGTACCGCCAGTTTCCAGTATAAATATCAGGGGCGGGATTCTTGAATTCAGAGCTTCCACGCTGTCGTAAACGCCGTTGCATTTTACAATGGCGTACACCAGCCGACCCCACGACTAATTCTGGCCCGCAAAAGGGGCCAGCACAGCACTGAAACGGTTCATGCCGCTCCAGGTGCTGATTCCGTCGCGAGCTGGGTGCCACGGGATCCGCGCAAGTGCAGTGGCACTGGCACCAATGCGCACATGCGCAGAGCCTTCCTTCAATGCGCCGGCCCCGACGCAACATGGCGCGGGACTACAGGGGCCGGCACAGAAGAAACGAGGCCCCCAGCCAGAGAGGTTGGCCCGCTGATCGGTAGGCCCCGATCGCGGGCCAGGCCGCATCAAGGCCCCCCCGGAGTTGGACCCCCCACCCCTTTCCCCACAGGCCGCCCCGCAACCCTTCCACTCCAAGTTCCCGCCGGCTGAGAGCAGGTGTGGACGGCGCCGGCAGGACGCAGCATGGCACGATTCGCGCCGGTCACGGGGATTCTCCGGCCCGGCCCCGGGTTGAGAGATTCCCGCCCATGACCTCAGGGACTGGTTGGTAGTTTTTTTTTTTAAATTTAGATTACCCAATTTTTTCCAATTGAGGGGCAATTTAGCGTGGCCAATCCACCTACTCTGCACATTTTTGGGTTGTGGGGGCGAAACCCACGCAGACACGGGGAGAATGTGCAAACTCCACACGGACAGTGACCCAGAGCCGGGATCGAATCTGGGACCTGAGCGCCGTGCTGCCCGGACTGGTGGGTAGTTAATCAGAGTTAGCAAAGGAGAAGTATTGCTCACAACTTGAGGCGTAGTTTAGATTAGAGAGCGAGTTAACACAAGGGCATCGTTAGTTAATACTAGATTATAGATTACTGTTTAATAGATTCAAGCTTACTTTATTAGAAGTTACAGGTCATTTGTGTTTACGAACTTTATTCAATTAATCATTATTCAATAAATTAGTTTTGCTTCAATCTAAAGATTTGTGTTTTCTTTATCATCAACTCATTAGACAATTCTGGATCACAACGCAAAGAATAACAACATAAACCACAAAGTGTAATATAACTTGGTACCTGGTGTGCTTACTATAGCTAACTAGTATAGTTTAGTGAGGATCTAGTACAGAAAACTAAGGAGCAAATTTAATCTCGAAGCACCAACCTATGACTGCAAAACCTCGGCGAATCCATGGACAAAGCTCAAGCTTCACAATAACTCTGGATCACCGGTAAACTTGATGTTAACTGGCGAGTGTTCAAGCAGCATTTTCAAATTTATTTAGAGGCTTCAGATTTAAATAATGCAACTGATGTACGTAAAATAGCTCTTCTACTAACTATGGCTGGTCCACAAACCATCAAAATCTATAACTCTTTTCAGTTTACAGTGGATCAAGATAAAACCAAGTTTGATGTAATCATTGCAAGTTTGATCATCATTGCAAAATTCAAACAAGTGAAACTTTTGAGCATTTTATTTTCAAGAAAAGAATACAAAAAAAAGGTGAGTCAATTGATCGCTTTGTAACTGATCTTAGACTGCTGGCTCAATCTTGTAACTTCTCAGTATTGAATGATTGAATGATCATGGATCAAATAGTCTTTGGTATAATTGATGAAAAGTTCAGGGAACATTTGCTGAGACAGAAGGATCTCATGCTTGAATACGCGACTGAAATGTGCCGTTTACATCAGTTATTGAAAAGTCAGTATAATTTCTCTGTGAAAAGGGTGTGAAAACAAAACCTTTGAGGTAGAATGTGTTAAGGCAGTGTCGCAAATGAAGAATATGCGTGTTTCAGAAGGCAGCCATCTTTGCTTGCGCATTCTAACCCTACACATGCGCACTTCATTAAAAGATGTGAGGCAGACAAAGAACAATCTGCGCATGCATGAAAAAGTTTGGTGCATGACGACGTTTACGTAATGACTGCCCACAATTTTTAAAAATGCCTTTCTTGAGGGAAGCTCTGCTCACAATGTGGCAAACGAAACCACTTCACTGCCCAGTGCAGATCCACACACACATTTAAATCTGCCAAGTCAAAGTCAAGACAGATTAATGTTGGAAGTGTAGATTCTAAGAAAAAAGGTTTTGAAGAAAGTTTTTCCAATGATACAGATCTTATTCTTTGGAAGACTCATTCTTTGTTCATATCATTGAGAGTATGATAGAACCACAGAAGTATTATCACCCCTCAGGATAGTCCACTCCATCAACACTGATACGGAGTGGAACACAGTATTATAAGTCAAAGATTATCCAAACTTTAAGCTGGATACTGGCACTTCTGCCAATTTGCTTCACAAAGCTAATGCAAACTCCGAAAATCAATCAGCTTGTCAACTGCGCAACTACAATGGCAATGTTATCACATCAATCGGATCTTGCTACTTGTTAGTCACCAATAATGACATAGCGATTTCTCTAAAATTTGAGATTGTTGATTCAAAGAAATCTTCACTCTTAGGTGCGCAAGCCTGCAAGGATTTACACCTAATTCAGAGGATTTATAGTGTGAATTCATCTCAATCAATGATTCAAGACGATAGTCAAGGGATTCTGGATCGTTTTACAGACGTTTTCGAAGGCAAGGGTCTCTTCCCTACAGTTACAAAATTCTGTTATGACTGGATGCCAAACCTGTGGTACGCCTTCTGAGAAGAGTTTCTGCACCACTTCGAGAGAGATTGAAACTTGAACTGGCAAAATTACAACATCAAGGCATTATGTCAAGAAATACAGAACCGACTGACTGGGTCAGTTCCATGGTTTGTGTGAAGAAACCTTCTGGTGATCTGAGGATATGCATAGACCCTGAAGATCTTAATAAGAACATTAAGAGGGAGCACTATCCCAACCCAAGAGAGAAGAAATCACTCGCGAGATGGTTAAAGCAAGAATCTTTTCTAAATTGGATGCCTCCAGAGCATTCTGGCAGATGCAACTTGATGAATCTAGTAGAAAGTTATGTACTTTCAACAGGCCTTTTGGTAGGTACTGTTTTAACAGGATGCCATTTAGAATCATTTCAGCTTCTGAGATTTTTCATTGTGTGATGGAACAGATGACTGAGGGTATCGAAGGTATTTGTGTATATGTGGATGATATGGTAGCATTGTGGATAGCACAATCGCTTAACAGCTCCAGGGTCCCAGGTTCGATTCCAGCCAAGGTCACTGTCTGTGCGGAGTCTGCACATCCTCCCCATGTGTGCGTGGGTTTCCTCCGGGTGCTCCGGTTTCCTCCTACAGTCCAAAGATGTGCAGGTTAGGTGGATTGGCCATGATAAATTGCCCTTAGTGTCCAAAATTGTCCTTAGTGTTGGGTGGGGTTACTGGGTTATGGGGATAGGGTGGAGGTGTTAACCTTGGGTAGGGTGCTCTTTCCAGGAGCCGGTGCAGACTCGATGGGCCGAATGGCCTCCTTCTGCACTGTAAATTCTATGATATAATCATTTGGTCATCTCCAAGAGAAGAACACATCTCAAGGTTATTACAGGTATTTCAAAGAGTGCATAAATTTGGTATGAAAATGAACAGAACCAAATGTAGTTTCGGTATTTCGATTCTGAAGTTCCTTGGAGACCAGATTTCAGAACATGGGGCGGGATTCTCTGTTATGCCGGCGTCCGGGGTTTCCCGAAGACGTGGGGCTGCCCCACAATGGGAAACTCCATTGAATGGATGGTGTGACGGAGAATCCCACCGGCCAGTCGGGGCAGAAATGTGGCGTGGCGGGGCGGAGAATCCCGCCCATGTTGTGTGACCTGACAACAATAAGATTGCTGCCATTCAACGAATGAAAGTCCCAGAGGACAAGAAGGCCGTTTTACGATTTTTAGATGTTGTGAATTTTCTCGGCAAGTTCATTCCCAACCTGTCTTCCAGGACTACCGCTCTCAGAAATCTTATCAAGAAGTCTACCACGTTTGATTGGACCAACAATCATCAAAAGGAAAGGCTCGATTTAAAGTCTCAACTGACGACTGCACCTCTTCTTTCGTTCTTTGACCCGGATAGAGAGACAAAGATTTTGATTGATGCGAGTCAGAACAGAATAGGAGCAGTTCTGTTGCAAAAGGACGACGACTCGTCATGGATACCTGTTGCCTATGCTTCCACAGCAATGACACCGACTGAACAACGGTGTGCACAAATTGAGAAATAATGCCTCAGTTTACTTACAGGTGTTTTAAAGTTTCACGATTATGTTTATGGACATCCTATCTTTATTGTTGAAACTGACCACAGACCACTTGTACATATTATACAAAATGATCTTAATGATATGTCTCCGAGATTACAGAGGATCTTGATGAAGCTTAGGAGATATGACTTCAACCTCATCTATACTCCAGGAAATGATTTGATAATTGCCGACATTTTGTCACGTTCAATCAATTTAGAAGGAGAACCTCATGAATTTATACAGCTTGTAGAAGCTCAAGTACAGCTGTGTGCTGAAACTCTTCCTGCTTCAGATGTGAAACTGAACCTTATCCGTGAAGAAACCAAGAAGCATTTAATGCTTCAAAGAGTCATAGACCATCTCAACTATGGTTGGCCAAAAGGGCATTGTTCAAAGTTCAGGAATATTCAACAGTTGTGGATGGACTGTTACTTCGACTTGATCGGATAGTTATACCAGTGGTCCTACCAAAGATTCTTAAGCGGATACACGAAGGTCACCTTGGCATTGAAAAATGCAAGAGAAGAGCGAGACATCACTGATATGATACTTGGTGTGGTGAATTCATATTGTATTGTAATTCACACTGTATTGCATTGCATTGTATTATGTCCTTGTGGGCTCGGTATGTGAGCCGTTGCGTGGCTCTGCCCATAGGGGGAGATGAGGAGCTTGTACAGGGCTCCACCCATGGCTCCGCCCATGGCCCCTCCCACTACCGGAAGTATAAAGTGCTGCAGCCGTGAGCCTACTCTCAGTTCTTCTCGTCGCAGGCAGGCTCAGTTGTAAGACTATTAAAACCACAGTTTACTTCCAATCGTGTGTCTAGTGAATTGATGGTCACATCACTTGGATACGAAACATGTCAGAAATTTCAGAAATGCAAGGAAAAACTACAACATGCATATGAGATACTTCCATGGGCAAAAGTTGGGTTTGATTTGTTTCACTGCAATGGTCGTGATTATGTCCTTATAATCGACTATTCGAATTATCTGGAAGTCATCAAGTTTCAAGTTATCAGATCTCACATCCAGATCTGTTGTAAAAGCGACTAAGGAAATTTTTGCCAGGCATAGTATTCCAAACACTGTCATTTCTGACAATGGGTCGTGCTTCGATAGTCATGAATGGGCTGAATTCTCTCGAGAACATAACTTCATTCACATCACTTCGAGTCCGCACCACCCTTAATCAAATGGTAAAGTGGAGAAAGGAGTTCAAATCATCAAACAACATCTAAGCGGGGAAAACGCGCCGGTCTGAAGATGAGACTTAAATTACGCAGCTTCAAGGTCCCTCTCCCCAGCATACTCCTGGTGAGCGTTCAAGCGATTGAGAACAAGATGGATGACCTCAACGCTAAATTTACTTTCCAGAGGGAAGTAAGGAACTGCTGTGTGCACTGCTTCACCGAGACATGGCTTACTCCGGCTACACCAGACTGCGCCATCCAACCTGAAGACTTCTCGATCCACCGGATGGACCGCATGATGGCCTCAGGCAAGTCGAAAGGAAGGTATTTTCCTCCTCATCAACACTTCCTGGTGCTCGGATGTGGTGTCCCTAACAGGCCACTGCTTCCCAACCTATGGCTTTCCGTAGGTCGTACGTGGATTTCTTATATAGTTCAGGGTCGTCAGACTTGAACACCTCCGTCCGGACGGTAGCAGGGAGTGGACCTAACTGTGAAATGTCACCCTTTCTACCTCCCACGTGAATTCACCTGTGTACTCATCACAGCTATCTACATCCCATCCGAGGTGGAAGTGAAGAAAGCACTTGACGAACTACACTCCACCAACAACCAAGAAACAAATCACCCTGAAGCCCTGACAATCGTGGCTGGAGACTTCAACCAGGCCAACCTCAGGAAGGTTTTACCCTAACTCCATCAACATATCTCCTGCTCCACCAGAGGTGCAAACACCGTGGACCACTGCTACACAAGCATCAAAGGTGCCTACCGCTCCATCCCCCGACCACACTTTGGCAAATCCGATCTCAAGTCGGTACTCCTACTTCCGGCTTACAAACACCAATTCAAGCATGCTGAACCAGTCAAGAAAACCATGCAGTGCAGGTCCGAGGCATCAGAGGACACTCTCCTCGAATGCTTGGAGTCTGTGGACTGGTCCATATTCAAGGCCACGGCAGCTAACCTGGACAAGTACACATCCGCAGTCACAGACTTCATCAGTAAGTGTGTTGAGGACTGTGTACCAAAGAAGACAATACGGGTGTTCCCCAGTAGGTCCACTCCCTGCTACCATCCGGACGGAGGCATTCAAGTCTGACGACCCTGAACTATATAAGAAATCCACGTATGACCTACGGAAAGCCATCAGGGACGCCAAAAGACAATATCGGATCAAACTAGAGTCCCAGGCCAGTGACACAAACCGAAGACGTCTGTGGCAAAGCTGCAATCAACTCTCGAGCATCTCGACAACAAGGACACCTACGTCAAACTGCTGTTCATAGACTACAGCTTCACCTTCAACACCATTATCCCGACAAGACTAATAACAAAACTCTGCAAGGCTGGGTCCTTGACTTCCTCACTAACAGACCGCAATCTGTCAGGATAGGTAACAGTGCCTCCTCCACAATAGTCCTCAACACCGGGGCCCTGCAAGGATGTGTGCTCAGTCTTTTACTATACTCCTTACACACACAACTGTATGGCAAGATTCAACTCCAATTCAATCTATAGGTTTGTAGATGATACGACTGTGGTGGGTCGTATCTCAAACAACGATAAATCAGAATACAGAAGGGAGAGAGATCACTTGGTTGCATGGTGTACTGAAAACAACTTCTCTCTAAATGTTGGAAAGACCAAGGAACTGATCATCAACTTCAGTAAGCGTAGCACGACACCCCCCCCCCCCCCACCCCCAGTCTACATCAATGGCTCCAAACTACAGATGGTCGATAGCTTCAAGTTCCTGGGGGTCACCATCACCAACAGTCTGTCCTGGTCCACTCCCTCACATTGATGCAACAGTCAAGAAAACCCAACAACATCTCTACTACCTACGGAAGATAAAGAAATCAGGCATGTCTACATCGACTCTCACAAACTTCTACAGATGTGCCATAGAGAGTATCCTATCTGGCTGCATCACAGCTTGGTATGGCAACTGCTCGGTCCAAGATCGCAAGAAATTGCAGAGTGTGGTGAACTCAGCCCAACGCATCACACAAGCTTGCCACCCTCACATTGATTCTGGACACACCTCCCGTTGCCTCAGGAAGGCAGACAGCATTGTCAGAGACCCCTCACACCCAGACTTTGCCCTCTTCCAGACCTTTCCATCAGGCATAAGATACAGAAGTCTGAAGACCCGTCCTTTGGAAGGATCTGTTCCCTGTAAGAACATTATTCACGACGCCTTATGCTGCTCTTGTTTGGCCTTGTTCCACACGGTAACCAATCACTATTGTTGATGTACCACTGTCAATGTACAAGTGGTACAATGTACATGCAAATACTCTGAACTCACTGCTTCCAGATGATACCGCCAGGATCAAAGTTCCTGGTGGAAGTTGGTTGGCTCCTGCAAAGGTTATCAAACAAGCAGCAACACATTCTTATATCATTCAGACTGCTGACTGAACAATCATTCATCGCAATCGCCGAGCACTGCTAAAACTCAAACAACATCTTTCCAGATCTACAACTCGATGAAAGTATTTTCAATGATACTATGACAAACTTTCAAGTTCGTGATATAGGAAGGTCAACCAGGAAATGAAGGGAGCCGGACAGGCTCAATTTGTCAATCATTCCTATTGAACATTTTCCTTACTGATTTTTCACAGTTTCAAAGTTATTTACATATCATGCATTGTAATATTATACATTTTTTCCTTTTTTGTACATAGAAAAGAAATGGTTAAAAAAAAAGGGGGATGTAATGATATAAGAAAAAAGGACAAATAAAATTACAGCACAGGAACTGGCCCTTCAGCCCTCCCAGCCTGCGCCAATCCAGATCCTTTATCTAAACCTGTTGCCTATTTTCCAAGGATCTACTTCTCTCTGTTCCCAGCCTGTTCATATACCTGTCCAGTTGCATCTTAAATGATGCTATCGTGCCGGCCTCTACCACCTCCGCTGGCAAAGCGTTCCAGGCACCCACCACCCTCTGCGTAAAAAACTTTCCACGCACATCTCCCTTAAACTTTCCCCCTCTCATTGAAATCGTGACCCCTTGTAACTGACACCCCCACTCTTGGAAAAAGCTTGTTGCTATCCACCCGGTCCACACCTCTCTCAATTTTGTAGACCTCATCAGGTCCCCCCTCAACCTCCGTCTTTCCAACAAAAACAATCCTAATCTACTCAACCTTTCTTCATAGCTAGCACCCTCCATACCAGGCAACATCCTGGTGAACCACCTCTGCACCCTCTCTAAAGCATCCACATTCTTCTGGTAATGTGGCGACCAGAACTGCATGCAGTATTCCAAATGTGGCCTAACCAAAGTCCTATACAACTGTAACATGACCTGCCGACTCTTGTACTCAATACCCTGTCCGATGAAAGCAAGCATGCTGTATGCCTTCTTGACCACTCTATTGACCTGCGTTGTCACCTTCAGGGTACAATGGACCTGAACTCCCAGATCTCTCTGTACATCAATTTTCCCCAGGACTCTTCCATTGACCATATAGTCTGCTCTTGAATTAGATCTTCCAAAATTCATCACCTCGCATTTGCCTGGATTGAACTCCATCTGCCATTTCTCTGCCCAACTCTCCAATCTATCTATATTTTGCAGTATGTATATAGGTACGCCAATGAAGGGTTAACTATTATATTTCAGTGTAATTCAAACACTAGAGGGCACCACCAGTTCCCAATATAAATACCTGGGGCGGGATTCTTCCATAATCGGCGGGGGCGGGGGGCAACTCCGGTGGGACAGATTGGCGTGAACAACTCCGGCGCGGGTCGCGAATCCTCCGCACCTTCAGGGGCTCGGCCCGGCCCGGAGTGGTTTGCGCCCTGCCGGACGGCATGAAAGGGGCTTGGCGCCGCGCCAACCAGCGCCGAAGGGCCTCCGCCGGCCGGCGCAAGTAGGCGCATGCGCGGGAGTGCCAGTGTGAGCTGCTGTCATCCCTGCGCATGCGCAGAGGGCTTTGTTTCCACACCAGCAATGGCAGACTACAGCCGCCGGTGTGGAACAATAGAGTGTCCCCACGGCACAGCCTCGCCTGCGGATCGGTGGGCCCCGATCGCGGGCCAGGCCACTGTGGGGGCACATCCCGGGGCCAGATCCCCCCACACCCACCCCCCCCCCGAGAACCCCGGAGGCCGCCCACGCTGTCAGGTCCCGCCGGTAGGGACCAACCTTGATTTACGCCGTCTGGACGCTCGTTAAATGGGCGGGACTTCGGCCCATCGCGGGCCAGAGAATTTGGGCAGCCCCGGGGCCCATTGAGTCGCGGCGATCCCCGCCATTCTCCGAGGCAGGCGGCGCGATTCACGCCGGGCCGATTTTTGGGGGGCCGGAGAATTTGGAGGATGGTTGGGGGGTGGGGGGGGGGCGGGATTCACGCCGACCGCCGGCGATTCTCCGACCCGGCGGGGGGTCGGAGAATCCCGCCCCAGATCTCAGGGAATGATGGGTAGTTAGTAATAGTTAGCAAAGTAATAGTTAGTATTGATCACAGCACGAGTAGTAGTTTATATTAGAGAGAGTTAACACAAGGTCATCGTTAGTTAATACTAGATTATAGATTACTGTTCAACAGATTAAACTTTACTTTATTAGTAGTTATAGCTCAGTAGCGTCTGTGAACTTTATTCAATTAATCATTATTCAAGGAATTACTTTTGTTTCAATCGAAAGATTGGTGGTTTCTTTATCATCAGCTCATCAGACCATTCTGGATCACAAGGCAAAGAATAACAACATATTACCACAAAATGTAACATAACAGAAGTTACTATGCAAAGTTTCTCGTCGCCACATTCCGGCGCCTGTTTGGGTACACAGAGGGAGAATTCAGAATGTCCAAATTACCTAGCTGCACGTCTTTCGGGACTTGAGGGAGGAAACCGGAGCATGCGGAAGAAACCCACGCAAACACAGGGAGAATGTGCGGACTCCGCACAGTGACCCAAGCCGGGAATCGAACCTGGGACCCCGGTGCTGTGAAGCAACAGTGCTAACCACTGTGCTACCATGCCACCCAATGACTCAGGCTCCACTGCTCTCAAACTCATGACCCCTTCATCTCCGAATTCAATCAGAGACGACCTTATTTTTAAACGGTGTCACCCAGTTCTACATTCTTCAACAAGGGGAAGCCTTCATTTAGCATTCACCCTGTCAAGTCCCCTCAGAAATTGATGTGTTTCAATAAGATCACCTCTCATTCTTCTAAACACTAATGGATATTGGCTGACATTTTACCCAGCAATCCAGGAGCTGCCTCCTGTCAAGGGCTGGGTGGTCTACACATTCACCCCCACCCCCCATCCCCAAGAGCTGCCTCCTAGTGGCTGGATGGTCTGTACAATCACTGCTCTAGGAGTAGCCCCCAGAGGCTGGGTGGCCTATACAAACACCTCTCCAGGAACTGCCCCCTAGGGGCTGGATGGTCTGTACAATCACTGCTCCAGGAGTAGCCCCCAGAGGCTGGGTGGCCTATACAAACACCTCTCCAGGAGCTGCCTCCTAGTGGCTGGATGGTCTGTACAATCACTGCTCCAGGGGTAGCCCCCAGAGGCTGGGTGGCCTATACAAACACCTCTCCAGGAACTGCCCCCTAGGGGCTGGATGGTCTGTACAATCACTGCTCCAGGAGTAGCCCCCAGAGGCTGGGTGGCCTATACAAACACCTCTCCAGGAGCTGCCCCCTAGGGGCTGGATGGTCCATACAATCACCCCTCCTGGAGTGCTCGCCTCGGGGCTGGGTGGGTGGCATATATAATGCTGTATATGATACTGAGAGGTGTACTCATTTCCAGTGGGAGAAGGTCAGCACCAACAGCACAGGCTTGGGAAATCGTTTAGTCTCATCCCTTTTGGTTTCTTCCATCATTTATGCACTCACAGTCATCCTGAGAACTTGTGGCTTCAGCCTATTTGCCAACACTTGTGCTTCTACTGTTACTGCAGATGTCAGTGTGACAACTGAAGTGTGTCAGACAGGAAAGGCACGTTAAGTGCATCATTTATTTATTTTCACCAAGGTTATATTCACATACCCCTTGATCGTCCTCAGTGCTTATTATTCTTAAAGGAAGAGGAAGTGAAGCTTTAACCCAGCTGCTGTCTCCTTTATCTCCTTTATCTAACTCTGTCTCTGCTTAAACAATGGAGGGAATTGCTGGAGTCCATCACATTAAGCTGAGATTGGAAAATGGAAGGAGAGGTCCAAGGCGAATCACCGATGAATCAGTCGCCATTGTCAAATTTCTATCCAAAATTCATTTGATTAATACATTGTGTCAATGATAAGAATCAGCCTGGAATGCGCAACAAGAGGCTAGTTCCATGTCCCTTCCCCTACCCCCATCACCCCAAGTCTTTCTCCTCTCAACAACTATTTCTGCCTCCCCACAGCCCATTCTATATTAATATTGACTCAGCCCTCACACTCTCCCCAGCTGGTAGACCACAACTCCCACTTGACCTTCATCTTTCTGAGGAATAATGCTGCTGTTCTTTTTGATTTCAATCTCATACTCAAGGCCAACTTTAACTCTTGTGCAGAAACCAAGTTGCACCCTTTTAAGGCAAAGGGATTTTAATGACTGATCTCTTAACAGACAGGTCTGTCATCTGTACCCTGGCACAATTTGTACTCTCCACTTCCTTCTCCAGATACCATGGCCATCGTGGATTTCCATTGGGTTGGCTTGACAAGTACTGCAGTATTTGCCATTACCTCCGACACTATGCCTGACCAGGGAACCTTCCTGTTCTTGCCACCTCAGGGATATTGGGACGATTTACAGGCCGACAATCTAACAGTTTGGCCACATTACGAACATACCTTTTGTGGCAATTAAGTCCTAAAGTGGGAGTTGAATCGGGCCCAATGGTGGGGACACTACCCACTTGCTCCACAAGATCTCCATGCTCCTCAAATGTAAAATTTTGTAGTCTATGATCCTTTCATGTCAAACAGCAGGCAGGCTGAGTGTGCACAGAACAGAAACAGCTGAAGAGGAACTAACTGCATGAAAAAAAACACACAGACAGCTTCCTTTGCCCCACAGTAAACACTCCATGCCCTGACTGTTTGATGGGGACAGAGAAAACAGTGAACTTCCTGCCAGTGACAAACACAGGGTGGAATTTAACGGAAAAAATTTTTGTGGTGGGTTTTGTTGGAAGTTTCCCGCTGGCTCTGCCGGCAAGTTCCCCACCGCTATCAAGCAACACTTAGTCACTTTTTGGGACCTGGGGAGTTTCTCTCCTTTTTCGGCCACACTTAGAATTTTTTTCAGCAATGAGGAGCTGAACTTAGCGATTGGGCCGCCATTTTGAAAGGCTGCCCCGATCTCTAAGTGACCTTGTGGGTCCCCCACACCCCCATCACCCACGGGGAATGTCACCCCCCACACTCATGGGCATTACCCCGCCCCTTCAAATGGGGACACCCCACTATGGGGTCCTCGGGGGCCCCCCACCCTTCAGGCTTCCCCCACATCGCCTAACAGGACCCACACCAGTCACCCCCCCCCCCCCCCAACCTCCCAGAGGCCCCTACTTACCTGCCCGGCACACACACACCATTCAAACCCCCCTCCACCCTCTTTTCATGGGTATGGCCCTCCTTCGGCCCTGACCCTTGATGGTGCCACACTGGCACCCGGGCATCCTTGGGTGTTGCCACTCTCGTATTGCTCCTACCACTTGGCAGTGTCAACCGGGCACCTTGGCTGTGGCAGGATGGTATTGTCAAGATGCAGCTGGGCAGTGCCAAGGTTCCCCGTTTCATGGGTAGATTCAGGGAACCACTCTGCATTATTCCTCACCATCCAGGGGCCTCCGATGGACCAGGAGATCCCCTAGGTGCCGTTCCGCCTGGTCAACGATTGTGTGGACCAGTACTGAATGGCAACTGGCTCTGGCCTCGCTGAGGAGATTGGTAGATAGCGGGAGGCCGGTTAATTCTGGGAAAGCTTGCCTACGTAATTTTAATATATACTTAGGCAAGCGCCATTTGGTCGCGCCCCCTTTGGCGGGATTCTGATTGATGTCTCGCAGGACTTGGGTATATCCCACAAGACGTAAAGACTGGCAGGAAGCCCGCGGGAGGCCTCATTGCGCTCTTGCTCGAGCGCAACACATTCAGTAGATCACACCCAAGGTGTGGAAAAATCCCTAAACGTCTGAGGAGGTTGTTCGCTGTGGCTCAAGCACTCCCCAGTCTAAATCTGAAGGCCCTGGGTTCAAGTCCCACCCAGAGGCTTCAGCACATAATCCAGGCTGATGCTCCTAGTGCAGTACTGAGGGAATGTGGCACTGTCAGATGTAACAATTTTCATATGATGCCACACTGGGTGCATGCAAAGATCCAGGGTTCTCCCCTGTGCCCTGACCATTATTTACCCCTTACAACCAGCATCACTAAACAATCTGGTCATTATCCCACTTCTCTTTGTGATATCTTGCTGTGTTTCTTGCATTGCAGCAGTGAATTCAGAAAAAAATCCTTAATTGGCTGTGAAGCACTTTGGGACGCTCTGAGGTTGTGGGTGGTGCTATAAAAATGCAAGTTCCTTTTTTCTCAATGAGTGTGTTTTCAAGTCACTTTTTCCTTTTCTCACTCAAGGCAATTGATATCCAAAGCAGCACAAACTGCCACCTCTGATTCAAAGTGTTATCAGGTCCAATATTCTTTGGTGATTCTTCAAACGATATTGGTGGTGGCCACCTTTTCGATTACCTGATGTTTCTGGCCTCCAGTAAGTATTGATTCCACACGAGGCTGAAGACAACCCTTTGCAGATGGCCCAGGGCAATTTGGTGAAAAATACAAAATACAAACACCAGAAAGGACAAAGATTTCTGGAGCTTGATTACTGGTTGTCATGCGTAGCTCTCTGGCTGTTGATCAGGCAGCCCTGTGTGTAGGTCGTGCGTAGAGTTCAGACAGTTATTGTGATTGGTCAAAGAGTTTGCAATAGTGATAGTCCTTTCAGACACGAGCATGCCATAATTCAGTACAAAAGGCTACAGAGAATAGGAGGAATTGCGTCTGCTCACCTCACCCTGTGAATTTTTACCAATTGGTCACTTGCAACCTTGGTTACTAACTCCAGTGGACATATTCCTGAGGTAACCCCACATCCTGCCTCCAAGTGCCCTTCCCCCACATGCCTGTTAGTTATTATCCAACAAGGCCATCGCCATGGTGCATGACCTTGAAAGGTTATGGAGAACGGTCAGGACGGTGCAGTTGAGGCCAGGGTGAGATCAGCCATGATTGAATGGCGGCGCAGACTGTATGGGACGAATGGCCGAATCGTATGAACGCACAAACTTTACAAATCAATTAGAAAGCCTAGTGACTCCCCATTTGCTGATCGGATGATTGTTGACAGTCAGTCTTTGTTTCCCCACGGATAATTGAACAGAAGCAATGTGCAGGGGTATGGGGAGGGGGGGGGGGGGGGGGGGGGGGGGGGGGAGGCAGGGGAATGGTAGAAAGCAATGACGTTCATTTGGTGATCCAGTGCAGACAGGATGGGCCAAATGGCCTCCTTCTGCACCGTAAGAATTATGTGATTCTGTCAATCTCCAGCACGGGTTCACATTGTCATGGAGGAAAGGCAGCATTAATTTGCACACAGCTAACTCTCACAAACAGTAAGATGATAATCATCAGATAATCTGATCTTTTGGTGATGTTCATTGTCGCATTAACATTAGCCGGAGTTTGTTACCAAGGCCATACATATTCAGTTCCTTGTGTTGCACGCTGGGTAAGGAGCGGGATTATGGTTGGGAAATCAGGAAGAAATCGTTTCTTTGACGGTCTTTGAGTTCCCAGCGGGCTCTTCCCTCCAGCCACAACCCTGATATCACTACCTTTCCCCAGGCTGACATACATAGCCCAGACTCCTGGGGGGGGGAGGGGGGGGAGGGGGGTGGGGGAGGGGGGGTGGGGGTGGGGGGGGAGGGGGGGTGGGGGGGTGGGTGGGGGGGGGGGGGTTCCTGAGGAAAGGGGAGTGGGTTTTGTGTCCATGTGGGGGATCCCATTTGAGTTTCCCCACCCTTTATCTACTGATATATCTTTCTTTTATTTGTATCTCTCCATTCCTAATGCTGTTCTAACCCTGCTGCGAAGGCTATCACTGGTTTATGATGGAAAGGCTTAACCGCCTGAAGATAATTTCAGACCAACAACTTCCATCTCCTTCCATCCACAGCGCCACTATCCTTAAAAAATATCTTTATTTCAAACAAGATTTTCAACCTGACGGAAACAACAATACAGCAAATTCCAACACGGTATTATGTCAAAACTAACATTGCCCGCCAATTGCCGGCCCTTAACAAATCCTTTCTGCTCCCGAGGTCACCCTAGAGAGCTGCTAACGCATGCCAACATCCTAGCCAACATCTTGGGGTCAGCGTTTAACAAGGAAATAGGCTGATAAAACCCACATTCTGTGGGCTGGTTTAGCACACTGGGCTAAATCGCTGGCTTTTAAAGCAGACCAAGCAGGCCAGCAGCACGGTTTAATTCCTGTACCAGCCTCCCCGGACAGGTGCCGGAATGTGGCGACTAGGGGCTTTTCACAGTAACTTCATTGAAGGCTACTCGTGACAATAAGTGATTTTTCCTTTTTTTTTCATTCCAATAGATCCTTATCCTTCTTCAGGATTAAGGAAATTGATGCCTGCACCAACGTGTTCAGCAACAGTCCTGAGACAAGGAATCATAGATTATCATAGAATTTACAGTGCAGAAGGAGGCCATTCGGCCCATCGAATCTGCACCGGCTCTTAGAAAGAGCACCCTACCCAAGGTCAACACCTCCACCCTATCCCCATAACCCAGTAACCCCACCCAACACTAAGGGCAATTTTGGACACTAAGGGCAATTTACCATGGCCAATCCACCTAACCTGCACATCTTTGGACTGTGGGAGGAAACCGGAGCACCCGGAGGAAACCCACGCACACACAGGGAGGATGTGCAGACTCCGCACAGACAGTGACCCAAGCCCGAATCGAACCTGGGACCCTGGAGCTGTGAAGCAATTGTGCTAACCACTATGCTACCGTGCTGCCCCCATAATGCTACCGTGATGCACTCATTAATCATTTCCATCATTTCCAGCAAAATCATTAATAATTTCCAGCAGAAGTGGACTGTAGAATCCGTCAAAGTAGCACGCATGGACCAATCAGGTAGAAAACAAAGGTTGAATTTATTGACGGTACACAAGAATCTCCACTCCCTGAAGGGTCTCCCTCCTCGACCTGCACCCAGGTCATGGTTTTTATACTAGTGATCCTTCCCCTTGTTAAGGGGTAGCCCCCCCCCCCCCCCCCCACCAATAGCAGGGAAGTTTATATTCAGCGGAGGTCGGGGGGAGTTTGATAGCCCTGATTCAGTGACCTCCGCGAGGTTTATAACATGGACCAACTGACCAGAAAACTTTGTAAAATTCAATAGGGAACCCATCCGGACGCAGTGCTTTGCTGGGCTGCATTATCCGAATACCGTTTGTGATCGCCTCCGGCCCTAACGGCACTTCCAACTCCTGCCTTCTCTCCAACTCCACCTCCGGGAAGGTCAACCCGTCCAAGAATTGCAACATTATTGAATCTTCCTCCGAGGGCTCAGACCTATCCAGCCCACAATAGAAGGCCTCAAACATCATTGACCCTCTCTGGGGAAGAAACCAGCCCGCAACTGAGTCCCTAACTGTGAGGCAGCCTACCGACTCAGCTGGTGAGCTAACAGCCGGCTGAACTTCTCCCCAGACTCATCAAAGGTCCCCCTCGAGTGTTCCAGGTGGCTTACTGCCTTAGCCATTGACAACAACTCAAAATCCACTCGCAATTTCTTCGTGTTCACCGATACCTTTGTGTCAGGGTGATCGAGTACTGGCAGTCCACCTCAATAATGGAGTTCACAAGCTTCACCTCCCTCCCAAATATATCCCTGCACGCCTTGAAAGAGATTATACTCACCCCCCCCACCGGCCCACCCAATATTCGCTTTCAGGGCTTCCCAGGCCATGGAAGGTGAGGCAGCCTCGCTTCTGTTTATCTCCAAAAACTCCCTAATGGCAGAAGATATACCCTCGCAAAAACGTTTATCGGTGAGCAGCAGCGTGTCCAGTCTCCACAGGGCTCACTGTGAATGGCTCAAACAAAGTGGAGAGCATGATTTGAGATGACGATCATGAGTACCCCGCGCCCTTCACCCCAGGGAGAAGAGACCTACCTATCACAAAGAAGTCAAAACGGGAAGAGACCTGATGGTCGTTGGGAAAAAAATAAAACTCCCTATCCCTTGGGAACCTAAATCTCTTCGGGACTGCCCCCACCCCCTTCCCCCCGCAATCTGATCCATGAACTCCAATACTTGGGACTCAACCTATCCAACCTAGGATCCAGGAGGCAATTGAAGTCACCCCCAATAATTAGCCGATGCAAATAGAGATCTGGGATACAAGCCAGTGCCTTATTAATGAATGCCGTGTCGTCCCAATTTGGCACATACACATTGACCAACACCACCGGCGTACCCGCCAACAACCCACGATGATCATATACCTCCCACCTGCCAAAATATTAACGACTGAAAAAGCCGGGATAGTAATCAACACAGAAATCCCCCACACCATACAATCAAAACCCGATTGACACACCTGCCACACCCATCACACCCGCAACACTGACTGATCCTTGATTCTCAAATGGGTCTCCTGTAGAAAAACCACATCCGCCCTCAAACTTCTCAGGTGCGCAAACACCTAGGACCTAAATACTACGGTATTTAAACCCCTCATATTCCACGTTATCAACCAGAAAGGGGGCCTCTGCCTACCCCCCGTTGCAGGGTCAGCCATATCCGCACTGCGAGGCAATCCATCAGTGCCTCAACTTCCACCAGCTCCGGGCTCACCCAAGATGGCCGCCACATCCCCATTAAACCAATCCTAAAACAAAGGAACCATCACCGTCAGCAGTCTACCCCTCTTCACCCCCTCCTCCCCAGTCCCTCTCCCAACCCCACCCCATCCAGAACACCAAGCAGACAACCAGCAGAAGAACAAAAAGCCCACGTCGCCCCCCACACCCCCCCCCCCTCGCCCTATCCCCAATCCCAAACAAAAGAAAAACCTAAACTCATTACTTCAGAAAAAGAAAAAAAAACAATGGTAACGAACGGCAGACCTCCCATTTCCCTGCTCCCGTTAACTAGCTATACCGCTAGCAGGGTGATCCTCACACAGGGTAGAAATTAAAGTCAACCAAAAGGAATATCAACGATCAGCTTCAACGCCCACCCCCCCCTCCACCATACCAAGCTTGAATGCAAAACATTAGAGGAAAATCAACACACAACCCTTCTTCCCCAAACAGCTTTAACAATACAATATATAAACCCCATCTTTTCCCAGAAAAACACCGACCAACAAGCCCAATACTAAAAACCCAAGCCCTCCCCCACCATTACAAAAATATCATCAAAAATACCAAGACAGATGAACTCAACAATGAACAAACTTCATAGTCCTTAAGCATGTTAGTTCACCTAAGTCTGTGCTTCTTGACAAACTCAGTTGCAAAATCCAGCATGTTGAAATAATAATCTCTGTTCTTGAAGGTCACCCAAACACGTACCGGGTACACCACACCAAATCTCACATTGCTTGTATACAGCTCGGCCTTGGTCGTATTCAGCATCGCATGCCTTCTCACCAATGACCTGGTATATTCTGATGGTATGACCTTCCCATCAACAATGGTCCTTAGTCCACCTCAGGACCCGTTTCTTATCCAGGTATCGATGAAACCTGACTATAATCGCCCGTGGTGGCTCTCCAGATCTGGGCTTCTGCCTCAGCAACCAATGGGCCCGGGAGCAGTTGGGAGGACGCTCTCCCCGACTAAATTTCAAACATCTTGGATACATAGTCCATAGAGTTTGAGCCCTCCAGCCCCTCCAGCAACCCAACAATTCTTAAGCTTTACTCTCTCGAACTGTTCTCCAAATCATCGACCATGGCCTTTAGTACTTTCAGTCTTCCGCCAGCAACGCTATCTCTTCTTCCAGGGAAACAATCTGATCACTGTGGTCAGATAGCGCCACCTTCCTCTTCTGTACCTTTGCCCCTTATACCTCTATCCGCTGGTTCATGTCATCCAATGCTGCCCGCATAAGGGCCAAAGCCTCCATTGCCTTCTCCAGGTCCTCATTGACTGCTTCTTAAATTCGCCAGTCAAGGAGCTTATCAACGTCTCAGTCGACCACTGAGGGGGCAACAACACAGCAGAAGCCTCCGCCATGTTACCCGTCCTGCTGAAGCTCGAGGAACTTCTGAGTCTGACGATGATCCCTTGCCTGACTTCTGCCTTGTGTTATATTTACTGAATATTATTCGTAAGAGGGGGTTCTATTCCATAAAACTATAATTTCCTCAAATAAACTGCCCAGAAACTAGCCAAAAAGGCCACAAACAAAGTACCCTGGCAGGAGCCATCACGTGTGTGACAGCTCACCACACAGTTGTCAATGGAATTCTCACAACTCCACTATCGATGCCAAGCTATTATTTCCCTGATCCCTGTCACATTGCCCTGCTGGCCCCCCCAAGCATGAAGTGATTGGATTTGTGCGAGTGTGCATACAACTGTGCATGCACAGTTGGATATTAGCAGCCATCTTGCATTAGAAGGAGACATGGACTAGAATTCTATGCTCCCCCACCAGTGGTGGCAAGGTTGGAGGGGGGTGGGGGGGATGGGTGAAATGGAAGGTATGGGATTCCTTCTGAGTTCCCACCTGCCCCGACAGTACAACAGTTTTATGCTGTGGGAGGCTAAACCTCAGATGGGAAGCCGACCTTGCCAACATTGAGGCCCTTAAGTAGCCAATTATTTGGCATTCCCGCCCAGCCACAATTTTTAGGCTTGCAGGATGATGATTTTTGTAGAGCACTGGGGACTCAACCTTCAGTTTTGCTCAAGCCATTGGATGAGACTTGAACTAAGAACATTATGACTCAGAAATGACAGTGCTAGCAATGGAGCCACCGCTGACAGACCCAAGTTTCTATTTGCACTGTAGAAGACAGACGACATTGTAATGTTTGCACTTTTATTTTGGTGCAATTCTCAGCAGGTTTGAGTAACTTCCCCCTTAACCTCTCCTGCTCCCTGATTAAGACCGTTTGCAGAAAGTGAAGAATTGCTCCATTTCAAGGTTCCGTGGTAGTGTTATCGTCTCTCCATCCTAAAGGTTGTGGTTTCAAGACCTCCTCAAAACTCGAGTGTGTTGCCGCACTGTCAGAAATGCTGCCTTTTTAGGGCAGCACTGTGGCGCAGTGGGTTAGCCCTGTTGCCTGACGGCGCTGAGGTCCCAGATTCGATCCCGGCTCTGGGTCACTGTCCGTGTGGAGTTCACACATTCTCCCCGTGTTTGTGTGGGTTTCGCCTCCACAAACCAAAGATGTGCAGGGTAGGTGGATTGGCCACGCTAAATTGCCCCTTAAATTGGAAAAGAATTATTGGGTACTCTAAATTTAAAATAAAAAAAATAAAATAAAATAGAAATGCTGCCATTCAAATGAAGCACAAGTCTAAAACATTTATTTGCCTTCAAGGGAACTCTCTCTCTCTGATCTTTGATCAATCTTTCTCCCTCAACCACCATCACCATAAACAGATGGTCTAGTTATTTATCACATTGCTGTTTGTGAGGGCCTGCTGTATGCAAATTGTTAGCTGCATTTCCGATATTACAAGAGATTACATTTCATAAAGTCTTGCAGCACAGAACAAGGGCACTTGGCCCATTCTGTCAAATTAGCCCACTCTCCTGCTTTTTCCCAGCCACACTCCTGCAATTTTTTTTCCCTTTAGTATTTATCCAATTCTCTTTTGAAAGTAATTACTGAATCTGCTTCATTTCAGGCAGCACATTCAGATCACAATATCTTCCTGTATGAAAGACATTCTCTCAACTCCCTTCTGTCATTCTTTTCCTAATGATTTTAACCTGGGCTGCATTTTACAGAATAATAATATTTATTCGTGTCACAAGTAGGCTTACATTAACACTACAATGAAGTTACTGTGAAAAGCCCCTAGTCGCCACACTCCGGCACCTGCTCGGGTACACTGAGGGAGAATTCAGAATGTCCAATTCACCTAACAGCGCGGCTTTCGGGACTTGTGGGAAGAAACCGGAGCACGCGGAGGAAACCCACGCAGACACAGGGAGAACGTACAGACTCCGCACAGACAGTGACCCAAACTGGGAATCGAACTCGAGTCCCTCGCACTGTGAAGCTAACCACTGTGCTACCACCGCTACATTCCCATGCTGGCTTGTTTTTGGGTGGGTTGCCATCCCACCACCTTCCCATCTACCCTCAAGCTCACCCCCATAATACAGGGGTTGGGCAGGTTGGAGAAAGCTGAAGCCCATCGGCCATATTTGAACAGATAATCCAGGGCCAATTAGGCTTGTTGCAGTTGTAGCTAATTGATCCTGGTAATACACGGCACGGACCATTTAACGGTTGGTGTGGGCAACCTAATTTTTAAAATATATTCTTCAAAGGGCAGGAAGGAGGGAGGGGGTTCTTCTTTCTGGGGTGGCCCTTTGTGGACTGGTTGGGGGGAGGGGGGTATTACGGACCCGCTCTACAATAAACCCCCCGCCCCGACTATTTAGTCAGACTGACCGTGCTCCATTTAACAACCACCCCCAGCCACCCTGCCCCTCCCCACTCCCTAACCTGCCCAAACCCTTCCTGCCCTAGGCCCCTGGATTTCTCTGCTTGCGGGGATTCATTGTACCTTCTCGTTCTCCGTTGCACTCCTGGCAATGCCCACTAATCTGTCTGGGTGCTGCTGGAACTGATGAAGCTACCAGCCAATCTCATTAGTGGGACTTCCTCTCCAGTGGGAGCTGGAAGTCTCACACTGGCCCTGCCTGGAGTGCTTCATGGCGGGATGGCCTGCTGTCAGTGAAAAGATGGCCACTTCAGTTACTCAATGAAAATGTGTGGAGGTGTGGTAGTCACCACTGATGTATATACTGTATATATATGTGTTTTACGGTAAGGCCCCTGTACTACAGGTATGGGGGTAGACCCCTGCCTGCTGGCTCCACCCAGCAGGCGGAGTATAAATATGTGTGCTCCCCGTACAGCAGTCATTTCGTCAGCTGCTGTAGGAGGCCACACATCTCAGTGTAATAAAGCCTCGATTACATTCTACTCTCGCCTTGTCGTAATTGATAGCGCATCAAGAGGCAGCTCGCCCTAGGCCGCCGGTGGGATCTTCCGGTCCTGCCAATGTCTACAGCGCTTATGTGGGACTGGAAGATCTTATCCACCGTACGCATTTTAATTTTTTTTCATGAGACATGGCTAGGGCAGCATTTATTGCCTATCCCTAATTGCGCTTGAGAATGTGGCCGTGAGCTGCTTTTAGAACCACTGTGGACACAAGTCTTTCCTTTGCTCATGGTGAAACTAAAATAAAACCCTCACAGCGGGGAAATGTGTAAATGTTCACGGCCTGAAACATTATTAATATGTTTCTGTTTTGTGCCAAACTGAGAGGGTGTCGGTGTCAGCTAATGACGCAATGGCCAATTGCAGCTTAAATTACAAACCCATAAGTAACTGTACTTTTGGGGTAATTACCTCTTTTCAAATATGATAGGCTGAGGATAAAGATTTTCACCCAGACAGTGGCGGGAATCTGGAACTCACTGCTTGAAAGGATGGTCAAGGCAGGACCCTCACACAGTTAAGAAGCATTTAGATGAGCGCTTGAAATGCCATAGCATACGAGGCTCCGGGCCAAGCACTGGGTAATGACATTAGAATAGATAGCTGCTTGATGGCCAGTGCAGACATGATGGGCCAAAGGGCCTCTTTCTGTGCTGTAAACTTTATTACTCTTTGACTCTTACGGCGGGATTTAACTAAATGGAAATTAAGTCCCGTAGCGAACGCGTTTAGCCGCGTGTTTCTCGGTGTTTGCAGCGCTGAGAAACACAATGCTATAAAACAGCACCCGGGTTAGTTAGGGGGCCTCAGCAGGAAACACACAGCCAAGGCCGGACATACCTCCGCTCATCGGTAATCCTCAGTGTAGCGGGAGATCGGGACGCAATTTAAAAATGGTGTCCCGATCTCTGGGGCCCCCAAAGCGATGGCCCACCCCAAGCCTCAACACACTATAGGAGGTCCCCGGGCCCCCTACAGCACCTATGCAGGGCACCCCTGGACCGATTGCCACAATGCAAAAAAATGCCAGCTTGGAACCTTGGCAGTGCTAACCTGGCACCCTGGCAGTATCCCTGCCAGCTGTCAGCGCCACCTGGGCACCTTGACTGTGCCAGGCTGGTAGACAAATGGCACTGCCAGGGTGCCTGGCTGGCAGTGCCAGGATATCCATATGGCACCAATAGTGCCCAGGTACTGCCCTGCCCAAAGGTCATGCACCTAGGGGCCTCCAATCCCCTGTGAGATCCTCACAAGTGCTGTTCTGTCTGGTCCTCGTTTGTGGAGACCAGTACTGAACTGCACCCGAGGTCTCCGGGGTGAATAAGGTACCTCAGGAAACTGGATATTAAAGTGCAACTAGCTGCCTTGCTTTAATATGCAGATTTGTCAAAAAGTGATCCCATCCACAATGGGAGGGATTTACATCGCAACGTCATTGTGAGCCAGGTAGATCCTGGCTTTTATTGACAAGGCTGCATTTTGGGTACAGTATGGCCATTCGATCACGCCCTAGGACTCTATAAGTAAGTACAAATCCACAGCAATGTTGTTGGCTCTGAACTGCCATTTGAGAGGTTCAATTCAAGGGCAATAAGGAATTGGCAACAATTTCTAGCTCTACCAGCAAGCGGGGGTGACGTGGGGTCATTATATATTCAGTCTATCTGGAGGCTGGATTGTTCTCTTAGACCTCCTCAGCTCCGGCGGTGCAGCAGGCACGGTTGTTGCAGGTGGTGACTCCAGCGGCGTTGGGTCTGGAGCTTGAGCCTCAGTCTGACGTGTCGGAGATGGGTGGGGGGTGGAGATATGCAGGGAGGTGGTGGATGGCCGCAGTGTTGGTGCGGGGCAATACAGGAGGCCCAGGGGGTGTATAGGGTGCTGGGGGTGGCGGTGGGTGGCAGAGAGGGGGGGCGTGTTGGCAGGGGAACCAGCTGGCGCCAGGTCCCGTAGGGAGACCGTATCTTGCCATCCGTCCTGGTGCGTGATGTAGGCGTACTGGGGGTTGGCATGCAGCAGCTGGACCCTCTCGACCAGGGGGTCGGTCTTATGGCTCCTCATGTGCCTCCGAAGGAGGACAGGTCCCGGGGTCGTCAGCCAAGATGGAAGCGAGACCCAGGAGATGGACTTCCTGGGGAAGACAAACAAATGGTCGCGAGGGATCTCGTTCGTGGCTGTGCAGAGGAGCGATCTGATCGAGTGGAGGGTGTCGGGGAGACCTCTTGCCAGCGGGGGGGGGGGTCAGGAGACGTCTAGACTTGAGGGCCAGAAGAACGACCTTCCATACCGTCGCGTTCTCCCTCTCCACTTGCCCGTTTCCCTGCAGGTTATAGCTCGTAGTCCTGCTCAAGGCGATGCCTTTGCTGAGCAGGTACTGACGTAGCTCATTGCTCACGAACGATGTGCCCCAGTCGCTGTGGACGTAGACAGGGAAACTGAACAGTGTGAAGATGCTGTGCAGTGCCTTTATTACAGTGGCCGAGGTCATGTCGGGGCAGGGCAAGGCGAAGGGGAAGCGGGAGTACTCATTGATGACGGTGAGAAAGTATATATTACAGTTGGTGGAGAGGAGGGGCTCTTTGAAGTCAATGCTTAAGTGCTCAAAGGGCCGGGAGGCCTTTACCAGACGGGCCTTGTCTGGCCGGTAGAAGTGCGGTTTGCACTCTGTGCAGACTAGGCAGTCATTGCCTTGACCTCCTCGGTGGAGAAGGGCAGATTGCGGGCCTTAATGAAGTGGGTAAGCCGGCTGACCCCCGGGTGACAGAGGTCATTGTGGATAGCCCGAAGTCGGTCATCTTGCATGCTGGCACATGTGCCGCGGGACAGGGCATCTGGGGGCTCTTTGAGCTTCCCAGGACGATACTTGATATCGTAATTGTAGGTGGAGAGTTCGATGCCTCACCTCAAGATTTTGTCATTTTTTATTTTGCCCAGTTGTGCGTTGTCAAACATGAAGGCGACCGACTACTTGTCGGTGACGAGAATGAACCCCCTGCCGACTAGTGTTGAATTTCAGAAGCGTGGAGGGTCCTAGAGAAGAATGCTACTGGCCTGCTCACCTGGTTGAGTGTGGCGGCCAGTGCGACATCTGACGTATCGCTCTCTACCTGAAAGGGGATGGACTCATCCACCACGTGCATTACGGCTTTGGTGATGTCGGCCTTGGTGCGGCTGAAGGCCGAACGGGCCTCAGCCGTCAGGGGAAAGGTGGTTGTTTGAATTTGTGGGCGGGCTTTGTCCGCATAGTTGGGGACCCACTGGTCGTAGTAGGAGAACAGCCCCAAGCATCGTTTTAGGGCCTTGAGGCTGTGGGGAGGGAGGAGTTCCGTGAGGGGGCGCATACAGTCGGGGTCAGGCCCTAGGACTCCATCTCCACTACGTAGCCGAGGATGGCCAGTCGGGTAGTGCAGAAGACGCACTTTTCTTTGTTGTATGTGAGGTTGAGGGATTGGGCGGCTTGGAGGAATGTCTGAAGGTTGGCGTCATGGTCCTGCTGATCAAGGCCACAGATGGTCACATTGTCCAAGTACGGGTATGTAGCCCGCAAACCGTACTGGTCTCCCATTTGGTCCATCATTCTCTGAAAGACCGAGCCCCCGTTAGTGACACCGAAGGGGACTCTGGGGAAGTGGAAGAGTCGGCCAGCTGCTTCAAAGGCAGTGTAGTGGCGCTCTTCCGGGCGGATTGGGAGCTGGTGGTCGGCCGACTTCAGATCGACCATTGAGAATACATGGTACTGCGTGATCTGGTTGACCATCTCTGCTATGTGGGGGAGGGGGTATGCATCCAGTTGCGTGAACCGGTTAATTGTCTGACTGTAGTCCACAACCATCCGATTCTTTTCCCCGGTCCGAACGACCACCACTTGTGCTCTCCAGGGGCAGTTGCTGGCCTCGATGATCCCTTCACTCACAGTCGCTGGACCTCCGACTTGATAAAGGTCATGTCTAGTGAACTGTACCGCCTGCTCCTGGTGGCAATGGACTTACAGTGGGAAGTGAGGTTCGCAAAGAGAGAAGGGGGGGAGACCCTGAGGGTCGCGGGGCTGCATACCGTGAGAAGGGGCAAGGGTCCGCCAAACTGTAGGGTCAGGCTTCGGTGATTACATTGGAAGTCCAGTCCGAGCGGTAGGGGGGCGCAGAGGTGGGGGAGGACATAGAGCTTAAAATGAGCGTACTCTGTGCCCTGCATTGCGAGATTGGCGATACAATATCCCTGGATCTGAATCGAATGGGAACCGGAGGCAAGGGAGATTGTTTGGGAGGCTGGTAGGTGTGGAGGGAGCAGCGCCTTACCATGCCGGGGTGGACAAAGCTCTCTGAGCTCCCGGAGTCGAAAAGGCAGGGGGTCTCGTGCCCATTGACCCGGATGACAATCATGGAATTCTTCAGCTGTTTTGGCTGCGACTGTGGGTAGCCTGTGTGTCGGTGGAATCACAAGATGGCGGCCGCCATGAGTCACATGTGTCAGTCGGTGTTGGAGCCGGCGGCCAAGATGGCGGCCCCCACGAGTCGCACAAGGCTGATGACGCGTCTGAAGGTACCTTCCGAGCAGGCACGCAGGCACATCGAGGGGTCTGCGGGCCCGCGAGTCCATGGGTCGGGTCTGGTGCGTTTTCAATTTCTGGGCCTTAGGTCGGCCCAGACAGACTCTAGCAAAGTGCCCCTTTTTCCCACAGTCACTGCACGGGCTGGGCAACACTGCCGTAGGTGTTGACCCTGACCGCAGGACTAACACTGCGGTTCCTCGGGCTGGATTGGCAGGTGCGCTGCGCAGGCCTGTGACGTCGTCGGGTCCGACAGGGGCCACGACAATGGTGTCCACGAGGGGCTCGCCTGGCCCGCGGGGAAAGCACTGAGGCTCTGGTAGGCCACCTCTAATGAGGTAGCTAGCTTTACCGTGTCCCGCAGGTCAGAGGTCCAGTTTTCCAGCGGGCGCTGCCTGATGTAGTTCGAGCGGACCCCAGCCACGTAGGTGTCCCGGATCTGTAAGTTCATGTGTTCCTCCGCCGTCACATCTCGATAGCTGCAGTTCCTCACGAGTAGAGTCAGGGTTTCCAGATACTCGTCCAGCGATTCTCCGGCGCGTTGACGGCGAGTAGTGAGGAGGTGTCAGGCGAACACCTCGTTTACGGGCTTTATGAAATGAGCCTTGAGGGCTGCAACCACCGCCTCGTACATGGCCGCTTTCTCGATTATTACTGAGATTCGATGGCTCACCCGAGGATTCGCAGCTTGAGGGTCTCCGTGGGAGGCATTGTGGAGGAGTCGAGATAGGCCTCGAAGCATCTAAACCAATCTTCGAATATCTCTTTGGCTTCCGACGTGCATGCGTCGAGTTCGAGCTTGTCTGGCTTTAGAGCGGCTTCCATGGTGCTGTCTATGATTAATAAATTGATGTACCATCAATTTGCCAATAGACTGAGAGCTTTATTAATCATGAACTTCTCTAGCCAGAGTCGGTTGTACAGATGAGTGTCACCCTCACGTGGCCCGTCTATATATGGCCCCGGTGAGGGCGGAGCCAGAGGCGGAGCCCACCGAGGTTACAGGACAGGACCTGGAAGTAGCTCGTATCACCACTTCCAGGTCATAGGTTACAGTATCATACAGACAGCTCATGAATTAGGTGAATACATTCACCACACTCCCATAGTCCATAGATGTGCTGGTTAGGAGGATTGGCCATGATAAATTGCCCTTAGTGTCCAAGGAGGTTAGGTGGGGTTACTGGGTTAAGGGTATAGGGTGGAGGCATGGGCTTGGGTAGGGTGCTCTTTCCAAGGGCTGGTGCAGACTCAACGGTCCGAATGGTCTCCTTCTGTACTGTAAATTCTATGATTCTATAAGAGCATAAGGTGTTGGGGTGTAAAATATTAGCATGGATAGAGGATTTGCGAACTGATAGGAGGCAGAGAGATGGGGAGGCATTTTCAGGATGGCATCTAGTGGAGTGTCACATGAATCCGTGCTGGGGACACAATTATTTACAATATATATCAATGACTTGGATGAGGGAAGTGAATGTACTATTGTCAAGTGTGAAGATGACCCAAAAATTGATGGGAAGGTAAGTGGTGAGGATGAAACAAAGCGTCTATAGAGGCATATAAGCAGGTTAGGTGAGTTGCCAAAAACTTGGCAAATGGAATATAATGTTAGAAAATGTGATGTTATGTACTTTGGCAGGAAAAATAAAGGAGCTGAATGTTATTTAAATGGGGAGAGACGACATAAAACTACTGTTCAGAGGGATTTGGGGGTCCTTGTGCATAAATCACAAAAAGCTAGCATGCAAGTTCAGCAGATAATTGGGAAGGCTAATGGAATGTTAGCGCAAAGGGAATAGACTATAAAAATAGAGACGTCTTGCTAAAATTGTACAAGGTACTAGTTAGACCACACCTGGAATACTGTGAACAGTTTTGGTTCCCTTTATCTAAGGAAAGATGTCCTGGCATTGAAGGCAATCCAGTAAAGGTTCACTATCAGGGCCTACCAATCTGCGAGCAGGCTGGTTCCGTGGGGGCCTTCTTTCCTCCGGGACGGACCCCTGTAGGGCTCCGCCATATTGCCCGGGGGCCGGCATGGAGAAGAGAGTGTGCGGAAATATGCCGCCCGTTCTGTGCATGCGCGAACCCGCGCCGGCCGGAGCTGTGGGGATGTCTCCGGAGGCAACCTAGCCCCCTAGAAAGATGAGAATTCCTCACCTTCAGGGGCCATTGACGCCGGTTTTCCTGCTGGTGTGGGGGACATAGGCCCATTATTAGAGAATCCCGCCGGGTGTTCTCAGACTTCTTAACAGGGTAGATGCTGAGAGGTTGTTTCCATTTGCGGGCGAGTCTTGGACCAGAGGGTCCATTTAAGACAGAGATGAGAAGGAATTTATTTTATCAGACGGTAGTAAATCTGTGGATTGTTTACCACAAGTTGGCAGGTCATGTTATAGTTGTATCGGACTTTGGTTAGGCCACATTTGGAATACTGCGTGCAGTTCTGGTCGCCACATTACCAGAAGGATGTGGATGCTTTAGAGAGGGTGCAGAGGAGGTTCACCAGGATGTTGCCTGGTATGGAGGGTGCTAGCTATGAAGAAAGGTTGAATAGATTAGGATTGTTTTCATTGGAAAGACGGAGGTTGAGGGGAGACCTGATTGAGGTCTACAAAATTATGAGAGGTATGGACAGGGTGGATAGCAACAAGCTTTTACCAAGAGTGGGGGTGTCAATTACAAGGGGTCACGATTTCAAGGTGAGAGAGGGAAAGTTTAAGGGAGATGTACGTAGAAAGTTTTTTACGCAGAGGGTGGTGGGTGCCTGGAATGCTTTGCCAACAGAGGTGGTAGAGGCGGGCACGATAGCATCATTTAAGATGCATCTGGACAGATATATGAACGGGTGGGGAACAGAGAGAAGTAGACCTTGGAAAATAGGCAACAGTTTTAGATAAAGGATCTGGATCGGCGCAGGCTGGGAGGGCCGAAGGGCCTGTTCCTGTGCTGTAATTTTCTTTGTTCTTTGTACAAGGGGCTGTAGGCGCTGAATCTTTAAGAATTGTCAAGGCTGCGATAGACAGATTTTTAATTGCAAAGGGAATCAAGGGTTATGGGAATAAGACGGGAAAGTGATTTGAGAATTATCACATCAGGTCACTCATGATCTCATTGAATGACAGAGCAATCTCGATGGGCCAAATGGCCTCTTTCTCTGCTCCTATGGCTCACAATCTTATGGGAGATGTGAAGTAGGTTTGGGAGGAGGAGTAATAGGTTGTGTGGGAAGAGGAGGAGAAGCATTCTCACCTTGGAGTGATAAGATTGTGGTTCAAGTCCGACTCCAGAGACTTGATTACACAAATCAAGGCTGACACACTCCAGTGTGATACTGAGGGAGTGCTACACTGTCCAAGGTGTTGTCTTTCAGAGTTAAATTGTGGACTCATTTTCCTGTTTGTAAGGATGGAAACGATTCCATGACATTATTTCAAAAGAGAGAAGAGACTTATTCTCACTGTCCTAACCAATATTTATCCCTCAATCAACATCACAAAAAAATAGATTATCTGGTCATAATTGCATTGCTGCCTATGGGTGATTGTTCTGCACAAATTGGCTGACACATTTCCTCCAAAAGTCCTGAAAAGCCACTTTATATCTTCTTCTATTTTCAGGTTTGGCAAGTGTTGGCTGTATGACAATAATTTTTCAGAAGAAATTCAAACTTCTGTTTTTTTCACTGAAAGGATATCACGGCAAAGTTTTCAGGTTTTATAAATATATTATCGTACCAGATGACTAAAAACACTGCCGACTAACCATAATTTTCCTGTGTAGTAAACTTAAACTTTAAACTACAGAAATGAACAGCTTCTTGTTACTGATCACTTCCACTGGAATTGCACATTTCACAGTCCACAGCTTCAGTAGATTCCTTCCTTTCTGCTTTTCCAGCCAGGTAATTTGTTATCCCAGAACACTCTTTCACTTTGAGGGTTACACTGTAGATTTCATCCTATAGCTCCTTCAAGATCCTGCAGCTTCTTTAAACTCCACACAAACTTGGTCTTCAAACTGAGTTTAAGCACTCACGCATGTTCGATGTGGGTGAACAAAAAAAGTCTGCATTTTCTTTTGGCTTATGGATGCAGGGTTGTATATATACAACCTGGCTGGTTGTATATTTTCTTGCTCTCTACCGCTTAGTTGGTTGCATACCACACAAGACCAAACTGCAACCCCTTCTTGTTTGTGACATTTCTGGGTTTCCAGGGAAGCCTGTAACCTGATTTCAAAATTGATTCTTCTTCGTCATGGCAATGAGAAACACATTAACTTCCTATCTAAGTAGGAATGTTAATCATTGCTCATTGATCACAACTACCTTCCACCTTAGAAGTAATGGGATACAACTGTTTTACAATTTGATATTGATACCACTTATCTGGGACTTCGGGAGGAACAACGTCAGGTCTTCCAGCCTCATTTAACTCCTCAGAAACTCAGTCTTCAAACTGAGCATTGTAATGTAGGAACAGCTGTCATTGTCCCCGAGTGTAAATACCTTGCATCTCCTTCTCAATAAAACAAAAGTGAGTAACTTTTGAACTCTAACAATTAAACCATCTAGACTTACTGTCAGGCACAGGTCAAATGACCACTTTCATCTATCCTACATTTAAAGTAAAATATTGTAATTTTAAGCTGAAAGACACAACTATAAAACATAAAACATAAAATACCACAAACCTGTAACAGCTGATTTCTAAAAATGGGGTCAGCATCAGCCTTTATGGTTTTCCAGGTTTAGAACATAAGAAATGGGAGCAGGAGTAGGCCATTCAGTCCATCAACACTGTTCCACCATTCAAGACGATCATGGCTGATCCAAAGATTAACAACCCTCTGTGAGAAGAAATTGGGGGTCTCGGTGATGTTTACTAATGGGTATGTGGATCTCGGTGCTGTTTATTGATGTGGTATGGGGATCTCAACGCTGTGTACTGATACGGTATGGGGTCTCAATGCTGTTTACTGATGCGGTATGGGGTCTCAACGTTGTTTACTGATAGGGCAAGGTGGTCCGGGTGCTGGTTACTGATGCGGTATGGAGGTCTCGGTGCTGTTTACTGATGCGGTATGGGAGTTTTGGTGCTGCTTACTGATGGGGTATGGGAGTCTTGGTGCTGCTTACTAATGGGGTATGGGGTTCTCAGTGCTGTTTCCTAATGGGTATGAGGGTCTTGGTGCTGTTTACTGATGTGTTATGGGGGTCTCAGTGCTGTTTCCTGATGGGGTATGGGGGTCTCGGTGCTATTTACTGATGGTGTATGCGGGTCTAGGTGATGTTTACTGATGGGTATGGGGTTCTTGGTGCTGTTTCCTGATGGGGTATGGGGGTCTCAGTCCTGTTTACTGATGGGTATGAGGGTCTCAGTGCTGTTTCCTGATGGGTATGGGAGTCTCGGTGCTGTTTACTGATGGGTATGGGGGTCTCAGTGCTGTTTCCTGATGGGTATGGGAGTCTCGGTGCTGTTTACTGATGGGTATGCAGGTCTAGGTGATGTTTCTTGATGGGGTATGGGGGTCTCAGTTCTGTTTACTGATGGGTCAGTGCTGTTTCCTGATGGGTATGGGGGTCTGGGTGCTGTTTCCTGATGGGTATGGGGGTCTGGGTGCTGTTTACTGATGGGTATGGGGGTCTGGGTGCTGTTTACTGATGGGTATGGGGGTCTCGGTGCTGTTTCCTGATGGGTATGGGGGTCTCAGTGCTGTTTACTGATGGGTATGGGGGTCTCGGTGCTGTTTACTGACGGGGCATGAGGGTCTCGGTGCTGTTTCCTGATGGGGTATGGGGGTCTCAGTGCTGTTTCCTGATGGGTATGCGGGTCTCAGTGCTGTTTACTGATGGGGTATGGGGGTCTCAGTGCTGTTTACTGACGGGTATGGGGGTCTCAGTGTTGTTTACTGATGGGTATGAGGGTCTCAGTGCTGTTTGCTGATGGGTATGGGGGTCTCAGTGCTGTTTCCTGATGGGTATGGGGGTCTTGGTGCTGTTTCCTGATGGGTATGAAGGGTCTCAGTGCTGTTTCCTGATGGGTATGAGGGTCTCAGTGCTGTTTGCTGATGGGTATGGGGGTCTCAGTGCTGTTTACTGATGGGTATGCGGGTCTCAGTGCTGTTTACTGATGGGGTATGGGGGTCTCAGTGCTGTTTACTGATGGGTATGAGGGTCTCAGTGTTGTTTACTGATGGGTATGAGGGTCTCAGTGCTGTTTGCTGATGGGGTATGAGGGTCTTGGTGCTGTTTAGTGATGGGTATGGGGGTCTCAGTGCTGTTTCCTGATGGGTATGAGGGTCTCAGTGCTGTTTACTGATGGGGTATGAGGGTCTCAGTGCTGTTTCCTGATGGGTATGGGGGTCTCGGTGCTGTTTACTGATGGGTATGCGGGTCTCAGTGCTGTTTCCTGATGGGTATGGGGTTCTCGGTGCTGTTTCCTGATGGGCATGGGGGTCTCAGTGCTGTTTCCTGATGGGTATGAGGGTCTCAGTGCTGTTTCCTGATGGGTATGGGGGTCTCGGTGCTGTTTACTGATGGGTATGGGGGTCTCAGTGCTGTTTCCTGATGGGTATGGGAGTCTCGGTGCTGTTTCCTGATGGGGTATGAGGGTCTCAGTGCTGTTTCCTGATGGGTATGGGAGTCTCAGTGCTGTTTCCTGATGGGTATGCGGGTCTCAGTGCTGTTTGCTGATGGGTATGGGGGTCTCAGTGCTGTTTCCTGATGGGTATGGGGGTCTCAGTGCTGTTTACTGATGGGTATGGGGGTCTCAGTGCTGTTTACTGATGGGTATGCGGGTCTCAGTGCTGTTTACTGATGGGTATGGGGGTCTCGGTGCTGTTTACTGATGGGTATGGGGGTCTCAGTGCTGTTTACTGATGGGTATGGGGGTCTCGGTGCTGTTTACTGATGGGTATGGGGGTCTCAGTGCTGTTTACTGATGGGTATGGGGGTCTCGGTGCTGTTTCCTGATGGGTATGGGGGTCTCGATGCTGTTTACTGATGGGTATGCGGGTCTTGGTGCTGTGTACTGATACGGTATGGAGTCTCAATGCTGTTTACTGATGGTGTATGGGGGTCTCGGTACTGTTTACTGATGTGGTATAGGGTCTCAATGCTGTTTACTGATGCGGTATGGGGTCTAACGCTGTTTACTGATAGGGCAAGGTGGTCCCGGTGCTGGTTACTGATGCGGTATGGGGTCTAACGCTGTTTACTGATAGGGCAAGGTGGTCCCGGTGCTGGTTACTGATGCGGTATTGCGGTCTCGGTGCTTTTTACTGATGCGGTATCGGAGTCTTGGTGCTGTTTCCTGATGGACATGGGGGTCTTGGTACTGTTTACTGATGGGCATGGGGGTCTCGGTGCTGTTTACTGATGGGATATGGTGGTCTTTGTGCTGTTTACTGATGGGCATGGGGGTCTCGGTGCTGTTTACTGATGGGGTATGAGGGTCTCAGTACTGTTTACTGATGCGTATGAGGTCTCTGTGCTGTTTACTGATGGTGTATAGGGATCTTGGTGCTGTTTACTGATGGGGTATGAGGGTCTCAGTACTGTTTACTGATGGGTATGGGGGTCTCGGTGCTGTTTACTGATGGGGTATGAGGGTCTCAGTACTGTTTACTGATGCGTATGAGGTCTCTGTGCTGTTTACTGATGGTGTATGATGGTGTTTACTGATGTCTTGGTGCTGTTTACTGGTGCAGTGTGGGGGTCTCGGTGCTGTTTACTGATGGGGTATTACGGTCTCGGTGCTTTTTACTGATGGGTGTGGAATTCTTGCTGCTGTTTTCTGATGAGGTATGGGGGTCTCGGGTATATTTACTGATGGGTACATGGATCGCGAAGCGTCCAGTTCCCTGAATCATTGGGTGGCAATGAGCCAGTTGTGAGATTCCTGACAACCGTTGACTTTAATGTTGCACCTGTTGCTGAACCACGTTCCCAAGATTACAATTTTCTGCTGGAGTCACTTGACCTGCCTAATTGTCTCTGCTCTATTCCCCATGTGTGACTTATAGGCCTGTTCCTTTGAACCAGACCAGGCTGCACAGCCTAGAGTGGAGAGTGACTGTCTTTCTTTACTATTAACTATAAAAAGAAAAACATGACCTCAGTATGTTCCAAAGTGCTTCATTGCTAATTAAGTTCTTTAAAATGCCCACAAGACACAGTAAGATCTCACTAACAGCAAACAACAAAGAAATGGCTGAGGAACTAAATTCATACTTTGCTTCTGTCTTCACAAAGGAAGACATGAATAATGTACCGGAAGTTCTGAGAAACACAAGTGAGGAGCTGAAGGAAATTAACATTAGTAGAGAAATGTTTTTTGGAAATTTAAGACATTGAAGGCGGATAAATCTCCAGGGCCCAATAATCTTTGTCCGAGAGTACTTAAGTATATGACCCGAGAAGTCCTAGATCCATTGGTAGACATTTTCTAAAATTCTTTGGAATGGTTTCTACAGATTGGAGGGTAGCTAATGCAACCTTGCTATCCAAAACGGGAGGTAGAGTGAAAACAGGGAACTATGGACCAGTGAGCCTAAAGTCGGTAGTAGGGAAGTTGCTTGAGTCCATTATCAAGGATTTCATAGCTCTACATTTGGAAAGCAGTGGTGTAATCAGACAAAATCAACATGGATTCATGAAGGAAATTATGCTTGACAAATTTACTAGAATTCTTTGACGGTGTAACTAGTAGAGTTGACCAGGGAGAACTGGTGGACGTGGTTTATTGAGGTTTTCAGAAGGCTTTTGACAAGGTCTCACATAGCAGATTACTATATCAAGTTAAAGCATATGGGATTGCAGGTAGTGCCTTGAGATGGATAGAAAGCTGGTAGGCAGACAGGAAGCAAAAAGTTGAAATAAGTCGATCCTTTTTCAATTAGCAGGCAGTGACTAGCGAGGTAGCTCAGGGATCTGTGCTCGGACCCCAACTGTTCACATTATATATTAATTTGGATGAGGGAACTAAATGTATTACCTCCAAATTGTAGATGATACAAAGTTGGGTGGAAGGATGAGCTTTGAGGAGGATACAGAGGTGTTTCAGCTGGATTTGGACAGGCTGACTGAATGGGCATATGCATGACATATGCAGTATAATGTGGATAAATGTGAGGTTATCTGCTTCAGTAGAAGATTATTATTTGAATGGGTATAAATTAGGAGAGGAGGATACTTAGCGAGACCTTGGTGGCCTCGTGCATCAGTCACTGAAAGTAAGTGCGCATGTACAGCAGGCAGTAAAGAAGGCAAATGGTATGTTGGACCTTCATAGTGAGAAACTTTGAGTGCAGGAATATTGCAGTGGAATCTTTCACGTCCACGGACAGACCTACAGGGCCTCAGTTTAAAGTCTCAGAACTAAAAGACAGCACTTCAGCGGTGCTGTATTTCTCCAGTACCGGCACGGAGAGATTACTTTCTCTTGGGTGTGACCAGAAGAGCCAGTTTTTAGATTGGTGTTCAAGCCAGGTTTAAATTTCTATCCCCAAGTTAAAGAGGTAACCTCCAGTGGAAAGGTAGCTAAAATAAGAGTGAGAAATTATATTTTGAAAGGCAGCCTCCTCCCAGCCTGTGTGTAAGTAGCAGTGCGGCAAAAAATTGAAATATTTCTTTGGGTTTCTTTGCACATTTACTGGTGGTTTTGAAAGAATCACACCTTCAGTTAAGTTAAGATACAGCCTTGCTGCATCGCAGACAGAGGCAGCTGAACAATGAGATACTGAGGGGAACTGGGCTAGAGAGTACAGGGGAAAGCGCAGCAGACTCAGTCCACACTCAGGCAAATCACAAATCCAGAAGACCAGGAGAAACACAGAGACTCCTCTGCCCATCTTTCACTCAACAGGTTTGGCTTGCAGAAATACTTCTCAAATACATTTACAATGCTGCAGTTCCCCAAATCCAAACTAAACAGGAAAAAGAGCTAACCCACAAAAAAAACCACCTACCCACACCATCTGTGAAAATGCAAGTTGGATTGAAATGCAATTTCAATTGTTACAGAGCACAAATACAGAAAGAATCCTTGTTTCTTATTACTTACCCACTAGCTGTCCATGTACGTCCACCAGAATTGGTTTTGCTGTGGTCTCTCTCTCTCGCTCTCACTTTAATTTATCTGAGACTGTGTTAGCTCCACCCTGTGCTAGGAACTAACAAATAAGTTCCTCATTTCCATCAGAGGGCAGTTTTTATTTAAATGAATTTGTACTCACAAATCCCTTTGCTACCCCCTCCCTGCTTGCTGCTATTCTGTACCTGGTGCCTGGAAGGTGATTGCTGAGCTTCACAGAGGATGATCTTTATGCAGGTGATAGCGGCAGCACAGAGATGGCACCATCACCTCTGAATCAGGATTGGATTGTTTTCACAGCAGGCAAAATGGTGGAAGCTATTCTGAGGAGCAGCTTAATAAGAGATGGGCAGTGTGGGTTGAGAAGGAAGCTTCAGTGAAATTTGTGTAACACTAGCTATAAATGAGCACCGAGAGTTTTAGCAGCAGCTAGCTTCCCAAGCATGGCTCGTTCTTACCTCTGAGTCAGATCATAGTGTCAAGAACCAATCCCAAGATGTATAAACTCTGTTTTGACAAACACAGGGCTGTTAACGCCAAGAGGCCAAATGCAGATGAGGAGATTGGGACACCTCCATTCAGTCCGCAAGCATGAACCTATAATAATAATAATCACTTATTGTCACAAGTAGGCTTCAAGTAGAAGTTACTGTGAAAAGCCTCTAGTTCCCACATTCCGGTACCTGTTCGGGGAGGCTGGAATTGGGAATTGAACCCACGCTGCTGGTCTTGTTCTACATTACAGCTGTTTTAGCACACTGTGCTAAATCCTCCAACCGCTTGCCATTTTAATGTTCCTCCCACTCTGACATCTCAGTTTCCTGTCTTGTATCAGTAAAGCTTCAGATAAGATTGAGGTGCAGCACCTCATTTTTGAATTAAACACTTTACAGCCTCATAGACTCAACATTGAGTTCAATAATTTCAGATTGTCACCATTGCTCCCACTTTTTCACCAACCCGCTGTTGGTACCAGTTCTGCTGTGACATTAACATCTCACTCGCGATCCATCTTTTGTGGGGTTTTTTAAAAACTTATCTCACTACCATCTCCTTTTGCCTTGCACAATCATTTACTCGCTCGTGCCTTCCACCCTAGCACAGACCTTCCCTTTTATTCTTCCCTCCCGCACTGCCCTCTCTGGCTCTGAACCTGGTTAAACCAATTGCATCTCTAACCTTATCCCGGTTCTGACGCAAGGCCATCGGCCAGGGACACTAACTCTGTTTCTCTCTCCACAGAATGCTGCCTGACCTGCTTGATTATTTCCAGCATTTTCTGGTGTTGTTGCTGAGGGGGTGGAGAATTGTCAGAGGTGTCTCTCTGCTTTTGGCTGCTGTTGTCAAGCCAAGGCCTTGCTTGCCCTCTACAGGTGGGGGATTTCATGGCACTGTTTTTTAAAATGTTTTTATTAAGCGTTTTTCATATTTATACAGAGCAACGATAAGTGTGAACATACACTGAAAATAGATAAATACATCGGTTGTCTTCCATTATAGACATTGGTTGTCTTTCGTTATTTACACTGGTTAGTTTCTCTTGTTTTTCATTTTCTAGTAGGCATTTGGTTTTAGTTGAATCCCCTGCTTCGCTCTCCCCTCTTTCTTTCTGATCCCCCTCCCCTTCTAGCCATCTAGCTTCCCCTCTTCCCTCATCAGGCAGCATGGTAGCCTTGTGGATAGCACAATTGCTTCACAGCTCCAGGGTCCCAGGTTCGATTCCGGCTTGGGTCACTGTCTGTGTAGAGTCTGCACATCCTCCCCATGGGTTTCCCCCGGGTGCTCCGGTTTCCTCCCACAGTCCAAAGATGTGCAGGTTAGGTGGATTGACCATGATAAATTGTCCTTAGTGTCCAAAATTGCCCTTATGGTTGGGTGGGGTTACTGGGTTGTGGGGATAAGGTGGAGGTGTTGACCTTGGGTAGGGTGCTCTTTCCAAGAGCCGGTGCAGACTCGATGGGCTCCCGCAGGGTCAGACCCGTGATCGGGGCCCACCGATCGGCCGGCGGGCCAGTGCCGTGCGGCACTCTTTTTCTTCCGCCGCCGCCACGGCCTCCACCATTGCGGAGGCGGAAGAGAACTCCCCTATCGCGCATGCGCCGGTGGTGACGTCAGCGGCTGCTGACGCACCGGCACATGCGCGAACCGGCGAAGGCCTTTCGGCCAGCCCCGATGGTCAGCCGGTGTGCGTTGCATGGGTCCGAATGTCGGCCAGTATGGGTTACAACGGTTGGCTGGAATGGGTCGCAAATGTCAGCCAACGTTTGAAAAAATTGGTATAGACTGTCGAGGGGAGTAGGACTGGATTTAGGTTCCGTCAGGGAAAGGGAAATGTTTAGACATGGGGTCTGCTGCCACCAATGTAACACTTCTGGAACATTCAGTATTCCCCACCGCTCAGTGAGGTTGTCGATTAGTGAGGCATAAATAAGAAGGGGGTCTAGGAAGGGGTATCCATGAAAAAGAGCTCTATGAGCATTGCATCCATGTGTATGGAGTCTCTGAGTCCTTGGCCATTCATCAAACTATGACTAAGTGATCCGTGAGTAGGCGACCTGTGAGTGGCGGGTCTCAACTTTCAATTCCACATCTGCAATATCAGAAACCTGGCTATTAGACGCTGAAGGCACCCCAGGCTGTATCAGGGCCGGTGCTAGGAATTGCGGGCCCAATTAGAAAAGTGATGGCGGGGCCCCTACTCTACAAAAGTAAAAATTTATTTATGTTTATATTTCATGTAGTATGCTCGTCTTTAACCAAAAAAAAACATTAAATGCTTGATATACTAAAATTTTGAAAGACAATATGAAAGTTTTATTTTTTTAATCAGTTTTAGTTTTGAAAAACTTCTTTCACCTGATGCGACTGTTAGAATACAGAAAAGGCTTCAAACGGTAACTCTGTCGCCGCTGGCACGGTTTGATAAAATTGGTCAAATAGGCTTAAAACCGGCCCTGGGCTGTATGTAAGTCAGGATCACGCCACGGTCACTTTTGGCAGCCCCCGAAAGTCAACCGATACATGCAGTCCAGGTTTCTCAGACCAATATCCAGGATCTGTCCCAGGCCCAAAAGGCAGCACGGTAGCACAAGTGGCTAGCACTGTGGCTTCACAGCGCCAGGGTCCCAGGTTCGATTCCTGTCTGTGCGGAGTCTGCACGTTCTCCCCATGTCTGCGTGGGTTTCCTCCAGGTGCTCCGGTTTCCTCTCACAGTCCAAAGACGTGCATGTTAGGTGGATTGGCCATGATAAATTGCCCTTAGTGACCAAAAAGGTTAGATGGGGTTATTGGGTTAGGGTGGAAGTGAGGGCTTAAGTGGGTCGGTGCAGACTCGATGGGCCAAATAGCCTCCTTCTGCACTGTATATTCTATGTTCCAACACCTCAGTCCTCCCAAAGCTCGCTCATCCTCCCAGTGTTCGGTCCTCCCAAAGCTCGGTCCTCCCAGTGCTCGCTCCTCCCAGTGCCCGGTCCTCCCAGGGTCTGCTCTTGCAGTGGCCTTCCAATATCCCAGGATGCCCGGTGCTCTATAAGGGTTGCGCGGTGACGTCAGCACGCTCTTTCCGCTCAACGCCGGTCCGGGAAGATGGTGAGTGAGGCCGATCTTGAGGCCCGGCGGAGAATCAGCCGCCATCCGATCCTCGCACTAGCGCCGCCGCCATCTGGCCACCCCTAAAGCCTGCCTCCCGCGTGTGGCAGGCGCCCGCCGGGGAAATTGGGCCGATGGAGGGATCGATGTGGCGGCAATTGCCAACCCTTCCTGGGGTCGGTGCCCGGCCTACAGCGGCGCTTGGGGGGTGGGGGGTGGTATAGGAAGGGTTATAAACAACAAGAATTTACATTTATATAGCACCTTTGACCCACAAAGCCAGGCTGCTAGGGCAGAAGGACATGGAGACACTAAGAGTCAGGCAAGGATCTGTCAGGGCTGCAAACAAAGAGCTGGGTCAGCTTGGGTCCCAGGCGCTGATGGTGGAGCAAGTGGGTGAAATTGGAGCTACTTCCAAGAGGGGGGAAATAGGGAGAGGCGCCGATATCCTGAGGATCGAGGGGTTGGAGAGAAGGAGGGGAGACCCTGTGAGCATGTTTGATGATGGGGAGGATTTCAAAACTGAGTGCACAGTTGGGAGCAGACGTAGGCCAGCCAGCACGGGGACTGTGTTAAGACAGGGCAGCCAGGAGGGTGGTCGAATAGTCGAGCTTATTGGATGCAAAAACAAGGTAATTCTGGGAAAACGCAGCAGGTCTTGACAGCATCCCGCAGGGCGAGAAATGAGTCCGCATGACAAACGTGGAGACGGGTGAAGTTGCCTGCTGTTGCAGAGGTATGTATGCAGTTTCGCAATGGCAAGGATGTCCTTTAGGTTAGCACAGTGGTTAGTACAGTTGCTTTAGTTTTTGACTTCCCATATCGGTCCAACATCGTGGGCCAAAGGGCCTGTACTGCGCTGTATGTACTATGTTCACAGCTCCAGGGTCCCAGGTTCTATTTCTGGCTTGGGTCACTGGAGTCTGCGTGTTCTCCCTGTGTCTGAGTGGGTTTCCTCCCATAATCCAAAGATGTGTAGGTTAGGTGGATTGGCCATGATAAATTGCCCTTAGTGCCCAAAAGGCTTAGGTGGGGTTACGGGGATAGGGTGGAGGCATTGGGCTTAAGTGACGTGCTGTTTCCAAGCGCTGGTGCAGACTTGATGGGCCAAATGGCCTCCTGCTTTGTAAATTCTATGAGACTATGTAAGGTCAGAAACACATACCTGGATTGAATATAATGCCACGGTTATGAGCAGTCAGGTTCAACTTCAGACCATTGGCACAGAGGGAACAGCTTGTGATGGACTCCGCTTTGGTCTATCAATTGTTTGGAGGGAATTTTGTTTCATACCAGAAAAGATTGGGAATCTGGAGACAAGGTGTTGTTGAGTTGCAGGAGGTAGATACAAAATAGGAGGGAGCCAAGGATAGATCTTTATGGTCACAAATCACGTTTTAGAGAAAGGTGATCCCCTCCCGTCATGTAGTCTGTATGGACGCAGGGATGAAATGTTCCTTTTCGGTAGGGGGCCCAGATATTGTGCTGTAGAGCACTGCAAATTAATTGTGTAAAATCTCGTATTGTAATTTTCTTCACTGCTGTTCTTTTGCAGGTCAACGTACCAAAGACCCGGAGGACCTATTGCAAGAAATGTCGTAGGCATCAGCCCCACAAGGTTACCCAGTACAAGAAGGGAAAGGATTCCCTATACGCACAGGGTAAGTGGGAATTCGTGCTGGCTGTAATGCTAGATCTTACGCAGAATATCTTGTGCTGAATGTCGGATGTCACATAGTGACTGATCACAGCTGCTGGCCGGCGTGGAGAAACTCGGGGAGAAGGTAGCTTTCTAGCACTAACTAGAGCCTGGTGCTAGAAAGGCTTCTTGACTGGCAGAAAGTTTGTTACTGACCAGTGTCTGAGAGCATTACAGTTCGTGGATTTCTCTGGTATGCGAATCAATGACTCGATGAGTTGATTGTGTTGGGTGTTTTCATAATGTGGATATGGGATTTTTTTTTTTTTGGAACACCAAGACAAGTGTTTCAGTGTCCTGTTTTTGTTGAGGGATGTGGGGTTAGGTGTTGAATCCAATGTTCAGTCTACGTTATCTTTTCCTACAGGTAAGAGACGTTATGACAGAAAGCAGAGTGGTTATGGTGGACAGACAAAGCCTATATTTCGGAAAAAGGTAAGAGGAGTGGAGTTTGGGCAACACTGGTGAGAATGGGGTCGGTTTAGCTTTTTTGGCTCGACAGATAGTTCATGATGCAGAGCGAGGCCAGCAGCGCGGGTTCAATTCCCATGAAGGCCTTTTCAACCATGCCTGAGGTGTGGTCATCCTCAGGTTAAATCGCTACCAGTCAGCTCTCTTTCCCCCCCCCCTTCAAAGGGAAATGCAGCGCTTATGGTCATCTGGGACTATGATGACTTACCATACTGGTGAGATGTTGGGACCTTGTCCTCTTGACTGGTGGTGTTCAAAGAAAATTGAAGAGGAGATCGGGTATGACGCAGGAAGAGACATTCAGTAATATCATGGTTGATCTGATTGTAACCTCAAGTCTACATCCTGCGTATCCCCCAACAATCTATCACCCCTCTTGCTCACCAAGAATCTATCATCCCCCTCTGCCGGTTTTGCTTTCGAGGGTTTGGTGCACCCCGACGTGCAATTTTTATATTAATTTGTTTCTTGGTTTCTTCCTCCGTTTCGCTACTTGTGTGAAGTTGTGATTTCTTTCGCGTTGTGATTGGCAGTGAGGGTGTCTCTCTCAGCCATTCCCATCCTGGCCTCAACTCATACTGGCTCCAGTTATTAGTGATCGCGTTGACTAAAGTGGCATCGTTGAGAAGTTTGGATGTGACTGGCTTGGGAGGGGTGCGAATAATCTTTATTAGCATCACAAGTAGGCTTCCATTAACACTGAAATGAAGTTACTGTGAAAAGCCCTTGTCGCCACATTCTGGTGCCTGTTGGGGCACACAGGGGAGAATTCTGAATGTTCAATTCACCCAACAAGCACGAGTTTTGGGACTGGTGGGAGGAAACCGGAGTATCTGAAGGAAACCATCGCAGACACGGGGAGAACGTGCAGACTCCGCACAGTGACCCAAGCCGGGAATAGAACCCTGATGCTGTGAAGCAACTGTGCTACCGTGCCGCCCTGAAAGATGATATCGTCCTGACTTGTGTGCTCAAGTTCTAGGGTGAGACTTGAACCCACAACCGTCTAACTCGGGAGCAAGGATGCAACCCGCCAAGCTATGGCTGAGCTACAGAGAGAGACCAGATGAAAGATTCCACTGGGATTTGAACGAGGATCGCTGGATTCAATTTCCAGAGTGCTCACCATGGAACCGACTTAATGCTTTTGCTGCTTGGGGAGTATTCACTGTTTTGATTGGGTTAATGACGTTGAGGTTCCATCTATTTTGATTGAACAAAATAAACTAAGTTAAATTAACTGAAGGGCAAACTAGATGGTGGGGCAGCTCCTTAAAGGAATACTGGCATTGAGGTTCCACGGCGTAAGGAAAGTTGGATAGTGCGGGCTCATTAATTGGGAGCATTGAGAGCAAGCAGGGTTTTAATGTGTCGGTATTATATTTTCAGGCTAAGACCACAAAGAAGATTGTGCTGAGACTGGAGTGCGTGGAGCCCAACTGTCGGTCAAAGAGAATGCTGGCCATCAAGAGGTGCAAGCACTTTGAGCTGGGAGGAGATAAGAAGAGGAAGGTAAGCGTGTCTGATTGTTCTGGATCTGAGACTGGAAGCTCTGGATACTTGGCAACATGATACTGAAGCTATACTGTGAAGTTGGCGTGTTAACCTGATCCCAGGGATGGGAGGAGAATATTTACATGCTACATTCTGGCCCTGTGACTGATGTACAATTTCCAAAGATGCTGTGCTCATTGGCACCCTTTTCCATGCTAAGTCTGGTTAGAGACTTTGGTGTTGCATTGCACGCTACCATTTCAACACTCAGCTGGAGCTATTGATTCTGTAAGTCTTGTAATTGTGCAATGAGAGGATGCGGATTGTTGTGGGAGTCTTTATAGATCATAGAATTTACAATGCAGAAGGAGGCCATTCAGCCCATCGAGTCTGCACCTGCTCTTGGAAAGAGCACCGTACCCAAGGTCAACACCACCCTATCCCAATAGCCTCACCCAACACTAAGGGCAATTTATCATGGCCAATCCACCTAACCTGCACATCTTTGGACTGTGGGAGGAAAGCGGAGCACCCGGAGGAAACCCACGTACACATGGGGAGGATGTGCAGACTCCGCACAGACAGTGACCCAGCCTGAATTGAACCTGGGACCCTGGAGCTGTGAAGCCATTGTGCTATCCACAATGCTATGAAAATCGCGTATTGTCACGAGTAGGCTTCAATGAAGTAACTCTGAAAAGCCCCTAGTTGCCACATTCCGGTACCTGTCCGGGGAGGCTGGTAAGGGAATCGAACTGTGCTGCTGGCCTGCTTGGTCTTCTTTAAAAGCCAGCGATTTAGCTGAGTGAGCTAAACCAGCCCCATACCAGCTACTGTGATGCTTTGAGGGGTAGTGCAGAAGGATCTTTTATTTGACCTGTGCTGTACTTGTCCTGGGGGTGTTTGATGGGGACAGTGCAGAGGGAGCTTTGCTCTGTATTTAATCCACCTGTTCTTGGAGTGGTGGCTGGGACAGTGTAAAGGGAGCTTTACTTTGTATCTAAACCCCTGCTCTACCTGTCCTGGGGCTGTTTGGTGGGAAGAATAGAGGGAGCTTTACTCTGTATCTAAACCTCTGCTGTACCTATTCTGGGTGTGTTTGATGTAGTAGAGTAGAGGGAGCTTTACTCTGCAGCTGCCTTGAGAGTGCTGGATGCTGATAGCAAAAATAGGAAGGCTAAATGTGACACAGATTTGTCATAGCATCACAAAAAGGTGACGCCCGTGGATGAAGTTGTGGTGCATTGAGTTATGATGTGGCGATGTCGGCGCTGGACTGGTGTGGGTACAGTAAGAGGTCTTACAACACCAGATTAAAGTCCAACAGGTTTGTTTGGAATCACTAGCTTTCGGAGCGCAGCTCCTTCATCAGGTGATTCCTGATGAAGGAACACTCACCAATGAGGACCAAGGTGTTCATAGAATTTATAGTGCAGGAGGAGGCCATTCGGTCCATCCAGTCTGCACTGGTTCTTGGAAAGAGCACCCTACCCAACCGCACACTTCCACCCTATCCCCATAACCTAGTAACCCCACCCAACACTCAGGGCAATTTATCATGGCCAATCCACCTAACCTGCACATCTTTGGACTGTGGGAGGAAACCGGAGCACCCGGAGGAAACCCACGCACAAACGGGGAGAATGTGCAGACTCCACACACAGTGATCCAAGCCGGGAATCGAACCTGGGATCCTGGAGCTTTGAAGCAATTGTGCTAACCACTGCTACCGTGCTTATGTTGAATTGCTCCAATAGCTAGTGATTCCAAGCAAACCTGTTGGACTTTAACCTGGTGTTGTCGGACTTCTTATTGAGTTATATTGATAGTAACCGTGGTCGATATTACTGCTGTTGACTAGATCATTTAGATGTTTGCTAACCTTCGCTCTTTGCTTTTTTTCCAGGGCCAAGTCATCCAGTTCTAAGCTACATTCTTTGTATTTTGGAGTACCAATTCACAATAAAATTCATCAAAGGTTATTGCTGTTGACTGCCATCTCTCTCCCCCTGCCCCTTCCATTCTCCCTGAATGCCTTGTGCAAAGTGCAAACTCTTAGGCCTCAGCTGGGGTATTGTGTATATTTGGGCCTGGAAGCAACGTAGATACAATTACAGGTATCAATATGCTGAGTGACTGGGCAGAACGCAACAGATTTGGGGTGACTCGGTGGTATTGTGATTAGCACTGCTGTCTCACTGCGAAGACTCAATGGGTGAAATGAATTCCTTCTGCAACGTAGGGGATATTTGAAATGGTGAACGGCTGGAGGGGATCCAGGTACACAGATCAAAGAACAATTCAGTGCAGGAACAGGCCCTTCGGCCCTCCGAGCCTGTACTGGTCATTATACCAACCTTGGCTAAAACCTTCAGCACATCCTTGTGCCGTATCTGTCTGTTCCCACCCTATTCATGTATTTGAGGGCCAATCAACATTGAGGGCCGAAGGGCCTGTTCTGTGCTGTACTGTTCTATGTTCTATTTGTCAAGGTGCCTTTTAAACCCCATTAATGTATCTGCTTCCACAACCTCCCCAGGCAATGCGTTCCAGTCACTCGCCACCCTCTGGTAACTGATTCCTCCACTCTGGGAAAGAGTGCCTGCCCAACCACTCTATCCATGCTCCCCTATCAGTTCACCCCTCAACCTCCGACTTTCTAATGAAAACAGTCTGAGTCTATTCAGCCTCTCCACGTAGCCAATACCCCCCAGACCAGGAAACATCCTGGTAAACCTCTGCACCCTCTCCAAAGCCTTCTGGCAGTGTCGCGACCAGAATTGTGCAATATTCCAAGTGAGGCCTTACCAAGGTTCTATATAACTATAGTAAGAAGTCTTACAACACCAGGTTAAAGTCCAACAGGTTTGTTTCAAACACGAGCTTTCGGAGCACGGCTCCTTCTTCAGGTGAAGAAGGAGCCGTGCTCCGAAAGCTCGTGTTTGAAACAAACCTGTTGGACTTTAACCTGGTGTTGTAAGACTTCTTACTGTGCTCACCCCAGTCCAACGCCGGCATCTCCACATCATGGCTATATAACTATAGCATGACTTGCCAGTTTTTATACTCTATGCCCAGTCCAATGAAGGCATGCATTACTATGTTGTCCATATTTTGAGGCATTATAATTTTAACAATTTTCAACATCGTATGTCTACAAAAACACAATATAACAAACATACCCCAGCCAACATGCTTACGAACAGTGCCACCTCTGTTCTCCTGTCTTTATTCGTCTCTCCCATGCCTCCCCTACTATCGGCTTAATATTTCTCAAAGAAGTCGATGAATAGCTGCCACCTCCGAGCAAATCCCTGCAACGAACCCGTCCAGGGGAATTTAATTTCTTCAAGTCTGAGAAACACAGCCATGTCGCTAACCCATACCCTGACTTCGGGGGTTCCGAGGCCCTCCTTCCTAGCTAGAAATGTCTCCGGGCCACCAGGGAGGCAAAGGCCAGGACATCGGCCTCTCACCCCCAGGGCTCCCGGGTCTTCTGACACCAAAGATCACCACCTCTCTCACTTGTAGGACCTCTGACGTGACATCAGCAAACCCCTGCCAGAAACCACTCCACCATGGACATATAGACATGTTCGCAGGACCCCCCACACCTATCCTTCACTTCATCAAATAACCTCATCTGGGCAACAGTCATGTATGCCCTGTGGACCACCTTAACCTGTATCAAGCTGAGGCTGGGGCATGACAAGGATGCATTAACTCTCCTCAGGGCCTCTTATAACCCGGCCTCCAACTCCCCATCCAGTTCTTCCCACTTTCTCTTCACCTCCCCTATCAGGGCTCCCTCCCACTCCACATCAGTTCCTTAAAGATCTAAGCCTTCTGTCCTCGACACCACTTTGTCCTGTAGCCCCTGGGGTGGCAGGGTAACCTGCCTCCGCACAAAGTCCCTCACCTGCAGAGACCGGAACACCCAACCCCCATGTTAACTCAAACTCCTGAATCGGAAAACCCTCATCAATAAAGAGATCCCCAAATCTCTCGATCCCGACCTGCTGCCATCTCCGGAGCAACCTGTCCAGCCCCCCCCCCCCCCCCCCCTTCCCGGGAGCGAACCGGTGGTTATCACATATCGGTCTCCGCACTGATGCCCCCTCAAACCCCATGTGCTCCCTCCATTGTCCCCCACCCTCAGGTTTGCCACTGCTACCGGGCTTGTGGAATACCGAGCCGGTGAGACTGGCAGAGGTGCTGTTAACAGTGCCCCCACACTTGTGTCCTTGCATGACGCCGCCTCCAACCGCTCCCATAGCAATCCCTCCCCCACTTCCTGACCATCGCAGTATTCACCAGCCAGTAATAATTAATGAAATTTGGGAGAGCCCTGCTCCAGCAGGACCTCCTTTACCCGCCCAAACAAATCCCGAGATCTCTGCATTCACTTTTTTGAAGAACACCTCGAGGATTAAATTTGGGAGGCTCTGAAAAACAAAACAAAAATCTTGGGAGGACTGTCATTTTAACAATCTAAAACTACCCCGCCAATTAAAACTGGAGCGCATCCCGCCTCCGAAAGTCAACCCCTCATCTTATCTACCAGCAGACCCAAATTCAGTTTATGCAGATGCTCCCACTCCACGCCACCTGGATACCCAAATATCGAAAGCTCCCACCACCTTGAATGGCATCTCACCCAATCTCTTACCTGAATCACAAAGACCTCACTCTTAACCATATACAATTTGTATCCTGAACACCGGCCAAATTCCTCTAATATCCCCATAATCCTTCAGATTCCCCCACCCCCAGCGGATCTGATATGTACAGAAGTAGAGTGTCCACATGGAGCGAGACATTGTGCTCCACCCCCTCCCCTGCCTGACCCTTGATGCTCTCAATGCCAACGACTCTATAGCCATGGCAAACAACAGTGGGGAAAGTGGACATCCCTGCCTCCTCCCCTGGTGCAACCTGAAGTAGTCTGATCGCGCCCGATTCGTCTGCACACTCACCATGGGTGCCTGGTATAGCAACTAGACCCAGTCCACAAATCTCTGCCCAAACGTCCCCAAGTCTTCCCATATAAATATTCCCACTCCACCCTTTCAAAGGCCTACCTTGTCCACTTGTGTTGCCACTTTCAAAGATCCGTGGACCTGCATGCCCAGATCTGGCTTTATATTCCTAAGAGATTTGCCATTTACGGTACTTTTCCCCTCAGCTAGACCTACCAAAATGCGTTGCCTCCCATTTGTCTGGATTAAACTCCATTTGCCATTTCCCTCTGTCTCCAACCTCTATGTCCTGCTGTAGCCTCTGATAACCCTCAACACTGTCTGCCACACCACCAGCTGTGGTGTCATCCGTGAACTTACTAATCAGACCAGCTATATTGTCCTCCAAATCGTTTATGTATACTACAAACAACAAAGGCACCAGCACAGATCCCTGTGGAACACCACAAGTCGCATCCTTCCATTCAGAAAAAAACCCTTCTACTGCTATCCTTTGCCTTCTGTGACCGAGCCAGTTCTGTATCCATCTTGCCACCTCACCTCTGATCCCGTGTAACTTCACCTTGTCAAAGGCTTTACTGAAGTTCATGTAAACAACATCCACCGCCCTCCCCCTCAATCATCTTTGTCAACACCTCAAAAAACACAATGGCACGACCTCTCCTTCACAAAATCATGCTGTCTATCGCTAATGAGTCTGTGTCCAAATGGGTATAAAACCTGTCCATGAAAATTCTCCCATGATTTATCTATCGGCTCACAGGCCTATGGTTTCTTGGATTATCCCTGCTACCTTAAACAGCGGTACCACGTTAGTTATTCTCCAATCCTCTGTGATCTCACCTGTAGCCAATGAACATAGAAAGATGAGAGTCAAGGCCCCTGCAATTTCATCCCTTCCCTCAGTATTCTGGGATAAATCCCATCTTGCCCAGGAGACTTCAAAGATATTAAGGTAGATAAAAGACCCAATACTTCCTTTTTGATGTCAACATGACCTAGACTGTCCACACACCCTCATCAAGAATCATCTTCCAAAAAGTCATTTTCTTTGGTGAATACTGATGCAAAGTACTCATTTATTACCTCATCCATTTTCTCTGGCTCAAGTGGTCCAATCTTTTCCCTGGTCACCCTCTTGCTTTTTACATATGAATAAAAAGCTTTGGGATTCACCTTAATCCTGCTTGCCAAGGACTTTTCATGACCCCCTCCTAATTTCCCACTCGAGTACCTTCCTTCCTCCGTTATACTCAATGTTTCCATACTGTACAAATCTCCTTTTTGACGAGGTTCACAATATCCCTCGTTATCCAAGGCTTCCTAAACTTCCCATACTTATCCTTTATAAAAGCAAATTACTGCAGACAGTAATTACAAAGTATCATCTGGTCTCAATGTTAGCTATTTTCTCTCTCTACAGATGCTGCCAGACCTGCTGAGATTTTCCAGTATTTTCTCTTTGGTTTCATACTTATCCTTTGTTCTCTCGGGAACGTGACTTTCTTGAATCCTAATCAACTGTCGCTTGAAAGATGTCGATTTATCCAACAGCTGCACTCAATCCAAATTCTTCAGTTCCTGTCTAATATCGTAATTTGCCTTTCTCCAGTTTAGCACCTTATCGCAAGACCCTCGACCCTATCCAAAAGTACCCGAAAAACATAGGAATTGTGGTCACTTCTCCCAAAATGTTCCCCTACCCCTACTGAACCCTCATCCACTTGTCCAGGCAAATTCCCCAATACCAGATCCAGTACTGCCCCTTCCTTAGTTGGACTATCTAAATGTTGCATCAAGAAGCCTTCCTGGATATACCTTACAAACTGCCCAACCAAAACCCTAAGTGAGTCCCGGTCAATGTAGGGGAAATTAAAATTTCCTACTACAACAACCCTGTTACTTTTCTACCTATCCAAAATCTTTACCTATCTCTCGCTGAATGGACGATACAAAATAATAATTAAAATATTGATGGAACAGAATACAATGGGGTAGAACAAAGTCCTAGGGGGTCAGACCACATCTGGAATACAAAGAGGAGTTCTGGGCTTGCCTCCATAGGGATAGTACCTTGAAGGTACTGGTACCTGGATTCCAAAGGATAAATAAGTTTCCATCAGCTAGAATTCGGTTTCTAGTCAGGCTGAAGGAAAGCATCGGGGAGGATGGATAGAAACAGTTTCTGCTGGCTGGGGAGTCCGATTGGGGCGGTAAAGGCTGGGAACTCTGGCAATTAATTGTAAAGATATTTGGGGATCTGGATCAACGGTAGGCATGAGTTTGGTTACAGATCAGTCTTGTTGAGCAGGTTGGGGATATATTCTAGTTTGTAGTGTGATTCCAGTCTTATGATCTGCGGGTGAGTGATTTGCAAGTTATGGTATTAATGTGGCAGGCATCTTTTACATTAGTCTCATGCGGCTAACACCGCCTCTATGTTACATAAATAAATTCAGTCTGTAGAATATATGGAAGGGCCTGTTCCTGTGCTGTAATTTTCTTTGTTCTTTATAGGAGACAGGTTTAGATAAAGGATCTGGATCGGCGCAGGCTGGGAGGGCTGAAGGGCCTGTTCCTGTGCTGTAATTTTCTTTGTTCTTTGTTCTAATTTGCTCGCAACAGCTATGTGATAATGACCAGAGCAGTGATTCCATTTTTAGCAACCTTGGTTGGGAGATAAATATTAACTAGAATGTTCCTGTTCTTTCAACTAACACGATGGAAACTTTTACACCCCCCCAAGGTTGAACATCTGATCAACACCAAACTCAAGCCAGATTATGCACCGAGTTGCAACCGTTAGCTCCATTCTCTCTCCACAGATAGTGTCAGACCCGAGATTGTCCAGCATTTTTTCTGTTTTGCACTCTGGCCTGTTGGGTGGAATTTAAACGCACAATCTTCATCCTTGAAAGGCTTGCTTGGAAAGGATTCAAGTGCTGCTAAAGACTAATTTTATTTCCCGGACTTCGTATGAGATAGCTATATTGTGTGGTCTCAACCCACGTTTTGAGAAAACAGCATCTCAAGAGTTTGACGATTCTACCCCAGAAAGATACAGCAGTATTCAAAAAAATAAACTAAATCCAGGCAAGAGTAGAGATTGTACAATTTAATTTAATAGATTAATTCATGTTAGGAATTAGCCATTTATAAATTCACCACCAAATAACAAACGGTATTTTCAACTTACTAAAATGTGATTATCTTAAAATCATCGCAATCTGCCCATAGATCATAAGGGAGCAATGGAGCCCTGAGTAGCTGGAACTAACCCTCTGTTGGATGTGTATGGGTACAGCGAGTAGTTGCCAAGGGGCAATCATCCTTTTTGTGCCATGACTGACAGATAACACAGTATGGAGTCTGGTGCCTGAATTGTCCACACAATGCACAGCAGAAAAAAGGATCATGGATTGCATACGGACACACGAAGGGTGGATTGTAGGGCATAATTGCTGCACTAAGTCTAGCTCATAGGGGCCACATGGATTAAGATTGGACTATGATGAATAACTGGAAACATTCTGCTGTGCCTTGAAATGGTGAGCCAACAGGAGGCATATGATCATCCCAATTGGAATCAGATCCCAGAAGGGTCAGGTTTCGGCATGAGATCCAACCCCAAGGTTCAAACTGGGACTCATAGTTGAGGTAGAAATTCTCATTCACATAGCAGAAACCGTATGGAACGAGAGGTATGGAAGGGACACTGGTAAGGAGTGTGTTCAGGAACTGGTGTTAAATGGGGTGCTGTTTCCTGATCCTCAGTGTTTAGCCAACTCCCAGGACAGGAGCAATCATCCAGAAACTGCTCCCAATCCAGAGCCAGTGCAATGTATATTGAATGGTTTACCTGCTGCTCAAGTGTTTCAACCACAGGCTGAGAGCACCAAAAGGCACATTTAGACATGAGAATATTTCCAACTCAAACCCCCCTCCTTGCACCAGGAGAGCAGCTGAGAATAGCAGCAAATGTTTTACTACTTTCTGGATTGGATGCAAGGGGCTGGGCAAACCTGACCTACAGAACCAGCAGATACCACGGGAAGGTACATGGCCTGTTTGACAGAAGTTTAATAGAACAAGGGAATCAGAAAGCAAATCCCTCCCACCTTGAGATTAAAAGTCATGAGGAGGAAAGAGGGAGAAATCACTGAACTAATGGAATTAAATTTATCCATGTGGATATTCTGAGTTTGAAACTTCTGAACGATCAGCAGCACTAGGGTGATGGGTTAGACTGCAGAACACACAGGCTGATCCAAACAGTAGCCAATCTTTCACTGCCAGGGTTTATGCTCCCTCTCAAGTTTTTCCATCTTGAGTGAGGAGTCTGTGCTGTGAGGGAAAACAGTAAAGAGGATAGTCCCAGTGGGATTCACCCAGAAGTCTAGCACCGAGGTCAGTACATGGATTCCTCGGAACTGGAAAGCTGGGAGGATCTGCGTGATGAGACACTCCCGCCGGCAGGCTTTGCCATCATCCAGGCCAAACATGACGATGGAGAACTTCTGTGGGCCCCCGATCTCTGCCCGGTTGACAACAGCGTAAGCATATCCTCCGCCTGCTAGGGGCCGCGACCAAAGCTCAAAGTTGCGTAGCTGAGGAGGCAAGGAAACAATTTAAATGCCAACATATTCGCTAACCCATGTGCTATGGCATTCATACACATATTAATGATAATATGTACATGTGTAGCGAATGTTAACATGTACAATGGCACAGAGATTTGCAAAGGCCTCAGAGGTGGTGACTGAAGCCGTTGAAGGTATTTTGGAAGCATGGTAAAAATCATGCCAGCATTCAGTCCACCATCAGTGAAATTAATTTTATCCTCAAAACAAAGTTCTCCTTCATTCACTTCAAGCAGTCCTCACTTGCTCTGGAAAAGTCCGGTTTTATTCCAACCCTATACACGGGGCTGGGTATTAAGCTACAAGTAGCTGATTGCAGCTAATGTCCCTCATTGATGGCCACACACACGCAATCATTTCCTAACAGAGTGGGATGGAGGAGCTCAGACACATCACAGCCTTCTGCCAAACCCCATGTGGGGCCCAACCCAAGGGAATGAGCAGGATGGCACAGTGGTTAGCACCACTGCTTCACAACACCAGGGACCCAGGTTTGATTCCAGCCTTGGGTGACTGTCCGTGTGGAGTTTGAATGTTCTGCCCGTGACTGCATGTGTTTCTTTCCTCCCACACTCCAAAGATATGCAGATGAGAAGGATTGGCCATGATCAATGCATGGGTTACAGGGAGAGGGCAGGGGAAATGGGCCTAGTTAGGATGCTCTTTCAGAGGGTCAGTGCAGACTCTTTGGGCTGAATGACCTCCTGCACTGTTGGGATTCTATGCGTATGTTACTCACTTTGTAGGGGCATGTTACTCACTTTGTTGACTCGCTGGCCTTGAATACCCAGAGGATCCTGGTTAATGGCGATGATGTATCTGTTCTGCAACAGAGCTTTGGAGTCCGGGTCAATGTTCCGCAGGTCATTTGACATGAGAAGTGGGGCCGCCATTATGGCCCATAGTGCCATCTGGGTGATCTGCTGGTCCTTGCTCAACCCAAAGTTCCCGATCACCAGCTGAAAGCAAAAACACAATAGGGCATCACACCTAGGAAGCTCCCATCCCCATTCGGACAGACAGAAAGAGAAGGGGCCATGTGTCTCTCACCTCCCCCCCCCCCCCCCCCATTACCACCACAACCTGCTGAGTAGGAAGGATGGCTAACGTTGGGCCGTGGGGCATGATGGAAAAAGAGGCAAATGCTCACATTAAAAATGAGGCAAAAAAGACTACAGCTCTCTGCAAAATGAATTTCATGGGAACAAGGCTCTCTGAAGATGGAATAACAGGATGGTTTATATGAATGAACTATAACTGCAAGCCAAAACATTATAAAAAGCAGTAGCTTTAAGATTTCAACGGCAACAACCCCAGGGATCAACTTTCACAAGACGAGAACAGGGTTTAGAAGCACACACTCCAGAGCGAGCCTGGCCAAGTTCTCTCTAAGTGGTAGAACTTTTGTTCAAGTTGTGATCTTGAAACTTATGCAAATGTTTAAACCAGTACATAGAATTGAGTTAAATAAAAGTTATTGATGTAAAAGCAATACAAAAAGTGTGCAATGGGTATTTAATTTGTCGGATTTCATCAGTTAATGCCAGTAGAGGGCAGCAAACCCCCTCTTGAGGGGCAGGGGATAGATTCAAGGATTCTCACCCTGATTCTGGACGGGTGCGGGGGTTGGCAGTGGGTGAAGAATCCACACTGTGATCTGATGAGAAATCAGAATCTATTGTAGATTTAGGGGCTGGTTTAGCTCACCAGGCTAAATCGCTGGCTTTTAAAGCAGGCCAGCAGCACGGTTCGATTCCCGTACCAGCCTCCCCGGACAGGCTCCGGAATGTGGCAACTAGGGGCTTTTCACAGTAACTTCATTGAAGCCTACTTGTGACAATAAGCGATTTTCATTTTTCATAGATTCGGATTTTTTTAAACCAGCAACATTTACACGTGAGGCATACACCTACCATATCAGGATCATTCCAGCCTCCAGGACCTGCTATTGGAGCAATCAGACTCTGGTGGAGGGCAGTCCAATCAATGATGTTTTTCACAGACCCCCATGAATCATCAATGTCTCCATGGTTTCTCCAATGGTTGCAGTATTTCCTGATCTCCATGTAATTGGGCTGGAAAAGCACAAAGAGAATTACCGGCAAATTCCCAAATCAAGAGTTCTGAATCACCCTCGGGTCTCATAGTGCAAACCAATCTCTCATTCCAACCTCTGCTCAACCCAATGCGCTACTGACTCTGCAGAATTACACTCAGTGCACAGTGAGCACAACTTATCCTGGATGGCAGCCAGACACATGACAGTTCTTACTACTGATCAGCACACTTGTTAAGGAAGGGTACACAGGGGAATTCTCCCTCTGCACTGTCCCATCAAAACACCAGCCTGCCACTTCCCATCTACAGTAGGAGGAAGTGCCAATATTGAACTCCAACATTTCAAGAATGTTTTTCAAGCGATTTATCACGAGAACACCAGATGTTGCCTGGGAGCAAATGGTGTCAGATTTTTATCACGAGAGAAAAAGAAAAGTGTTAGCAAAGCAGAAAATTTAACTGAAAATGACAACCAAGCTGAATGACTTGCAACCATGAAGTCTGTATTCCAATCTCTCATTGTAAAGCGGAATTGAAAATAGTATAGCTGTGCAATTTGCACAAAATGAAAAAGTTTCTGGCAGTTCAACTTTGAGGATCTGTTACATAAAACAATTTATGTTTACACCTTGTAAAAAAAAAAAGAGTTCCTTAGGTGAACGGGCATTTTAATCAAGCTCAACTATTGTGTAATAATCAAACATTTTGTTATCTTGTTGTTGGAGGAGTGTCAGTAAACAACTTCAGTAATGGCTGGGAGCAGTTGTGTTCTGTTAGTCTTACTTAGAGCAATACACAACACACTGTCCAATATCTAGTCGGGTGAATGGGTCAGTGAAAGAGATATTAAGGGGAAGATGTGAATATGGAACATAGGGACAGAGTATGCCTTGCAGCTCTTTGAGCCTGCTCCGCCATTCAATGAGATCATGGCTGATCTATGAGCTAACTCCATATACCTGCCTTTGGTCCTTTTAGATTTCTGCTTAACAAATATCTATCCCACTCAGACTGCTAATTAACTGATCTAGCTTCAACTGCTGCGTGTGGGAGTGAGTTCCAAACCTCTACCACCTATTGTGAAGAAGTTCTTCCCAACATCTCTCCTGAACGGACTAGCCCTAATTATTAGACTATGTTTTAGGATTGCCAACCAGTAGAAATAATTATCTTTACCCTGTCTTTTCCTGTTAATATCTTGAATATTTAATCAGATCACCCCTTAACTTTCTGAATTCTAGCAAAAACAGGTTTAGTTGGAGTAATCTCTCCTCGTAACTCAACCTCTAATCCAGGCGTCATTTTTGTAAACCTATGTTGCACTCCCTCCAAGGCAAAAATATTCTTCCCCAGGTGTGGTGCCCAGAACTGTTCATAGTACTCCAAGTGGGTCTAACCAGATGCAACATAACCCCGGTGTTTCTTTACATTACAATCCTCTAGATATAAAGGCTAGAGGATTGTAATGTTAGCCTTTTTGATTATTTTCTGCATCTGTTCCTGGCATTTTAAGGACCTATGCACCTGAACCACTAAGTCTCTTCGGACATCCAGTGTACCCAACCCCTTTCCATTTAGAAAGTACCCTGCTCGATCCTTTTTTGGTCCTGAAAGAATAACCTCACACTTGCTTTACTTAAAATTCATCCGCCCTAGTTATACCCATTCACCTCATCTGTCAATGTCTCCTTGCAATTTTATATCATCCAGGCTGTCCATAATGCCTAACTTTGTATCTTCCGCAAATTTGGTTACATGACATTCTAAGCCATCATCCAAGTCATTAATTGTTTGAATAATTGAGGCCGCAACAATAATGGAGTAACCTATAGTGCACCACTATTCATATTCTGCCAATTAGAGTAACTATCCCCATTCTGTCGCCTGCCACTTACCTAATTTTGGATGGGATTGTACTGTTGATTGGTCAGGCTATTGCGTTCGTAATGGGTCACTACATTTTAATGTTCAAATATGGATTAGCTAACTGTCCAAATGGATAGTAGTCTGTTCTCTGAGCAAGGATAGTCAGATGTAATTGATGAGAAAGCCGCTGTCTCAGAAGAGGTGTTGGTAGATCTCCAGGACCTCTTGCAGGCTAGTGTGTGGTACACAGATATCCATGGCTTCTCGCGTGTGTATGACACATAGAACATAACAGCGCAGTACAGGCCCTTCGGCCCACGATGTTGCACCATCCTGTGAAACCCTTCTAAAGTCCCTCTACACTATTCCCTTATCGTCCATATGCCTATCCAATGACCATTTCAATGCGTTTAGTGTTGGCGAGTCCACTACTGTTGCAGACAGGGCATTCCACGCCCTTACTACTCTCCGAGTCAGGAACCTACCTCTGACATCTGTCCTATATCTATCTCCCCTCAATTTAAAGCTATGTCCCCTCATGCTGGACATCACCATCCGAGGAAAAAGGCTCTCGATGTCCATTCTATCTAATCCTCGGATCATCTTGTCTGCCTCAATTAAGTCCCCTCTTAACCTTCTTCTCTCTAACGACAACAGCCTCAAGTCCTTCAGCCTTTCCTCATATGATCTTCCCTCCATACCAGGCAACATTCTTGTAAATCTCCTCTGTACCCTTTCCAATGCTTCCACATCCTTCCTATAATGTGGCGACCAGAACTGTACACAATACTCCAAATGCGGCCGCACCAGAGTTTTGTACAACTGCAACATGACCTCATGGCTCCGAAACTCAACTCCTCAACCAATAAAAGCTAAAACACCGTACGCCCTCTTAACAACCCTCTCAACCTGGGTGGCAACTTTCAGGGATCTATGGACATGGACACCGAGATCTCTCTGCTCGTCCACACTACCAAGAATCTTACCATTAGCCCAGTACTCTGCCTTTCTGTTATTCCTTCCAAAACGAATCACCTCACACTTTTGTGCATTAAACTCTATTTGCCACCTGTCAGCCCAGCTCTGCAGCTTATCTATGTCCCTCTGTAACGTGTAACATCCTTCTGCACTGTCCACAACTCCACCGACTTTAGTGTCATCTGCAAATTTATTCACCCATCCTTCTACGCCCTCCTCCAGGTCATTTATAAAAATGACAAACAGCAACGGCCCCAAAACAGATCCTTGTGGCACACCACTAGTAACTGGACACCAGTCAGAGCATTTCCCATCAACCGCCACTCTTTGTCTTCTATCAGTTAGCCAATTTCTGATCCAAACTGCTAAATCACCCTGAATCCCATGCCTCTGTATTTTCTGCAATAGCCTACCGTGGGGAACCTTATCAAACGTTTTACTGAAATCCATATACACCACATCAACTGCTTTACCCTCATCCACCTGTTTGGTCACCTTCTCGAAGAACTCAATGAGGTTTGTGAAGCACGACCTACCCTTGACAAAACCATGTTGACTATCTCTAATCAAATTATTCCTTTCCAGATGATTATACATCCTATCTCTTAGAAACCTTTCCAAGACTTTTCCCACAACAGAAGTAAGGTTCACTGGTCTATAGTTACCGGGGTTATCTCTACTCCCCTTCTTGTACAAGGGGACAACATTTGCTATCCTCCAGTCCTCTGGCACTATTCCTGTAGACAAAGATGACTTAAAGATCAAAGCCTAGAGTTGAATCATTGGATCTGATGGTTAAGTTTTAAAAACAAATTATTTCACGGGACGTGGGGTATCGCTAGCTTGCCCATCCCTAATTGCCCTTCAGGTGAGGGGAGTTACCTTCTTGAACCACTACAGTACAGACACACCCACAGTGTTGTTAGGAAGGAGGTCCCAGCGATAGCAAAGCAACAGTGACATATTCCCAAGTCAGGTTGATGTGTGACTTGGAGGAGAACGTCTAGGTTGTGGTGTTCCCAAGTATCTTCTGCCCTTGTCCTTCTAGATCAGGGGTGGGCAAACTTTTCCGTGCAAGGGCCACATTCAGAAATTCACAATTTTAAAGGGCCGCATAGTATATTAAGTAAAATAATTACTTCACCCGGTTATGATTCTGGGCGCCTCATATAGAACATAGAACAGTAAAGCACAGAACAGGCCCTTCGGCCCTCGACGTTGTGCCGAGCAATTATCACCCTACTCAAGTCAACGTATCCACCCTATACCAGTAAGTAAACCCATTAACCTTAAAAAAAATAATTGAAAATTTAAAAAAAAAAAATTTGTTTTTAAAAAAAAAATTTTTTTAATGACTTGGTGGGCCGTAGTTTGCCCACCCCTGTTCTAGATGGTAGAGATCACGGGTTTGGAAGGTGCCAACAAAGGAGCCGTGGCGAGTTGCTGCAGTTCACCTTGTAGATGGTACACACTGCTGCAACTGTGTCGGTGGTGGAAGGGGTGGGGGGAGTGAATATTTAAGGTAATGGATGGTTGGACAATAGCCGACTTGCCATTCATTGTGTGTTAAGCAGGTTTGGTGCTCCTCAAGTTTAGTGTGCAGACTAAACTATGCTCCGCCAATGTGGACAATTCTGCAATCACATGGTATTGAGAACACAATAATGTGACCAATCAATAGGATCCTGTCCATCTTCCAATCCTCCACAATATGCAACTACCTATTTCATCCATTCCTCAATTCTCCAGATAATGCACAGATTATGCTGACTAAAACATCGAGGCCATCAAGTTCTTCTAATGTAACAGCTGCTCTTTTCAAGGGTAATCTTAATGAGCTGGTGTAACTGTGTCACTCATCACCCCGTCAATGTTAAACATTCCTCTTGTGGAGTAACCTTCAAATTAGAACTAGGTTGTTCGGGAGTAAAATCAGGCAGCACGTTTGCACACAAAGCATCGTGCAATTCTGGAACACTCTCCAAATGCTCTGTGAATTCTGGAGGACAATTTGAGCTTTCACAACTGATTTAGTTAGATATGTGCACCAAGGGCTATGAAACAATGCACAAATTAAGTTGAGGCAAGAATCAGCTGTAAATCACCCACGTGTGTGCGTGGGTTTCCTCCGGTTTCCTCCCACAGTCCAAAGATGTGCAGGTTAGGTGGATTGGCCATGATAAATTGCCCTTAGTGTCCAAAATTGCCCTTAGTGTTGGGTGGGGTTACTGGGTTATGGGGATAGGGTGGAGGTGTTAACCTTGGGTGGGGTGCTCTTTCCAGGAGCCGGTGCAGACTCGATGGGCCGAATGGCCTCCTTGTGCACTGTAAATTCTATGAACTAACATTCACTCCCTCCGCCATTGGCAGTAGTAAGTGTGTACTGACTGCAAGATGTACTTCAGCAGCTTCAAGCCTCCTTCTTCAGCAGCATCCTGTGACCTCTACCACCTACAAATTCCCCTCCAAACCACTCAGCACCCCAACTGGGAGCTGTATCGTCGTTCTTTCACTGTCGCCGATTAAAATTCCTCCCTGACAGCACTGTGTGAAGTATCTACCCCACTGCAGGGGTTCAAGAAGGTGGTTCATCATCACCTTCTCAAGGCCAATTAACAATGGGCAACAAATGCTGGTGTAGCTGGCAGTGCCAAAATTCCAATAATAAATAAATTGTGTATTGCAGGCTCAAGGTTCCTATGCAACAGACTGGAGGGGCTGAATCTCCTCTGGTCTGGAGTTGTCCTGGATGAGTCAACATGGCCGGATACGATTCGAAACCTCATCTTTATTGATTGCTTAGCCAAGTGGGCAATACCTTCTTGAAAGGCCACAGGTAGAAAGGCCACTCACAGGAGTACACAATATCACGTCCTGTCTTATTCAAGGCCAGAGACATGTTCATGTAACCTGAAAAAAGCAGAGGACAAGGCATAGGGTTAAATCTTTCATTAGAACATGGCTGATCTTCCCCATCAAATCCACTTTCCCAGCTAAATATTCATAACAATTACAGTGCTAGATATTTAAATCGATCACAGTCTTCAATGTAGTCAGTGGCTGAACATGCAAGAACATGGGCAGCACGTTAGCACAGTGGGTAGCACTGTTGCTTCACAGCTCCAGGGTCCCAGGTTCGATTCCTGACTTGGGTCACTGTCTGTGTGGAGTCTGCACATTCTCCCTGTGTCTGTGTGGGTTTCCTCCGGGTGCTCCGGTTTTCTCCCACAAGTCCTGAAAGACGTGCTGTTAGGTGAACTGGACATTCTGAATTCTCCCTCAGTGTACCCGAACAGGCGCTGGAATGTGGCGCCGAGGGGATTTTCACAGTAACTTCATTGCAGTGTTCGTGTAAGCCTACTTGTGACAACAAAGATTATAATAAACAGAGTGAATAAAGAAATTTCTCCTCGTCCCAAGTGATTAACCTCTTATCCTGTCGTTCTGAACCAACAACCTAGCAGTCAGTTCCAGTAGAGCATCAAGAAATGATGTCCGATTAAATTGATTGAATGATATAATAGAGGGTTTATGTTCTCCATATATAATTTTTAAAAAAAAATTAAATTTAGATTAGCCAATTATTTTTTCCAATTAAGGGACAATTTAGCGTAGCCAATCCACCTACTCTGCACATTTTTGGGTTGTGGGGGCGAAACCCACGCAGACATGGGGAGAATGTGCAAACTCCACACGGACAGTGACCCAGAGCCAGGATCGATGTTCTCCATATATAATAGACTTTCAATAACACCACCTAATGAACTGGTTGGTAAAATGGAAGCCCTGTGGTTTAAAGGGCAATGGCAGCATCGATACAAACTAAGAAAGTAGTGATGTCCTTCATACCGAAGGGAATTAGACAGTGGGTCCTTCAAGAGGTCAATATTTTGAATCTATACATTAATGTCCTGGACTTGCGTATATATGGCCCAAAACGCAAATGTAGTAATGAGTGAGGAGGATAATGGCAAATTTAAAGAAGATGTTAAAAACAGAGAAGTGTAAAGCGATATGGTTTGGAAGACAGGAGGAGGAGAAATGATATAAACTCATGTTAAATGGAGTTAAAATATAAATCAGCCATGACCTAATCGAGTGGCGGAACTGACTCAAATGGCCTATTCCTGTTACTGTGAATATTAGGAGCTGAAAAACAGCATACCAGTGAGGTTTTTGGGAGAACTGCCAGAAACCAGAGACTTCTGTTTATTCAGCAGGGTCAAAGAGATAAGAGTTGACGGCACATAGAAGAGGTCACAGCACATCATCCTGGAGCTCCCTGCCTAACTGTGTCATTAGACCCTAAGTGGGTCTAAGTAGTAGCTCACCACCTATTCAATAACAGTTAGGTATAAGCAATAAATGCCAGCCTTAGCAGTGATGCTCATATCCTATGAATACATTTTAAAGATGCAGTTAAGTATCTTTAGGGCTGGGGAGACAACAGGCTCTCCTAGTGGGTGGGGCTGCTGTAGCTTGGTGATCAGCCATAATCATAATGAGTGGAAGAGCAGTCTTTAAGGGCTGAATGGCATCCTCCTGCTTCTATTTTCGAAAGTTTCTAATCGTTCACTGAAGCTTGTTACATTCTAGTGTGAACAAAAAACAAAGAAAAGTACAGCACTGGAACAGGTCCTTCGGCCCTCCAAGCCTGTGCCGACCATGCTGGCCGTCTAAACTAAAATCTTCTACACTTCCGGGGTCCGCATTCCTCTATTTCATCCTATTCATGTATTGGTCAAGATGCCCCTTAAATGTCACTATCATCCCTACTCCACCACCTCCTCCGGCAGCGGGTTCCAGGCACCCACTACCCTCTGTGTAAACAACTTGCCTCGTACATCTACTCTAAACCTTGGCCCTCGCACCTTAAACCTATGCCCCCCAGTAATTGACCCCTCTACCCTGGGAAAAATCTTCTGACTATCCACTCTGTCTATGCCCCTCATAATTTTATAGACCTCTATCAGGTCGCCCCTCAACCTCCGTCGTTCCAGTGAGAACAAACCGAGTTTATTCAACCGCTCCTCATAGCTAATGCGTCCATACCAGGCAACATCCTGGTAAATCTCTTCTGCACCCTCTCTAAAGCCTCCACATCCTTCTGGTAGTGTGGCGACCAGAATTGAACACTATACTCCAAGTGTGGTCTAACTAAGGTTCTGTACAGCTGCAACATGACATGCCAATTCTTATACGCAATGCCCCGGCCAATGAAGGCAAGCATGTCTTATGCCTTCTTGACTACCTTCTCCACCTGTGTTGCCCCTTTCAGTGATCTGTGGACCTGTACACCTAGATCTCTCGTCTGTCAATACTCTTGAGGGCTCTACCATTCATTGTATATTCCCTACCTGTTTTAGGCCTTCCAAAATGCATTACCTCACATTTGTCTGGATTAAACTTCATCTGCCATCTCTCCGCGCAAGTCTCTCACTGATCTAAATCCTGCTGTATCCTCTGACAATCCTCATCGCTATCCGCAATTCCACCAACCTTTGAGTCGTCTGCAAACTTACTAATCAGACCAGTTACATTTTCCTCCAAATCATTTTATATACTACGAACAGCAAAGGTCCCAGCACTGATCCCTGCAGAACACCACTAGTCACAGCCCTCCAATCAGAAAAGCACCCTTTCATTGCTACTCTCTGCCTTCTATGACCCAGCCAGTTCTGTATCCATCTTGCCAGCTCACCCCTGATCCTGTGTGAACATAGAACATAGAACAGTACAGCACAGAACAGGCCCTTCGGCCCTCAATGTTGTGCCGAGCCATGATCACCCTACTCAAACCCACGTATCCACCCTATACCCGTAACCCAACAACCTCCCCCTTAACCTTACTTTTATTAGGACACTATGGGCAATTTAGCATAGCCAATCCACCTAACCCACACATCTTTGGACTGTGGGAGGAAACCAGAGCACCCGGAGGAAACCCACGCACACAGGGGGAAGACTTGCAGACTCCACACAGACAGTGACCCAGCCGGGAATCGAACCTGGGACCCTGGAGCTGTGAAGCATTTATGCTAACCACCATGCTACCCTGCTGCCCTTTTGTGACATCACCTTTTGTACCAGTCTGCCATGAGGGACCTTGTCAAAGGCCTTACTGAAGTCCATATAGACAACATCCACTGCCCTACCTGCATTAATCATCTTTGTGACCTCTTCAAAAAACTCTATCAAGTTAGTGAGACACGACCTCCCCTTCACAAAACCGTACTGCCTCTCACTAATATGTCCATTTGCTTCCAAATGGGAGTAGATCCTGTCTCGAAGAATTCTCTCCAGTAATTTCCCTACCACTGACGTAAGGCTCACCGGCCTGTAGTTCCCTGGATTATCCTTGCTACCCTTCTTAAACAAAGGAACAACATTGGCTATTCTCCAGTCCTCCGGGACGTCACCTGAAGACAGTGCGGATCCAAAGATTTCTGTCAAGGCCTCAGCAATTTCCTCTCTCGCCTATGTTGCAACGATTGTTGCAATAATTGAATCACAGCCAGCGCACCAAAGAACATCTTGTTCGTGATTAGTTAAGATTTATTAAATTACAATGACGTGGATGGAAAACGATACTTATACTACTGACGAATTGTAAACTGTTAACAACTAGAATACGAGAGCTAATACAAAACACGACTATCCACAATGACTCCTCACCCAGACTCTGAGGCTGCAGTGTCACGGTGTAACTCTACTGCCACCTGCTGGTTGGAGGTCTAGCATATATACACACATGTAAAATTGCTTATGCATATCATTACAGGGCTAGTGGGTAATCTGTTTTTAACCAATTCCTCGAAACAGCTTAGAAGCAGACTTTAAAATCAGTAGGCCTCTGTGCATAGAGTGAAACGCACGAGTGGAGTTGGCAGTTCGTTACATGTAGGACTTATTCGCTGAAATGGGGGAGGCTGGTTTCCCCTTCTGCTGTCATGTTTTTCTAACTACTTTCACAGGTCGAAAGGGGCAGCTGCAGACCAAGACCCAAAATGCAGGAAGATTAAGGGATTACTGAGGAGCACCAGGGATTCATGAAGGGCAGGTCATGCTTGACGAATCTCTTGGAATTCTATGAAGACATTTCGAGCAAAGTAGACAAAGGGGACCCAGCGGATGTGGTGTACCTAGATTTCCAAAAGGCCTTTGACAAGGTAGCGCACAAGAGGCTGCTGCATAAAATAAGGATGCATGGTGTTAAGGGTAGAGTACTAGCATGGATAGAGGATTGGTTGTCTAACAGGAAACAAAGAGTGGGAATAAATGAGTGCTATTCTGGCTGGCAATCAGTGACGAGTGGTGTGCCTCAGGGATCGGTGTTGGGACCACAATTATTTACAATAATATATAGACGATTTGGAGTTGGGAACTACGTGTAAGGTATCCAAGTTTGCAGATGACACGAAGGTGTGTGGCAGAGCAAAGTGTACTGAGGACTGTAAAACCTTGGAACATTGACACATTGAGTGAGTGGGCAATGGTCTGGCAGATGGAGTATAATGTCAATAAGTGTGAAGTCGTGCATTTTGGTAGGAGTAACAATAGAACGGATTATTACTTAAATGGTAAAAAGCTGCCGCATGCTGCTATGCAGAGGGACCTGGGTGTACTTGTGTCACAGAAGGTTGGTCTGCAGGTGCAACAGAGTAATTAGGAAGGCAAATGGAATTTTGTCCTTCGTTGCGAAGGGGATTGAGTTTAAAAGTAGGGAGGTAATGTTGCAGTTGTACAAGGTGCTGGTGAGGCCACACCTGGAGTACTGTGTGCAGTTTTGGTCTCCACACGAGAAAGGATGTGCTAGCACTAGAGGGGGTGCAGAGGAGGTTCACTAGGCTGATTCCGGAGTTGAGGGGGTTATCGTATGAGGAGAGGCTGAGTAGATTGGGATTATATTCACTGGAATTCAGAAGGTTGAGGGGGGATCTAATAGAAACATATAAAATTTTGAAGGGAATGGATAAGATAGAAGTAGAAAGGATGTTTCCACTGGTAGGTGAAAGTACGACAAGAGGGCATAGCCTCAAGGTTAGGGGGAGCAGATTTAGGACTGAATCAAGGAGGAACTTCTTCACTCAGAGGGTGGTTAAAGTATGGAATTCCCTACCGAAAGGAGTAGTAGACGCTACTTCATTGAATATATTTAAAGAAAAAGTAGATGTTTTTTGGAAAAATGAAAGGAATTACGGGATATGGCGAGAATGCGGGTAAGTGGTTCTGAGACCACGAATAGATCAGCCATGATCTTATAGAATGGCGGAGCAGGCTCGACGGGCCGGACGGTCTACTTCTGCTCCTAGTTCTTATGTTCTTATAAGAGAGAGGAGGCTGAGAGTATTTAAAGATTAAGTAATTCGCAAAATTAGCACATAGGACTCTGAGACCAAGTTTAAGGCATGGCAGGTGAGGTCAGCTGAGTGGAATGTGTGACATGTCTTACGCGGGAAGTCATGGACTTTACCAGCATCCTAGATGACCAAATGTGCAGGAAGTGCTCCCAAATGCAGGAATCGGAGCTCCCGGTTTCAGAGCTCGAGCGGTGGCTGGAGACATATCCGTGAGGTGGAATGTTATCTGGATAGCACGTTTACGGAGGTAGTTACACCACACCTCAAGGGACTGGAGGAAAAAAAAGGGAATGGGTGACCACCAGGCAGCCAATAAGAAACAGGCAGGTGGTGGCAGGGGAATCCCCTGGGGTCCCACTCACAATCAGTTTTCTATTTTGGAAGCTGGTTCCCCAAAGGAATGCAGGTAGAGCCAAGCTTCTGGCAGTACCAGCGGCTTGACTGTACAAGAGGGGAAGAAGATGAAAGCAGGTGCGATAGTGATGTGATTCATTAGTTACGGAACAGACAGTTTCTGCAGACACAGACACGACTCCTATATGGTGTGTTGCCTTCCTGGTGCCAGGGATGTCACTGAATGGCTGAAGAGCACTCTGGAGAGGGATGGTGGTAAGAGAGAACTTGTAGCACACATTAGTACCAATGATATAGGTAGATGAGGAATGAAGCTCTGCATCAATAATGTAGGGAGCAAGGCAGTAGACTAAATAGGAGGACCTTAAAAAGGTCCTAATCTGTGGATTGCTCCTAGTACCACATCCTAGCAAGTACAGAGATAGGGGAATAGGGCAGATGAATGTGCGGCTCAAGAGTTGGTGTAGGAGTGAGGGGCTTAGAGTCCTCAGTAACTGAGATCAATTCAGGGGAAGGCAAAACCTCTACAAACCAGACGGTCTGCACCTGAACCAGAATGGGACTAACATCCTTGTGGATGGGTTTGCTGGTGCTATTGTGAGGGATTTAAACTAGTTTGGCAGGGGCAGGGGAACACTGTCATTGTAATAGGGACACAATGTTGAGTGCTGCAGAGGGCAGCAGAGCAGAGCTACTGGACAGCTGTTCTGGGGAAATTTGCATACGTGCAGTGCAGTCAGCCTAATTTGAAGGTGGTTTGTGGAGGGGCTGTTGTCAAGTGACAGTTAAACCAGAAACACTTCCTCAGTGTTTCCCCCCCTACCTCCTCCTCTAACCAAAAAAAAAACCACGGTTGTTGGGAAGCGGGAGCAGGGGCCTGTCGTGAAGGTGAGTGAGTGCCTTTAAATTTGCTTACCTTTCAGCGGCAGCAGGGTTTGAGGGAATATCAGGTAAGCTGTTCCTTTCTTTTTCTTGTTTTTTTTTAAATCTAGAGGTGATGTCAGGGAGGGCAGTACAATGCTCCTCCTGCAGAATGTTTGAGGTGAGGGACGCCGTCAGTGTCCCTGCTGATTTCATCTGTGGGAAGTGCACCCAACTCCAGATCCTCAAAAACCGTGTTAGGGACCTGGAGCTTGAGCTGGATGAACTTCGGATCATTCGGGAGGCAGAGGGGGTCATAGATAGGAGCTTCAGGGAAGTAGTTACACCAAAGACTGGACATAGATGGGTAACTGTAAGAGGGACTGGGAAGAAGCAGTCAGTGCAGGGACCCCCTGCGGTCGGTCCCCTGAGTAACAAGTATACCGTTTTGGATACTTGTGGGGGGGGAACGACTTACCAGGGGTAAGCCATGGGGTACGGGCCTCTGGCACGGAGTCTGTCCCTGTTGCTCAGAAGGGAAGGGGGGAAAGGAGTAGAACATTAGTAATTGGGGACTCAATAGTCAGGGGCACAGATAGGAGATTTTGTGGGAGCGAGAGAGACTTACGTTTGGTATGTTGCCTCCCAGGTGCAAGGGTACGTGATGTCTCGGATCGTGGTTTCCGGGTCCTTAAGGCGGAGGGGGAGCAGCCCCAAGTCGTAGTCCACATTGGCACTAACGACATAGGTAGGAAAGGGGACAAGGATGTCAGGCAGGCCTTTAGGGAGCTAGGATGGAAGCTCAGAGCGAGAACAAACAGAGTTGTTATCTCTGGGTTGTTGCCCGTGCCACGTGATAGTGAGATGAGGAATAGGAAGAGAGAGCAATTAAGCACGTGGCTACAGGGATGGTGCAGGCAGGAGGGATTCAGATTTCTGGCCAACTGGGGTTCTTTCTGGGAAAGGTGGGACCTCTATAGACAGGATGGTCTACATCTGAACCCGAGGGGCACCAATATCCTGGGGGGGGGGGGGGGGGGGGGGGGGGGGGGGGGGGGGGGGGGGGGGGGGGGGGGAAAGAGGAGGGGGGGGAGGGGTGGAGATTTGTTAGTGCTCTTTGGGGGGGTTTAAACTAATTCAGCAGGGGCATGGGAACCTGGATTGTAGTTTTGGGGTACGGGAGATTGAGTGTATAGAAGTCAGGAGCACAGATTTGACTTCGCAGGAGGGTGCCAGTGTTCAGGTAGGTGGTTTGAAGTGTGTCTACTTCAATGTCAGGAGTATACAAAATAAGGTAGGGGAACTGGCAGCATGTGTTGGTACCTGGGACTTCGATGTTGTGGCCATTTCAGAGACATGGATAGAGCAAGGACAGGAATGGTTGTTGCAGGTTCCGGGGTTTAGATGTTTTAGTAAGCTCAGAGAAGGGGGCAAAAGAGGGGGAGGTGTGGCGCTGCTAGTCAAGGACAGTATTACGGTGGCAGAAAGGATGCTAGATGGGGACTCTTCTTCCGAGGTAGTATGGGCTGAGGTTAGAAACAGGAAAGGAGAGGTCACTCTGTTGGGAGTTTTCTATAGGCCACCTAATAGTTCTAGGGACGTAGAGGAAAGGATAGATCATAGATCATAGAACAGTACAGCACAGAACAGGCCCTTCGGCCCTCGATGTTGTGCCGAGCAATGATCACCCTACTTAAACCCACGTAACCTGTATACCCGTAACCCAACAATCCCCCCATTAACCTTACACTACGGGCAATTTAGCATGGCCAATCCACCTAACCAAGATGGCGAAGATGATTCTGGGATTCTGGAAAAGAGCGAAAGTAACAGGGTAGTTGTTATGGGAGACTTTAACTTTTCAAATATTGACTGGAAAAGATATAGTTCGAGTACATTAGATGGGTCGTTCTTTGTACAATGTGGGCAGGAGGGTTTCCTGACACAATATGTTGACGGGCCAACAAGAGGCGAGGCCACATTGGATTTGGTTTTGGGTAATGAACCAGGCCAGGTGTTAGATCTGGAGGTAGGTGAGCACTTTGGAAACAGTGACCACAATTCGGTGACCTTTACGTTAGTGATGGAAAGAGATAAGTATACCCCGCAGGGCAAGAGTTATAGCTGGGGGAAGGGCGATTATGATGCCATTAGACATGACTTAGGATGTGTAGGTTGGAGAAGTAGGCTGCAAGGGTTGGGCACACTGGATATGTGGAGCTTGTTCAAGGAACAGCTATTGCATGTTCTTGATAAGTACGTACCAGTCAGGCAGGAAGGAAGGGGTCGAGCGAGGGAACCGTGGTTTACCAAAGAAGTGGAATCTCTTGTTAAGAGGAAGAAGGAGGCCTATGGGAAGATGAGGCGTGAAGTTTCAGTTGGGGCGTTTGATAGTTACAAGGAAGGATCTAAAGAGAGAGCTAAGACGAGCAAGGAGGGGACACGAGAAGTCTTTGGCAGGTAGGATCAAGGAAAACCCAAAAGCTTTCTATAGGTATGTCAGGAATAAAAGAATGACTAGGGTAAGAGTAGGGCCAGTCAAGGACAGTGGTGGGAAGTTGTGTGTGGAGGCTGAGGAGATAAGCAAGATACTAAATGAATACTTTGTCAGTATTCACTCAGGAAAAAGATAATATTGTGGAGGAGAATGCTGAGACCCAGGCTATTAGAATAGATGCCATTGAGGTGCGTAGAGAAGAAGTGTTGGCAATTCTGGACAAGGTGAAAATAGATAAGTCCCCGGGGCCTGATGGGACTTATCCTAGGATTCTCTGGGAAGCCAGGGAAGAGATTGCTGAGCCTTTGGCTTTGATTTTTAGGTCATCATTGTCTACAGGAATAGTGCCAGAGGACTGGAGGATAGCAAATGTGGTCCCTTTGTTCAAGAAGGGGAGTAGAGATAACCCCGGTAACTATAGGCCGGTGAGCCTAACGTCTGTGGTGGGTAAAGTCTTGGAGAGGATTATAAAAGATACGATTTATAATCATCTAGATAGGAATAATATGATTAGGGATAGTCAGCATGGTTTTGTGAAGGGTAGGTCATGCCTCACAAACCTTATCGAGTTCTTTGAGAAGGTGACTGAACAGGTAGACGAGGGTAGAGCAGTTGATGTGGTGTATATGGATTTCAGTAAAGCGTTTGATAAGGTTCCCCACGGTCGGCTATTGCAGAAAATACGGAGGCTGGGGATTGAGGGTGATTTAGAGATGTGGATCAGAAATTGGCTAGTTGAAAGAAGACAGAGAGTGGTAGTTGATGGGAAATGTTCAGAATGGAGTTCAGTTACGAGTGGCGTACCACAAGGATCTGTTCTGGGGCCGTTGCTGTTTATCATTTTTATAAATGACCTAGAGGAGGGCGAGAGGATGGGTGAGTAAATTTGCAGACGACACCAAAGTCGGTGGAGTTGTAGACAGTGCGGAAGGATGTTGCAGGTTACAGAGGGACATAGATAAGCTGCAGAGCTGGGCTGAGAGGTGGCAAACGGAGTTTAATGTGGAGAAGTGTGAGGTGATTCACTTTGGAAAGAATAACAGGAATGCGGACTATTTGGCTAATGGTAAAATTCTTGGTAGTGTGGATGAGCAGAGGGATCTCGGTGTCCATGTACATAGATCCCTGAAAGATGCCACCCAGGTTGATAGGGTTGTGAAGAAGGCCTATGGTGTGTTGGCCTTTATTGGTAGAGGGATTGAGTTCCGGAGCCATGAGGTCATGTTGCAGTTGTACAAAACTCTAGTACGGCCGCATTTGGAGTATTGCGTACAGTTCTGGTCGCCTCATTATAGGAAGGACGCAGAAGCTTTGGAACGGGTGCAGAGGAGATTTACCAGGATGTTGCCTGGTATGGAGGGAAAATCTTATGAAAGGCTGATGGACTTGAGGTTGTTTTCGTTAGAGAGAAGAAGGTTAAGAGGTGACTTAATAGAGGCATACAAAATGATCAGAGGGTTAGATAGGGTGGACAGCGAGAGCCTTCTCCCGCGGATGGAGGTGGCTAGCACGAGGGGACATAGCCTTAAATTGAGGGGTAATAGATATAGGACAGAGGTCAGAGGTGGATTTTTTACACAAAGAGTGGTGAGGACTTGGAATGCCCTACCTGCAACAGTAGTGAACTCGCCAACATTGAGGGCATTTAAAAGTTTATTGGATAAGCATATGGATGATAAGGGCATAGTGTAGGTTAGATGGCCTTTAGTTTTTTTTCCATGTCGGTGCAACATCGAGGGCCGAAGGGCGTGTACTGCGCTGTGTCGTTCTACGTTAAGGCGAGGCTGGATGGCCTCTACTTTGATGTTGCATTATTAATTAAGGAGTCTGTTACTCCAGTAGGAGGAATGATATCTTGGTAAGGGACTTCTAATGAGGCTTTGTGGGTTGAGTTCAGGAACAAAAAGGGGGCAGTCACACTACGGAGAGTGTATTATAGTCCACCAAATAGTCAGCGGGTAATAGAGGAGCAGATATGTAGGCAACTCACCGAGGTGTGTAAAAACAATAATATAGTAATTATATTAGGGGATTTCAAATTCCCCAACATTGATTGGGACAGTCACATTGTAAAGTGTTTACATGGAGTAGGTTCCTTGAAAATGTATTCAAGAGAGTTTTTTTTTTAATATTAACATGTCCAACAAGGGGTGATGCAGCATTGGACCTAGTTCTGGGGAACGAACCCAGACAAGTGTTGGAGTTAGCAGAGGTAAAGCATTTTAGTGATAGTGATCATTGTATGTTTTAAATTTGTAATGAAAAAAGGAAAGGGGGGGGGGTGGGAAAGAGAAAGAGACCAGGAACAGCTACCTCTGGGGCCATCTACAGGAGAACAGTGGGGTGTATTCAAAATGGAATTGGCGAGAGTACAGGTCCAACAGGTCTCCCTTTAGGATGAAATGTAGGAGCGACATGTCCAGGGAATCTTCGATATCTAAGGCTTTAAATTCCTAGGTGTGCACAACATCAACAATTTGTCCTGGTCCACTCACGTTGATGCTACAACCATGAAAGCTACAACCTAAACTTCCTCAGGAAACTAAGGAAATTCCGCATGTCCACATGGACTCTTACCTATTTTTACAAATGCACCATAGAAAGCATCCTATCTGGCTGCATCACAGCCTGGTATGGCAACTGCTCGGCCCAAGACCACGAGAAACTTCAGAGAGCTGTGAACACCGCCCAGTCCATCACCCAAAACACCCTACCATCCATTGACTCTACATCCTGCTGTCTGGGGAAAGCGGGCAGCATAATCAAAGATCCCTCCCACCCAGCTTACTCACTCTTCCAACTTCTTCCATCGGGCAGGAGATACAAAGTCTGAGAACACGCACAAACAGATTCAAAACAGCTTCTTCTCCGCTGTTACCAGACTCCTAAATGACCCTCTTATGGACCGGATTGATTAATACTACATCCTGTATGCTTCAGACAATGCCGGTGTATATGTATTTACATTGTGTACCTTGTTTTGCCCTATTACATATTTTCTTTTCATGTACTAACTGGTCTGTTTGAGTTGCTCGCAGAAAAATACTTTTCACTGTACCTTGATATACGTGGCAATAAACAAATCCAATTCAATCCAATCGCATATTTAGGACTGGATATAAAAGAAACAAGGCTTTAACTTGTACAAAAGGGAGAAAATCCACAGCGGCCATCATGGAACATGGACAGTCGGGGCTGGGTGGGTGGGGGACGGAGGAGGAGGAATCAAAAAAAGCAATTAGGAGAGCAAAGAGGTGGCATGGAAAAGCACGAGCAGGTAAGATTATGGAAAATCCCAAATTATTCCAAAAGTATATCAAGTGGAAGAGGATAACCAGGGAAAAAGTAGGATCCATTAGGGACCAAGGGGGTAATCTGTGCATCGAGGCAGATGACAATGGTGGGGTGTTAAATGCGCAATTCACATACTGTCTTCACTTTATTGAAGGAGGATAGGAGTGTAGAATTCAGACAGAGTGACTGTGAGATTCTTGAGCAGTTTGACATAAGCGAGTGGGGAGGTACTGGAGAATTTGGCAGGCTTAACAGTGGACAATCCAGAGTTGTTGTATCCCAGGCTGCTTTGGGAAGCAAGGAATGAAATTACAGGGGCTCGGACCCAAATTTTTAATTCCTCTCTGGCCACGGGGAAGGTACCAGAGGGGTTCCACTTTTCAAGAAGGGTGGTGTAGATAAGCCAGGGAATTACAGACCAGGGAGTCTCACGTCAGTGCTAGGGAAACTATTGGAGAAAATTCTAAGGACACAATCAAGCTCCACTTGGTGAGGCAAGGTTTGATCAGGTATAGTCAGCTTGGCTTTGTCAGAGAGAGGTCATACCTAACCTGAATGAGGTGATCAGGTGTGTAGATGAGGGTAGTGCAGTTGATGTAGTTTATATGGATTTCAGCAAAGTCTTTGACAAGGTCCCACAAGGGAGATTGATGAAGGAGGCAAATGCACATGGGATCTATGGAAACTTGGCAAGTTGGATCCAAAACTGTTTCGTGACAGGGACAGAGGATGGCGGTAGAAAGCTGCTTATGTGACTGGTAGGCAAGTTTGCAGACGGCACAATGATTGACCAGGTGGTTGACAGTGAAGAAGAGGGGCTGAGGTTACAGGAGGATATAGATGGATTGTTCAGATGGGCAGACAGAATTTGACCCTGAAAAGTGCGAGGTTATGCATTTTGGAAGGGGTAACATGGCAACGGACTACTCAATGAATGGCAGGGCACTAGGAATCTCAGAGGAACAGAGGGATCTTAGGAATGCTTGTCCAGAGATCCCTGAAGGAAGGACGTTAATAAGATAGTTAAGAAGGCATACGGGACACTTGCCTTTCTCAGTCATGGCATATATTATAAGAGCAGGGAGGTTATGTTGGAGGTATCCAGGAATTTGGTTAGGCCGCAGATAGAGTACTGTGTGCAGTTCTGGTCACCAAACTACAGGAAGGATGTGATTGATTCAGGGGGGACATAGGAGATTCAACAGGATGTTGCCTAGGATGGAACAGACTATGAAGAGAGGCTGGTTAAACTAGAGTTGTTTTCTTCTGGAGCAGAGAAGGTGAGAGGGGACCTGATTGAGGTATACAAGATTGAGAGAGGCATGGAGTAGGTTGAAGGGTCAATAACAAGGGGGCATAATTTTAAGGTGAAAGGCAGGAGGGTTAGAGGTGATTTGAGGAAAAATGTTTTCACCCAGAGGGTTGTGGAAATCTGGGAAGATAGTTACAACAGAACCATAGAATCCCTATAATTTAATAATCTTTACTGTCACAAGTAGGCTGACATTAACACTGTAATGAAGTTACTGAAAAGTCTCTAGTCGCCACATTCCATCGCCTGTTCGGATACACAGAGGGAGAATTCAGAATGCCCAATTGACCTAACAGCACATCTTTCGGGACTTGTGGGAGGAAACCGGAGCACCCGGAGGAAACCCACACAGACACGGGGAGAACGTGCAGACTCCACACAGACAGTGACTCAAGCCGGGAATCGAACCTGGAATCCTGGAGCTGTGAAGCAACAGTGCTTTCCACTGTGCTGCCCCTATTGTGCCGAAGGCGGCCATTGGGCCCATCGAGTCCGCAACGACCCTCTGAAAGAACACCCTAACAAGGCCTGTTCACTCACCCTATCCCCGTAACCCCATCTAACCTTGATCATAGAATCTCTACAATGCAGAAGGAGACCACTCAGCCCATTAAGTCTACACCAACCCACCCCATCCAACCAACACACACATTCCTCGACACTAAGGGGCAATTCTACCATGGACAATATACCTAATCTGCACATCTTTGGACTGTGGGAGGAAACCAGAGCAGCCAGAGGAAACCCACACAGACATGGGGAGAACATGCAAACTCAACACAGTCACCCAAGGCTGGATTGAACCCTGGTACTTATATAGAAAAGGAGTAGGCCATTCAGCCCCTTGAGCCTGTCCGATCATTCAATGAGATCATATCTGACCTAAGACCTAACTCCATATACCTGCCCTTGGTCCATATCCCTTAATACCTTTGCTTAACAAAAGTCTACTGTCTCAGATTTAATTTATCTATCTGAGATTTAAAATTAACAACTGATCTAGCTTCAACTGCTGTTTGTGGGAGACAGGTATAAGCTTCTATGACCCTTTGAGTGAAGTTCTTCCCAACATCTCTCCTGAATGGTCGAGACCTAATTTTTAAGACCATGCCCCCTAGTTTTACTAGTGGAAATAGTTTATCTTTATCTTCCCGGTGTTTCCCCATTATTAGTCAAAAGAGGTAACCTCACAACCTTTACAAATTACGTGGATGAGCACTTGAAACGTTATAACATTCAAGGCTATGGGCCAAGTGCTGGGAAGTGGGATGAGCGTAGGTGAGAGACATTTCTTTGTTGGTGCAGGCTTGATGGGCCGAAGGACCTCTTCTGTATTAGAGTGTTACAATCAGTGTTTTACAACACAGAAAGAGGCCTTTCTGCCCATCCTGTCTGTGCCAGCCATCAAGCACTACCTATTCTAACCCCATTTACCAGCACTTGGTTCTGTAGCCTTGTATGCCATGATGTTTCAAGGGCTCATCTAAATGCTTCTTAAATTTTGTGAAGTCCCTGCTTCTTTCAGGCAATGAGTTCCAGAATCCCACCACCCGGTGGGTGAGAAAGGTTCATCATCAAATCACCTCTAAATCTCCTGCCCCTTACCTCAAATCCAACTCCCTGGTTACTGACCCCTCTACTAAAAGGGGAAATGGCTTCCTATCTACGGTCCTCGTAATTTTGTGCGTGTACGTTGATGAGGATCCCCCTCAGCTCTAAAGAAAATAACCCCAGCCTAACCAGCCTTCTTTCATAGCTGAAATGCTCCAGCCCAGGCAATCTCCTCTGTACCCTTTCTAGTTGTATGATTCTATGAATGAGCATGTACATACAGAAACATCTAGAGAGATGTTTATACATTATACCCGAGTGGAAACAGACAACATGAAGCAGATGAACAAGGCGGCACAATGGTTAGCACTGCTGCATCACAGCACCAGGGATCCAGGTTCGATTCCAACCTTGGGTGACTGTGTGTGGAGTTTGCACGTTCTCAGTGCCTGTGGGGGTTTCCTCCGGGTGCTCTGGTTCCCTCTCACAAGCCAAAGTTTTAGGTGGATTGGCTATGATAAATTGCTCCTCAAGTGTCCAAAGATGCGCAGATCCGGTGGAGTTACAGGGATCGGGCATGTGGGCCTAGATAGGGTGCTCTTTCAGAGGGTCAGTGCAGACTCGATGGGCTGAATGGCCTCCTTCAGCACCGTAGGGATTCTATGGTCAGGATCAGAAGTTACATTTTAAAAATATTAATTCTGTTTCATTACCCATTACAAGAGGAACTGCAAAGTGATACTGGTTAACAGGAACGGCTTGAGGAACTGCAGATTCCTGATCCCAAGAACATTTGGTCAACAGGGACGGATTGAGGAACTGCAGATTCCTGATCCCAAGAACATTTGGTCAACAGGAACGGATTGAGGAACTGCAGATTCCTGATCCCAAGAACATTTGGTCAACAGGAACGGATTGAGGAACTGCAGATTCCTGATCCCAAGAACATTTGGTCAACAGGAACAGATTGAGGAACTGCAGATTCCTGATCCCAAGAACATTTGGGTCTCGTCACCACCTTATAGATGTTCATAGAATTTACAGTGCAGAAGGAGGCCATTCGGCCCATTGAGTCTGCACCGGCTCCTGGAAAGAGCACCCTACCCAAGGTTAACACCTTCACCCTATCCCCATAACCCAGTAACCCCACCCAACACTAAGGGCAATTTATCATGGCCAATCCACCTAACCTGCACATCTTTGGGCTGTGGGAGGAAACCGGCGCACCCGGAGGAAACCCACGCACACACGGGGAGGATGTGCAGACTCCGCACAGACAGTGACCCAAGCCGGAATCGAACCTGGGACCCTGGAGCTGTTAAGCGATTGTGCTATCCACAATGCTACCGTGCTGCCCTTGACTCACCCTCAATCAGCAAATCCAAATTAATGAAATTACAGCCATCAAACTTCAGGAGGTCTACTCCCCATTCGGCAAAGGTCTGAGCATCCAACTCATAGTAGCCATAACTGCCCGGGTATCCAGCACAGGTATGGGTGCCCACATCTTCATAGATGCCCAATTTCAGGCCTTTAGAATGGACCTGTACCAGGGGAGAGAGAGAGGGGGGCAAAATCAGCATGATCAATAGCGTGTAAAAACCATGGAGAATTTGAGAATTATTACACAGAAACACAGACCTTTCCACCCAACTGGCCAATGGCAGGGTTCATTTAAATTCACACACAGGCCATACTCACATAGTCCGCCAGCCGCTTTATTCCGCTAGGGAACCGCTTGGGGTCAGGCTGCAGGCGGTGGTTTGAATCACGTGTGCGAGCAAGCCAACAGTCATCAATACAGACATAGTCATAGCCAACGTCCTTCCAGCCCTCTGCTGCCATGATGTCAGCCATCTGCATGTAGAGCTGCTCACTGCACAGAACCAAGAGAAAAACAGCGTTTTCTTCACTAGACCCGCCAGGTAAAATACCAATGACTGGCTCAAATGTTTGACAATCTAGGCTGACACTCCAGCCCAGCAATCCCTCAGTTCTGCACTTTCTTTCAGATTAAATGTTAACTGTTCTGTCCTCAGATAAATGTGAAAGATTTGACGGCACTATTTGAAGAGGTGTTCTCCCAGTGTCCTGCCCGACACTCCCCATCCCAAAACAGAGGGTACAAAAGGTGACTAAAAAGACAGTGGGGGGGGGGGGGGCAGCACAGTGGTTAGCACTGCTGATTCACAGAACCAGAGACTCTGGTTCAATTCTAGCCTCGGCTGACTGTGTGGAGTTTGCACTTTCTCCCAGTGTCAGTGTGTGTTTCCTCCAGGTGCTTCGTCCAAAGATGTGCAGGTTAGATGGATCGATTCATGCTAAATTGCCCCTTCATGTACAAAAGGTTGGTGGGATTACTGGGGTAGGTAGGGTATTCTTTCAATGGGCACAATGGGCTGAATGGCACACTGTAGAGATTCAAAAAGAATTTTTCCTGTTCCGGGGTAAATCAGTAAAACAAGATTGTATTATATAGTGCCTTTCACCATTCCACTTTACAGGAAATTAGGTACTTTTGAAGTGGAGTGACCCGATATCATATATCAAGTCATATGATTAAATGGAGTCTGTAGCACAGAAACTCGTAATTCCACATAATACAGTGGTTAGCACTGCTGCCTCACAGCACCAGGGTCATGGTTAGTTTCCAGCCTCCAGTGACTATCTGTGTGGAGTTTGTACATTTTCCCCACATCTGTGTGGGTTTTCTTCGAGTGAACCGATTGCCTCCCACAGCTCAAAGATGTGCCGGTTAGGTGGATTGGTCACGGTCAATGTGGAGAGGTAAGAGGTAGGATGGGGGAGTGGGCCTGCATAGAGTGCTCTTTCAGTTCACTCCCCAGGTGATTTCCCCCTGTCTATTTCAGCCCTCTCCCCTGCTCCAGGTGACTTCCCTCTGTCTATTTCAGCCCCCTCCCCTGCTCCAGGTGATTTCCCCCTGTCTATTTCAGCCCCCTCCCCTGCTCCAGATGATTTCCCCCTGTCTATTTCTTCCCCCTCCCCTGCTCCAGATGATTTCCCCCTGTCTATTTCTTCCCCCTCCCCTGCTCCAGGTGACTTCCCCCATCTGTTTCTTCCCCCTCCCCTGCTCCAGGTGACTTCCCCCTGTCTATTTCTTCTCCCTCCCCTGCTCCAGGTGACTTCCCCCTGTCTATTTCAGTCCCCTCCCCTGCTCCAGGTGACTTCCCCCTATCTATTTCTTCTCCCTCCCGTGCTCCAGGTGATTTCCCCGTCTATTTCAGCCCCCTCCCCTGCTCCAGGTGACTTCCCCCTATCTATTTCAGCCCCCTCCCCTGCTCCAGATGATTTCCCCCTGTCTATTTCTTCCCCCTCCCCTGCTCCAGGTGATTTCCCCCTATCTATTTCAGCCCCCTCCCCTGCTCCAGATGATTTCCCCCTGTCTATTTCTTCCCCCTCCCCTGCTCCAGGTGACTTCCCCCATCTGTTTCTTCCCCCTCCCCTGCTCCAGGTGACTTCCCCCTGTCTATTTCTTCTCCCTCCCCTGCTCCAGGTGACTTCCCCCTGTCTATTTCAGCCCCCTCCCCTGCTCCAGGTGACTTCCCCCTATCTATTTCTTCTCCCTCCCCTGCTCCAGGTGATTTCCCCGTCTATTTCAGCCCCCTCCCCTGCTCCAGGTGACTTCCCCCTATCTATTTCAGCCCCCTCCCCTGCTCCAGATGATTTCCCCCTGTCTATTTCTTCCCCCTCCCCTGCTCCAGGTGATTTCCCCCTATCTATTTCAGCCCCCTCCCCTGCTCCAGATGATTTCCCCCTGTCTATTTCTTCCCCCTCCCCTGCTCCAGGTGACTTCCCCCATCTGTTTCTTCCCCCTCCCCTGCTCCAGGTGACTTCCCCCATCTGTTTCTTCCCCCTCCCCTGCTCCAGGTGATTTCCCCCTATCTATTTCAGCACCCCTCCCCTACTCCAGGTGTCTTCCCCATCTATTTCTTCTCCCTCCCCTGCTCCAGGTGATTTCCCCCTGTCTATTTCAGCCCCCTCCCCTGCTCCAGGTGATTTCCCCCTGTCTATTTCAGCCCCCTCCCCTGCTCCAGGTGACTTCCCCCTGTCTATTTCAGCCCCCTCCCCTGCTCCAGGTGACTTCCCCCTGTCTATTTCAGCCCCCTCCCCTGCTCCAGGTGACTTCCCCCCTGTCTATTTCAGCCCCCTCCCCTGCTCCAGGTGACTTCCCCCCTGTCTATTTCAGCCCCCTCCCCTGCTCCAGGTGATTTCCCCCTGTCTATTTCAGCCCCCTCCCCTGCTCCAGGTGACTTCCCCCTGTCTATTTCAGCCCCCTCCCCTGCTCCAGGTGACTTCCCCCCTGTCTATTTCAGCCCCCTCCCCTGCTCCAGGTGACTTCCCCCCTGTCTATTTCAGCCCCTCCCCTGCTCCAGGTGATTTTCTCCCTGTGTTTTTCTGCCCCCTCTGGTTTCCTCCCACAAGACCCAAAAGACAAGCTTGTCAGGTGAATTGGTCATTCTGAAGTCTCCCTCGGTGTACCCGAACAGGCACTGGAATGTGGCGACTCAGTAACTCAGAATGTTTTCTTAGTAACTTCATTGCTGTGTTAATGTAACCTTACTTGTGACAATAAAGATTATTATTATTTCTGCTCCCTCTCCTGGTGACCTCCCCTGTTTATTCTTTGCTCACTCACCTGATGCAGTTGTGTGGGTCCTCCTGACAATCGACATTGCACAGAAACCTCTCCCAGTGAAGCCAGCCCATGACGGGGGTTCTGGCCAGTCCATTCTCCAGGCTGCAGCCCTCCTGGGCCAGCCCCAGCAGGCAGGCGAGCAGGACTGTGAGAGCACAGCTCAGCCGCCGCTCCATCTTCCGCATTGCTTCCCTGTAACCGCGTCTGAGTCCCAGCCCCCCCCCCCCCCCCAATTCACTGTTCAGCAGCTAACCAGTCCCCGCCCCCCTGTGCCCATCAACCAGTCCGCGCGAGCCAGGGCGGGGCCGGCAGCAGCTTCGACAGCGCAGGAGTGGGAGGGGCGTCAGCACCTTAAGGGGAAAGGGGCGAGTCAGCAGCTTCAGGGGAGAGAGAGAGAGAGTCAGCACCTTCAGGGGAGGGGGAGAGAGAGTCAGCACCTTCAGGGGAGGGGGAGAGAGAGTCAGCACCTTCAGGGGAGGGGGGAGAGAGTCAGCACCTTCAGGGGAGGGGGAGAGAGAGTCAGCACCTTCAGAGGAGGGGGAGAGAGAGTCAGCACCTTCAGGGGAGGGGGAGAGAGAGTCAGCACCTTCAGGGGAGGGGGGAGAGAGTCAGCACCTTCAGGGGAGGGGGAGAGAGAGTCAGCACCTTCAGAGGAGGGGGAGAGAGAGTCAGCACCTTCAGGGGGGGGGGGGGAGAGAGAGAGTCAGCACCTTCGGGGGGGGGGAGAGAGAGAGTCAGCACCTTCAGGGGAGGGGGGGGGAGAGTCAGCACCTTCAGGGGAGGGGGGGGGGGAGAGAGAGTCAGCACCTTCAGGGGGGGGGGGAGAGAGAGTCAGCACCTTCAGGGGAGGGGGGGAGAGAGAGTCAGCACCTTCAAGGGAGGGGGGGGGGAGAGAGTCAGCACCTTCAGGGGAGGGGGGGGGAGAGAGAGAGTCAGCACCTTCAGGGGAGGGGGGGAGAGAGAGTCAGCACCTTCAGGGGAGGGGGGGGAGAGAGAGTCAGCACCTTCAGGGGAGGGGGGGGAGAGAGAGTCAGCACCTTCAGGGGAGGGGGGAGAGAGAGTCAGCACCTTCAGGGGAGGGGGGGGAGAGAGAGTCAGCACCTTCAGGGGAGGGGGGGGGAGAGAGAGTCAGCACCTTCAGGGGAGGGGGGGGAGAGAGAGTCAGCACCTTCAGGGGAGGGGGGAGAGAGAGTCAGCACCTTCAGGGGAGGGGGGGAGAGAGAGTCAGCACCTTCAGGGGAGGGGGGGGGGGAGAGTCAGCACCTTCAGGAGAGAGTCAGCACCTTCAGGGGAGGGGGGGAGAGAGAGTCAGCACCTTCAGGGGAGGGGGGGGGGAGAGTCAGCACCTTCAGGAGAGGGGGGGAGAGAGTCAGCACCTTCAGAGGAGGGGGGGAGAGAGTCAGCACCTTCAGGGGAGGGGGGGAGAGAGTCAGCACCTTCAGGGGAGGGGGGAGAGAGTCAGCACCTTCAGGGGAGGGAGAGAGAGTCAGCACCTTCAGGGGAGGGCGAGAGAGTTAGCACCTTTAGGGAAGGGAGAGAGAGTCAGCACCTTCAGGGGAGGGGGGAGAGAGTCAGCACCTTCAGGAGAGAGTCAGCACCTTTGGGGAGGGGGAGAGAGAGTCAGCACCTTCAGGGAGGGGGAGAGAGAGTCAGCACCTTCAGAGGAGAGGGGGAGAGAGCGTCAGAACCTTCGGGGAGGGGGGGAGAGAGTCAGCACCTTCGGGGAGGGGGAGAGAGAGTCAGTACCTTCGGGGAGGGGGAGAGAGAGTCAGCACCTTCGGGGAGGGGGGAGAGAGTCAGCAGCTTCAGGGGAGGGAGAGAGAGTCAGCACCTTCAGGGGAGGGGGGTGGGGAGAGTCAGCACCTTCAGGGAGGGGGAGAGAGAGTCAGCACCTTCAGGGGAGGGGGGGGAGTGTCAACACCTTCAGGGGAGGGGGGAGAGTCCGCACCTTCAGGGGAGGGGGGGGGGAGAGTCAGCACCTTCAGGGGAGGGGGGTGAAAGTCAGCACCTTCAGGGGAGGGGGGGGTCAGCACCTTCAGGGGAGGGGGGTCAGCACCTTCAGGGGGTGGGGTCAGCACCTTCAGGGGAGGGGGGGATCAGCACCTTTAGGGGAGCGGGGGTCAGCACCTTTAGGGGAGGGGGGGTCAGCAACTTCAGGGGAGGGGGGGTCAGCACCTTCAGGGGAGGGGGGGTCAGCACCTTCAGGGGGTGGGGTCAGCACCTTCAGGGGAGGGGGGGATCAGCACCTTTAGGGGAGCGGGGGGTCAGCACCTTCAGGGGAGGGGGGTCAGCACCTTCAGGGGAGGGGGGTCAGCACCTTCAGGCGAGGGGGGGACAGCACCTTCAGGGGAGGGAGAGAGTGAGCCAGCACCTTCAGGGGAGGGGTGGGGAGCTAGCACCTTCAGGGGAGGGGGGAGAGAATCAGCACCTTCAGGGGAGGGGGGAGAGAATCAGCACCTTCAGGGGAGGGGGGAGAGAATTAGCACCTTCAGGGGAGGGAGAGAGAGAGTCAGCATCTTCAGGGGGGGGGGGGGGGAGAGCTAGCACCTTCAGGGGAGGGGGGAGAGAATCAGCACCTTCAGGGGAGGGGGGAGAGAATTAGCACCTTCAGGGGAGGGAGAGAGAGAGTCAGCACCTTCGGGGAGGGAGAGAGTCAGCACCTTCAGGGGAGGGGAGGAAAGAGTCAGCACCTTCTGTGGAGGGGGGAGAGAGAGTCAGCACCTTCAGGGGAGGGGTTAGAGAGTCAGCACTTTCAGGGGAGGGGGGAGAGAGAGTCAGCACCTTCAGGGGAGGGGGGAGAGAGAGTCAGCACCTTCAGGGGAGGGGGGAGAGAGAGTCAGCACCTTCAGGGGAGGGGGGAGAGAGAGTCAGCACCTTCAGGGGAGGGGGGGGAGAGAGAGTCAGCACCTTCAGGGGAGGGGGGGAGAGAGAGTCAGCACCTTCAGCTTACGAAATGGGTGCTGTACGGGGAGCACACATATTTATACTCCGCCTATCCCCGGCAGGCAGGGATCTACCCCCGTACCTGTGGTACAGGGGCCTTACCGTAAAGCACCGATATTTACATCCTATATATACAATATACACATCAGTGGTGACTACCACATTCACCCCCTGTTAAAAATGTGAATCCGGCGGGAGTGGTGGAGAACTATATATAGAAAGGCGTGTTTTAAAAGTACAGATAATAGGACAAAAAAAGGCGGTCCGGTGCCTTGATCTGTCGTCGGGAGTGCCGTAGTGCTGGTGGCGACTCCGGCGGCGGCGGCTTGGTCTTCGGTGACTCCGGGAGCATGTCAAAATCCTCTACATCCCCGGGTGTGAGCAAGGGGAGGACGGATTGTCCCGGAGTGGAGGCTGCTGTGGGATGCGCCGGGAGAAGGGAGGGTGGCGCCGGGGGGGGGGGGGGGGGGGCGGGCTGTGTGTGGAACCAGCCGGTGCCAGGTCACTGAGGGACTGTCTTTGCGGCCGTCGGGGTACACTACGTAAGTGTACTGCGGGTTGGCGTGAAGTCACTGTACCCTTTCAACCAATGGGTCTGCCTTGTGGATTCGAACGTGTCTACGGAGGAGAACGTGTCCTGGACCTGCCAGCCATGTTGGGAGCGAAACCCCGGAGGTGGACTTCCGAGGGAAGGCAAAGAGACGTTTATGGGAGGTTTCATTAGTCGCGGTGCACAGGAGTGACTGAATGAGTGAAGTGCATCGGGGAGGACCTGCTGCCAGTGGGAGGCTGGGAGATTTCTGGACCGTAGGGCCAGCTGGACAGCCCTCCAGACCGTCCCATTCTCCCGCTCCACCTGCCCGTTTCCCCGGGGGTTGCAGCTGGTCATCCTGCTCGAGGCAATGCCTCTGTTGAGCAGGTACTGGCGCAGCTCATCGCTCATGAATGAGGATCCCCGGTCACTGTGGACGTAAGCGGGGAAACCGAACAGAACGAAGATGGTGTTGAGGGCTTTGATGACGATGGCAGATGTCATGTCGGGGCATGGGACGGCAAAGGGGATTCAGGAATATTCATCGACCACACTGAGAAAGTACTTGTTGCAGTCGGTGGAGGGGAGGGGCCCTTTGAAGTCCATGCTGTGGCGTTCAAAGGGGTGGGAGGCCTTCACCAGGCGAGCATGTTCTGGCTGGTAGAATTGCAGTTAACACTCCGCGCAGACCTGGCAGTCTCTGGCGATCGCCCTGACTTCCTCGATGGAGTAGGGCTGATTGCGGGCCTTGATGAAATGGGAAAAACGTGTGACCCCTGGGTGACAGAGGTTGTTGTGCAAGGTCCGGAGTCGGTCCACTTGTGCACTGGCACATGTACCTCGGGATAGGGCATCAGGGGGCTCGTTGAGCTTACCGGGGTGATACAAAATCTTGTAGTTGTAGGTGGAGAGCTCGATCCTCCACCTCAAGATTTTATTGTTTTTGATCTTGCCCCGCTGTGTGTTATTAAACATGAAGGCAACCAACTGTTGTTCAGTGAGGAGAGTGAATTTCCTGCCGGCCAGGTAATGCCTCCAATGCCGCACAGCTTCAACGATGGCATGGGCCTCCTTTTCGACGGAGGAGTGCCGAATTTCAGAGGCATGGAGGGTGCGGGAAAAGAATGCCACGGGCCTGCCTGCCTGTTTGACGGTGGCGGCCAGAGCGATGTCTGATGCATCTGATGCGGCTTAAGGGTCGCAAGGCCGCACACAGTAAGGGGTGATAGGGGCCCGCCAAATTTTAGGGTTAGGCTGTAGAGGTTGCACTGGAAGTCCAGGCCGAGTAGCAAGGCAGCGCAGAGGTTGGGGAGGACGTAGAGGCGGAAGCCGCTGAACTCCACGCTCTGGACAGTGAGAGTGGCGATGCAGTACCCCCGGATCGCCACGGAGTGGGATCCGGAGGCCAGGGAGATTCTCTGGTTAGCGGGGTGTACCGCGAGGGAGCAGCGCCTTACCATATCGGGGTGAATGAAGCTCTCAGTGCTCCCAGAGTCCAGCAGGCAGGAGATCTCGTGCCCGTTGAACTTCACTTTAGTTAAAGCAGTCATGTCGTTGTGTGGTCTAGACTGGTCAATCGTGACCGAGGCGAGACACGGCTGATCATCGGCGGTTGCAGGCGATGAGTGGCCGGATGAGGTGCACGACGGGCAGGGGTCCTGAGTTGGGTAAGATGGCAGCGCCCACGAGCCGCACGTGTTGTGGGGGAGGCAAGATGGTGGCGCCCTGCGGCTGCACGTGTCGTGAGGAAGGCAAGATGGCGGAGCTCGTTGGTCCTGGTAGGAACAAGATGGCGGCGGCCACAGGCCACACGTGTTGCAAGTCGAGTAAGGTGGCCGCACGTGGTCCAAGGAGGGGATGATGGCTGTGCCCACTGGCCGCACGTGGGGGGTGCCAGGACAATAGCGGCGATTGAGCGGGCCTAGCCACTTCAGCGAAATCTCCCTTCTTGCCACAGGCCTTGCAGAGCGCGCTCCGCACCGGACAGTACTGTCGGGGGTGTTTTGACTGCCCACAGAAGTAGCATTTGGGGCCCCCCCGGGGTTGGTTGGCTGCCGCGCGGCACAGGCGTGGGGTTGGCTGAGGGAGGTCGCTGATGGGGTCCACGATGGGGCGGCCGTCTGTGGAGTCCACCTAACCTGCACACCTTTGGATTGTGGGAGGAAACCGAAGCCCCCGGAGGAAACCCATGCAGACACGGGGAGAAAATGCAAACTCCACACAGTCACCCGAGGCTGGAATTGAACCCGGGTCTCTGCAGCTGTGATGCAGCAGTGCTAACCACTGTGCCACCGTTCTGCCCTTTAGATGACTCTGTGCCTTACATTTACAGAATGACAGAAAATACAGTGCAGAAAAGGCCCTTCAGCCCATTGAGTCTGCACCTGCCCCATAGTCTTGAATGTTATGATCATCCAGGTACTTTTTAAAGGATGTGAGGCAACCCTCCTCTACCACCCTCAGGGTAAAAAGGTTTTACTGAACAAAGTTTGGTTCTGTTGCCTAGCATGATCTTCCACCCTCTGTTAGGCGATTTGATTAATGGTTTGGGCCTACCCTTACAGCACAACAACCATAAAGGTGCAGCCAAATCTGCCTTTGCTGCCTGACGAGCATTTTCATTCAGGCTGTCCAAGGTCTGTTTAACTTGTCGGGGTGGGACCCTGAGCTTATTGTCGAAATCAAACACTTTAACGATGGCCACATTCTTCAGGATTTCCCTCCTCTTGCACCCTTTGATCTAGATATCTCTCCCCCCCCCCCCCTTGTTTGTCCCAGGCTCAATAACCGTCTTGTCAAATGGCGTGTTAACCTCCTGAGTGGGGATGGACACCAGTCTGGTAACTGTTCCGGAGCTGTACTAATACTGGTGCCAATTCGTAGTCGGTGTTGTCAATAATACGTTCCCTGTATGTTTTAATATTAATCCATTTTGGGGCCTTGGGGTGGCTTTAGGACAAGTTGGGAGGGGTGTGCTATCAGCTGGCCTTAATCCATTTCTAATCTCATAATAGATGTATTTGTGTTGTATAACCTTACCTGGCACCTCTGCCCTAATTTCAGCCCTTTCTCTGGGCCGTGGGCTAGACAGGCTAGCTCCTTACGAGCATGCTTTGTGTATGCCCACCAATCACTGGTGAGAGTCGTCCTTAGGGAGCAGTAATCGGAGCCCCTATTATCCTTCTTCAGTACCATCTTCTCGGTGTTGCACCCATAGGTGACACTTTTATTGGGGTGTACCCATCGGAGACCATCCTCACATTCACCCGCATCTGGTGGGGTGAACCACACATTTCCGGGGTGTCGTAGGTTGATCTTCTGTCAGTGTGGCGTCTGTAGACGGGGACTCCTGTGACCGCTGTGGAGCGAGGGGTCCTACGTAGTATAGGAATATGTAATCCACTGTGTAGAAGAGATCAAGGTAGCATCTTATCATTCGACAATACCTGATTCCCCTTTTCCCTTTCCCCACCAGAATGTCTTGTGATTTTTCAAATGTCTTATGACTCACTTATTTTTTAAAGGATGGGGGGGGGGGGGGGGGGGGTTTATGTTCAGGGTGCCACTAGTACGATTTGTTAATAAATCCGTATTCGGGGGAGTGGGGGTGCTTTCCTGTGTCGGGATGAGAAGTTTGCAACTGGAAGGTGCATTTGAAGAGAATGAGAAGAGAGTTGCATGCTATACAGCATACTTAATGTGCAGAGTGTCACAGCTATTAGCTGCATGTCTCGTGAGGCTGATGCATCTTCCCGAAGCATAGTATGTCATGGTTGGCACTTAAAACAGTGAAACTGGACACATTCCTGAGTTTGAGTTTGAAGCTGCTGTTTATGAAAGGGTTTTGACACAACATAACCGGCCAATTAGCTAATATGGAACATTGGCAAAATCCTTCAAACAAACGGATGCATGAAGTGGACGGGCAATTTTCTATTTACATTTCGACAAAGATGTCCTGATACCTCCTCCGAGATGGGCGGGATATGACTACTGGGTATCCAATGTTTTACTGGCTCTTGTTTTTTTAAATAAATTTTGGAGTGCCCAATTCATTTTTTCCAATTAATGGGCAATTTAGCATGCCCAATCCACCTACTCTGCACATCTTTGTTTGTGGGGGCGAAACCCACGATAACACAGGGAGAATGTGCAAACTCCACACGGACAGTCACCCAGAGCCGGGATCGAACCTGGGACCTCGGCGCCGTGAGGCAGCAATGCTAACCACTTGCTCCACCGTGCTGCCCCTTAATGGCTCTTGTTTTGAATGCCTTACTAAGTGGTTTCGAGAGTCCCAATGCCAGGTGCCCCGGAGAGGGTGGGGTTTGTTACTGTCCCGTTTCTTTCATCTGAATATCCTTAGATTTCACACCTGGGGTGCTCGGGTTTAGAGACGGAATGGGGGCGTGGCTGGGGCTCTGATCCGGTGGTACGGGATGAGAGACGGGGGTGGACACTGGGTCTATCAATCCCTTCTAAAGTGACGTGGAATGGTGAAAGTTTTGTTGGGAACCGAATGCCTTCATTTGGCTGTCATGGCACTATCCGGCTTTCCTGGAGTCCACCTTGTGAACGGAGGGGCTGGCTTTGTCTACTACTAGATAAGCTCCAGCATATTTGGGCAGGAAAACACGGAGTATTATCTTTTGCCTAACTTTGTACTTGATGGGGTTTACTTGACAATTGAAGTAGGCCTTGCTTTGCTGTTTGTGTTTCCCTAACTTAACAGCTACAGCCTATTGTGCATCCTGGACATTCTCTAGTAGTGTTATCATGGCGCTCTCATGTGTGAGGGGCGCGAGTTCAGGTTAAGATAAATCTAACCCGAGTAGATGCTCGTTTCCGGCAATAGGTCGCCCGGTCATGAAGAAGTGGGGAGTGAATCCAGTGGAACTGGGTACGGAGTTTTCCACTAGATTGAGTGAGGTATGCAATGTGGAAATTTTGTTTTTCCCCAAACAACCCATTACCCATTGAATGACCTGGGCAGTGAAGTGAGTGCCTTGGTCTGAGTCAACGCTGTGGGGGGAGACCCCATCTAGTAAAGATTTGCTGCACTAGGATGTCAGCCGTGAACTTGGCCACGTTGGTGCGGGTTGAAAAGGCTTCCACACATTTAGTAAAAGTGTCCACCACGCCCAGGATGTATCTGTAACTTGCCGTGCCCAGCAGTAGGGGACCGATACAGTTGGTTTGTAGATACGTCCAAGAGTGTGTGTCACACTTCCCCCTTGTGACCATATTTGACAAGATTGCGTTGTGCACAGATGATACAATTATCGACATAGTGCTGCAAGTCCTGTTCCAGGTTTGACCACGAGCACAATCCCTTAATGTGCTCACCTGTGGTTCCTGCTCCTTGATGGCCCTGAACGTCGTGGTTCTGGTAAATGATCTGGTTGCAGTCCCAGGTCGGGACCACATACATGCCGTCTTTAAGGACAAGCCCGTCCTGAACCGTGAGGAGGGATCGCCATTGATCAAGGAAGGCGGGTTATGTCCCTTCCTGAATTTGGTTCAGGTCTTAGTCCACTGCTTTTGGGCCTGTTTAAGGTCTTCGATCTTGGTCTGCCTGACGGTCGCAGCGACAATGTGTTTGACAGCAATGTGTTGCCATGGTTTTCCCTCCCTGGTGCTCTGTTTGACTAATTAATCCACCCTAATGTTTCTAAGGGAGAGGTACAGTGGTGAGCCTTGACGTTAATGTGCCGTACTCGGCCTTGAGCAGTTTGAAAAATAAACCTTAATAAAGGTGCTGATGGCAGAGGTTTCCCATCAGCTGAGATACATCCGCTCGCTTCCCACAGTGGTGGGAAGTCTATTAAACTGTTGCAGACATACTGTCTGAGTGTATGACTGCTGGTGTGGGGAACTTGCCAGGGTGGCTGACCAAGTAAGCTGTGGCAGCTAGATCTGCAGCCTGGGCACTCGTATGGGTGGGTTGCTTTAAGGCTATCTCCCTCAGGGGCTTGGCTCCCTGGTCTTCCACAAAAATGATGCAGCCTGTTCTCCTGTTCTCTCCTGCACCGTAGAGGATCCGTCCACATACATTTTTAAGGTGCCACTGTTCTGGTTTTGATTCTCTTGCTCCTCCCCCTTTTGTTGTGGCAGAAATGGCCCCTTGGGGGGCCATCGATTGCCAGAACCTGGCATTTGTGGGCTTCCCTCCGTAGGTCAGGTTGTCTGCTATGAAGGAAGGGACTCCGGTGTGTTTGACCGTAATGTCACTGCCCTGGAGTATAAGTGTCCAGCGTGATATACGGTTTTGGCTAACGTCCATTCTTTGATCTGCCGGTTCATCAGTAGTTGTGGGGGGTGGGGGGGGGGGGGGGGGGGGGCGTTCTATGAGGATTGTAATGATATGTATAATTTAAGTAGAGTAATGGGTTAACAAGATAATGTTCACGTATATCAACACTAGATGGCATCACTGAGTAGTCTTATCAAAGGCTGTGTCTCTAAGCATTCTGGGAGAAGCTGTTGGCAAAGTTGATGTAGAAGGATAGTGTGAAGTTGAATTTGACTGTAGGTTATATATTACAGAAATAATTAATTACTGTATCATAGATTCAATATTATTTTCTTAATTGTTACTCAGTAGAGTGTGCAAACCAAGTAAACTAATTTTGATTTAAACTTATAGCTTTATGCTCTTTGTCAACACTACGACTTTGGCTATCTTGGAGAGCAATACAAGGAACAAGGGTGGTGAGGTGGTTTAGGCCGAGTATCTTTTTTTTTAAGTTAGTGTACCCAATTAATTTTTTCCAATTAAGGGGCAATTTTAGCGTGGCCAATCCACCTACCCTGCACATCTTTGGGTTGTGGGGGCGAAACCCATGCAAGCACGGGGAGAATGTGCAAACTCCACATGAACAGTGACCCAGAGCCGGGATCGAACCTGGGACTTCGGCGCCATGGGGCAGCAATGCTAACCACTGCCCACCGTGCTGCCTAAGCCGACTATCTTGCTGACACACTGCACTGTCCAGAAGACCGATAAGAGGGGCTTCTCGCATATTGAAAAGCTTTGTTCCATCGGGGTTAGAATGCGGGAAGCGTAGGCTACTGGGCCGAGTCGCCCATGCCATTCTTGTAGGAGCATAGCTACAAGTGTGCTTTTTAAAAAATAAATTTAGAGTATCCAATTCTTTTTTTCCAATTAAGGGGCAATTTAGTGTGGCCAATCCACCTAACCTGCACATCTTTGGGTTATGGGGGCGAAACCCACACTAACACAGGGAAAATGTGCAAACTCCACACGGACAGTGACCCAGAGCCGGATCAAACCTGCGGCCTCGGCGTCGTGAGGCAGCAATGCTAACCACTGCGCCACTGTGCTGCCCTGCTACCAGAGCAATGGGTTAGGTAACTGTAGGGCATAGGCCTGTGCTATGGTCTGTTTTATTTCTGAGACTAATTGTGTGATCCCGGTCCATGGGATATTTCTGCGTAAAAGATCAGAAAGAGCAGCAGCTTTGGTGCCACATCCGTCAATATGGTTTCAGCAGAACCCCACCAAGCCGAGAAAGCAGCGTAACAAGCTCACCTCATTTGGTAGTGTTACCTGATGGCGTGTTACCGACTCGATCCGCTTCCTTTCAGTTTCATGCTACCATCTGTCACTACTGTACCCAAGTAGGAGACTTGTGGTTTCATTATTTGGGATTTCTTGGGATTTACTTTTAATTCTAATATAGTGAGGAAGTTCAGCAGTACTTTCAATAATTTCAGATATTCCCTCTTTTTTCTGTCTGTAGGAGGAGATTGTCGACATATTGCACCAGACATTCTGGCTTGGAAAAGCCTTCCATGCCCTTGACTAGTCGCTGGTGAAATATAGAGGGGGAGTTGTTGGAAGCCCTATGGCAGGCTGTACTATTGCCCCTGGAACATAAAGGCAAATTTGCACTGGCACTGGCGGTCAAAGGGAATGACCAGATGCTGTTGCGGATGGTAGAAATTCAGTCTACGTATTTTTCTGTAGATACCTCAATCGGGGTTTCGTGTGTGGGTGGGATTAACCACTTTTTCCATGTGTGCCATGTGCGACTGACACCACGGGATATGTTGAAGGTAGTGTGGGATCATCCTGTGTCTATAGGAACTCGTCGGAGCAGCCTCCTACTTCGCCTTAGAACATAGAACATAGAACAGTACAGCACAGAACAGGCCCTTCGGCCCTCAATGTTGTGCCGAGCAATGATCACCCTACTCAAACCCACGTATCCACCCTATACCCGTATACCCTATACCCGTAACCCAACAACCCCCCCCCCCCCCCCCCCCCCCCCCTTAACCTTACTTTTTTAAAAAACTACGGGCAATTTAGCATGGCCAATCCACCTAACCCGCACATCTTTGGACTGTGGGAGGAAACCGGAGCACCCGCAGGAAACCCACGCACACACGGGGAGGACGTGCAGACTCCGCACAGACAGTGACCCAGCCGGGAATCGAACCTGGGACCCTGGAGCTGTGAAGCATTTATGCTAACCACCATGCTACCATGCTGCCTTGTACCAAGGATTTACCTACACTCTGCCATTTTGCGTTACTGTGAAAAGGCCCAAGTCGCCACATCCAGCGCCTCTTCGGGTACACGGAGGGAGAATTCAGAATGTCCAAATTAACTAACAGCATGTCTTTCGGGACTTGTGGGAGGAAACCAGAGCACCCGCCTAGAGGAAACTGTAGCCACCGAAGTTGGCCATTCCCTCAATACAAAATGGAGGAACGCAAAGTTTGCAGGGTAAAATGGACAAAGTTTGCAGCACAAGCAGGCTGCAACAAGCCACTGTGTATTCTGTCTGCTAAAAGAGCAGACAGCACCGAAACGAACATTCTGCATACTAATGGGGCAATCTCCGGGACAGTTAGCATAGTAATGAAACGATCCCAGGGACAATGTACACAAATAGGGAAGTGATTGCAACATTGTATGGGACACCAGACACACCGGCACCAGCAGGGTTTGAAGACAAAGCACCTGAAGGCCCGCCCAGTAGGCGAGGGACAGCCTCAGTATTGGGGGATTCAAACAAATCGATTGGGAAGAGACCCAATCGATCCCCAGCAGATAGAGGGTCCGCTCAAAAGGGTGCGAAGCCCTGGGACCTATAAAAGACAGGTCCCAAACTTAGTTCGTTCTTCTTGACCAGCCCTCCTCTCTTGACCAGCCCTCTCGACCAGCCTTTACCGAAGAAGACCTTGTCCGAGAGAGAGGAGAGGTTCGGACAGCAGCCGCCAGCAAGTAAGTGTCTCACAACGATCGCTACCAGAGATAGACACTCCTGATCCCCTTGTAACCCGTACCAACCTGAAGTCTGCGGACCCAGTGCAGAGCAAGAGGCCTTGTCCCCTGATCTGGCAGATCCTTATTCAGATAAGTATTGGTCTATTTAGTGGTAGGAATAGTTTAGTCACCTTAGCGTGTGCATGAGTAGTTTATAATTGTATTATAATAAACTCATTTGTTTGAACGTACTAATTGGTGTATGGTTTTATTGCTTTGAACTTGACCTTGAAACTTGTGGCGGTATCTTAACGATACCTGGCGACTCCAGAGCTAAGTAACGAAACAGAGCCAAATCGAGTGTTAAGCACACTCACCCAGAACGAGCAACAAAACTCACGCAGACGGGGGAGATTGTGCAGACTCCACACAGACAGTGACCCAAGTTGGAAATTGAACCTGGGACCCTGGTCCTGTGAAGCCACAGTGCTAGCCAGTTGTGCTACCGTGTTGCCCATTGTTTCAGCAATGTCAATGAGTTGGGTCATGGTGTAGGGCGTTACGTTAGGATTCTGCCCGTCCCATCGGCTGATGGTGACCGCGTTCATAGGGACGGAGGTCGGTTCGGTCAGTTCTGTTTCTTAGAATGGAGGCTGGGGTCCCCAGTCATTATCGGAGTCAGTCGCTGCGTATTCACAGCATCCTCTTCTAACTCCTTACATTCTACCCCTGGATCACTGTGCCCAGATTCGGTCGTGAAGGCGCACATTCCACCCCTCTTTGTAGTTAATTGCAACTTGAATTGTTCAATCTCGCGCAGGCATTTGGTGTGATTTGTTGTGCGGCTCACTTCTCCTAATCTGCTTCATGCAGAACTTTCACTGCAGCCTGTAGCTCGCGACATTTTAGTTGAAATTCTTCTAGCTGCTGCAATGTGGTATCACACTGAGGCTGGAACTGGCTAAGGTGTACCACGTTAGCGCGGTTTCTTTCCTCCCTTATTCCTACCTCTGTTTCTAATTGTTGGATGCACGCTGTTATGCTCGTTTTGATCCCAGCAGCATGTACTGTCGCTAATATTAATGATGTTGGTGAACCACAAACCTTCCCTTATATCGGTCAAATTACCATACAACCAGTTAGTTAGTTCAAAAGATGGTTTATTTACATACACAAGGGTTATGTCGACATGCAAACACAATATCTACAACGAGTTAAACTACACCTATCAACGACAATAACCTATACTTAATTTCAGGGTGACCGGCATTGTGCAAATGGATAAGGCCTTTATCTGGATTTCACTTGGCTGGTTCTAAGAAAGTGGCTCTGTCTCTGCTGGACTCATCCATCAGGTAATGATCGTTGGTCTTGAACTTGACTGGCTGTTCCTGCTACAATTGGCTTGGCACAGGCAGTATCCAAAAGAGACAAAACACATGGCTGTGTCCTCTTTTATCCCTCTCTGATTTCGCGCTCTTTGGGGTGGTCCTTAACCTTGGACCCAATAGTTCAACAGGGATTTGATCACTGTCTTTGATTTCGGCAAATAAAGGGACAGGTGCCTTGGTGACTGGGCGGGTCCTCAACGGTCATTGACCATGGCAGTTGGGCTTTCTGAATAAGGGGAGTGGCGCCGATCAGTCTGTGGCTTACTGGTTGCTTGATTGGAGTTCTATTGTCCTGGGAAAATGGGACATTAAAATGCAAACGAGTGGGGGTTTCGATCAGGTCTGGTTACTTGACTCAAATACACATTGGCTCTGTATCTGTCTGAGTCCTGGGTTGGCCATAATTCCCATGGTCCTTTGCAGGTGGCCATCCTAGATGGCTACATCCCAGATGGCTACATCCCATCCTCTTGATCCTGAACACGAAGCGTGGTGGATCACACAATCGATCCCTGTTCATCCTTGGTGGACCTGTCACCCTTGGTCAAGGCAAGGTTCTACTCTATTCTATCTTATGGTTTGGGACATTTACCTAATATTTCATTAATACATCCATAAATTAATTCATCTCTAACGGTTACTATAATTGAGGTCACTATAAAACATTTAATTTATCCGCACAGTTGATCTGTAGCTAACACTATCTAAGATACCCTCATGCTGCTGGTGAATATCAAAGAACTTATATACAGTACAACATTTAAAACAGCAGCATCACATTTCTACTTAATCATAATAAAGTTAAAGAGGTACATGATTTATTCTTAGCAGCGATTGGTACATGAATTTAATTTTGTTGAATTCCAAAGAAGGGGGATCGGACTGTATATATCGAGGAGCGGGAGGCTTTTGCTCGCCATTTACGGAGTCAAAGTGTCTGAATGACACTGCAGATCATTGCAATTAAGAGAAGGGTCTCTACTATGTTTGAAAGGGGGTTCCATTTGGCAATGTTTTCGCACCAAGTGGGGGTTTCGATGTTTGTCTTTTTGTGTGGTGTAGTGTCCGGGCTGGTGGTGGCCTGGTGTGTGGTAGTGTTTGGGGCTGGTGTGGGGTTTGTAACAAAGGTCCGTTACGCGTGCAGTTGCAGAAATCCAGCGATGATCCAAACGCATGTCAGCAGTCCTTGCTTCATCCTGTGTTTTCTGTTTTCCGGGTGATCCTGGGGTGCAAGCATAGTATCTGTTATTATCTTCGGTTAATATTTCATTTTATTAGCCTTTCTCTCCTTACTCCAATTACCCGTTATCATTGTCACCATGTGTGACTCCCTCATTTTTATTTTTCAAATACCATTTTGGAGAGACAAGAAATGCAAATTTTTAAGTACAGAGACTCTCGCAGCTTGTGGTCGATGTGGGGAGTGGTTGGGCAATTTCCTCGACCAGTCTTTTCTTTACTTGCAACGAGTGGTGGTTGAGGTTTATCTTAACCAGCCGAATTTCAGGGCGGCCAGTTTTATAGAGTTTCGTCGCAGGGTTCAGAGGTAGTTTGCGTGTAGCAGCATGTACAGCAACCAATTGTGTCATATGTGTAAATAGTAGGTGGGGAGCGACCAGGGGATCGCGGAAGGTAAAGGAAAGAATGGGTGAGCGTGGAAAAATACATCCTTTATACCACAACCAAAGGGAGAGCAGAGAAGGTGAAACTAAGGCTTGCCAATGGCAAAGCAGTGTGTAGAGAACCATTCCAGAGCGTATGAAGTGACTGGAATATGAGGTGCGTGTGGACCGCTGCAGGATAAGAATGGGTGGAATCCCCGGGTAGGGCCAGGGTTAGTGCCGTTACTCCACTACCTGAGCTTAACTGACCGGATGCATTTGGGGTCCTTCGGTAGGGCGGGGATCAGTGCCGTTACTCCCTACCTTTGGTGACCTGAGTGGATAGTAAGAGTTTGTAGTCGTGTGGAAACTGGGCATAAAACTGGGACAATAGTGATCTGTTTTCCGACAAACGTGTGCCTTTAACTGTCACAGGCCATCGTACCCTCGAATCAGAAGGGGCAATTTAACGATGGACTCGATCCGTTTTTGCTCAATTTCTCTCTTCCTGTGGGTGATGATGGTGCCTAAATAAAGATCCTTTTCCTTTAAAATCTGGGCCTTTTTGGGGTTGACCTTGCATCTGATAGATTGCAGTAGGCCTAGTAATTCAGATAAGAGCTCTACGTGTTCCTCTTTTGTGTCCATTTGCAGGGGCAGATCGTCTACATATTGTATGAGGCATTCGGGTCAGGTAAATTTAGAAAGTCCATTGGCTAATTGTCAGTGGAAAATGGAGGGGGAGTTATGGAATCCTTGTGGCAGGCATGTCCACTTGTACTGCTGCCCATGAAACATAAACGCAAACTTATAGTGGCAGGCCTTGTCTAACGGGATGGACCAAACGCCATTGCTGATGTTCAGCACTGTGAAATATTTTGCCTGTACTCCCTGTTTGAGCATGGTCTCGGGACACGTGGCAACAGTGGGGGCTGCTAAAGGGGTTACCTTATTAAGTTCTTGGTAGTCGATCGTTAATCGCCACAAACCATCGGGCTTTTTACAGGCCAAATTGGGGCATTATTTGTGGATGCTACGGGTCGAATAACTCCTTGGTCTAAAAAATTGTTAATAACCTTCTAAATCTCACCCTCGGCTTGTTGTGGGAAACTATTGCTTTTGCGGCTTTGGATCGGGACCTGAAATCTTTACTGTACCTGGGATCTTCCCACAGTCGTGTTTCTGTTGTGCAAACAAAGCTTTGTGTTTTATGAGGACCTCTCTAATCGCCTGGTCTGCACTAATTATTTGCGGATTAAACCAATAGTCCCCGACTGAACAAATCTTTTTTTCATAATCCCCTACTAGAACATAGAAAAATACAGCACAGAACACAGATGTTGTGCTGAACTTTTGTCCTAGATTAAGAACAAATTAATCTACACCCCCCTCATTCTACCGTAACCCATGTACCTATCCAATAGCCGCTTGAAGGTCCCTAATGTTTCCGACTCAACTACTTCCACAGGCAGTGCATTCCATGCCCCCACTACACTCTGGGTAAAGAACCTACCTCTGACATCCCCCTATATCTTCCACCATTCACCTTAAATTTATGTCCCCTTGTAATGGTTTGTTCCATCCAGGGACAAAGTCTCTGCTCTACTCTATCTATTCCCCTGATCATCTTATAAACCTCTATCAACTCGCCCCCTCATCCTTCTCCGTTCTAATGAGAAAAGGCCTAGCACCCTCAACCTTTCCTCGTAAGACCTACTCTCCATTCCAGGCAACATCCTGGTAAATCTCCTTTGCACCTTTTCCAAAGCTTCCACATCCTTCCTAAAATGAGGTGACCAGAACTGCACACAGTACTCCAAATGTGGCCTTACCAAGGTTTTGTACAGCTGCATCATCACCTCACGGCTCTCAAATTCAATCCCTCTGCTAATGAACGCTAGCACACCAGAGGCCTTCTTCACAGCTCTATCCACTTGATTGGCAACTTTCAAAGATCTGTGAACATAGACCCCATGATCTCTCTGCTCCTCCACATTGCCAAGAACCCTACCATTAACCCGGCATTCCGCATTCATATTTGTCCTTCCAAAATGGACAACCTCACACTTTTCAGAAATCCTATCCTTTCCATTACTTTGTCTACCACCGAAGTAAGACTAACTGGCCTGTAATTCCCAGGGTTATCCCTATTCCCTTTTTTGAACAGGGGCACGACATTCGCCACTCTCCAATCCTCTGGTACCACCCCTGTTGACAGCGAAGACGAAAAGATCATTGCCAATGGCTCTGCAATTTCATCTCTTGCTTCCCATAGAATCCTTGGATATATCCCGTCAAGCCCGGGGGACATCTATCCTCAAGTTTTTTTAAATGCCCAACACATCTTCCTTCCTAACAAGTATCTCCTCGAGCTTACCAGTCTGTTTCACACTATCCTCTCCAACAATATGGCCCCTCTCATTCGTAAATACTGAAGGAAAGTACTCGTTCAAGACCTCTCCTATCTCTTCAGACTCAATACACAATCTCCCGCTACTATCCTTGATCGGACCTACCCTGGCTCTAGTCATTCTCATATTTCTCACATATGTGTAAAAGGCCTTGGGGTTTTCCTTGATCCTACTTGCCAAAGATTGTTTTGTGCCTTCTCTTAGCTCCTAATCCCTTTTTTCAGTTCCCTCCTGGCTATCTTGTATCCCTCCAGCGCCCTGTCTGAACCTTGTTTCCTCAGCCTTACATAAGTATCCTTCTTCCTCTTAACAAGACATTCAACCTCTCTTGTCAACCATGGTTCCCTCACTCAACCATCTCTTCCCTGCCAGACAGGGACATACATATCAAGGACACGTAGTATCTGTTCCTTCAACAAGTTCCACATTTTAATTGTGTCCTTCCCTGACAGCCTATGTTCCCAACTTATGCACTTCAGTTCTTATCTGACAGCATCGTATTTACCCTTCCCCCAATTGTAAACTTTGCCCTGTTGCAAGCACCTATCCCTCTCCATTACTAAAGTGAAAGTCACAGAATTGTGGTCACTATCTCCAAAATGCTCCCCCACTAACAAATCTATCACTTGCCCTGGTTCATTACCAAGTACCAAATCCAATATGGCCTTCCCTCTGGTCGGACAATCTACATATTGTGTTAGAAAAGCTTCCTGGACACACTGCACAAACACCACCCCATCCAAACTATTTGATCTAAAGAGTTTTCACTCAATATTTGGGAAGTTGAAGTCACCCATGACTACCACCCTGTGACTTCTGCACCTTTCCAAAATCTGTCTCCTAATCTGTTCCTCCACATCTGCTATTGGTGGGCCTATAGAAAACTCACAAGTATGTGACTGCTCCTTTCCTATGACTTCAACCCATAGTACCTCAGTAGGCAGATCCTCCTTGAACTGCCTTTCTGCAGCTGTTATACTATCTCTAATTAACAATGCCACCCCTCCCACCTCTTTTACCACCCTCCCTAATCTTATTGAAACATCTATAACCAGGAGTCTCCAACAACCATTTCTGCCCTCTTCTATCCAAGTTTCCGTTATGGGCACCACATCGTAGTCCCATTTACCGATCCATGCCTTAAATTCACCCACCTTATTCCTGATGCTTCTTGCGTTGAAGTATACACACTTCAACCCATCTCCGTGCCTGCAAGTGCTCTCCTTTGTCAGGTTTACATCCCCCACTGCCTCACTACACGCTTTTGCGTCCTGAACATTGGCTACCTTAGTTGCTGGATGACAAATCCGGTTCCCATTCCCCTGCCAAATTAGTTTAAACCCTCCCGAAGAGTACTAGAAAACCTCCCTTGCAGGATATTGGTGCCCCTCTGGTTCAGATGCAACCCGTCCTGGTCAGATGCAACCCGAAAGGTGCCACCTTTCCAGAATGTGCTCCAATTATCCAAATACCTGAAGCCCTCCCTCCTACACCATTCCTGCAGCCACGTGTTCAACTGCACTCTCTCCGTATTCCGAGCCACGCTATCACGTGGCACCAGCAGCAAACCAGAGATGACAACTCTGTCTGTCCTGTCTTTTAACTTCCAGCCTAACTCTCGAAACTCGTTTATTAAATTCACACTGATGGAACCATCAATTCAGCGAACACGTGTAGTTGGATCTGAACAGAGGCTTTAATACACTTACAATAGAGCCAGCCTATTCGTCGTTGAACTTCAGGTGAACTGGCAGGCTGGCTCTAAGGCACTGATCTTTATACATCGGTCCCAGGGGGAGGAGTCCTGGGCGGAGCCAAGGGAGGAGCCTAGTACAAACTCTCGCGTACTCCCAGAGCGACTCCCCCTGGTGGTCGGAAAGTGCAACTGCACTTACAATGGGTAGATTACGAACATATATACATGGAGTGATATTGGCAACTATATAGTGTGAATCACATTCACCACATTCACCCCCTGTTACAAAAATCAAGTCCGGTGGGGGTGAAGGCCCAAAGAGTCAGTCTGTCCGGTGGACGAATTGTCCGTTTTGATCTGCGGAGAACTGGGGTTGCAGCCTCTTGCGGTGGCTGGGCGGGTGTCGATGTCTGGGGTACGGTTGCCGGCTCCGGGGTGAGTCTTGTCCAAGCCTCATGCACCTCCTGGTCGAATGGAGACTGGGGGTGCGGGGGGCGGGCTGGTGCTGGCGCTCGGGACTGGTGGGGTGAGCTCGCAGAATCGGGGGCGCAAGGGGGCGGCCGCATAGGGAACGGGGAAAGGAGTTCCTCGGTGGGGGTAGATGGGGGGCTGGATCCAGCGGTTGCCAGGTCCCGGAGGGATACTGTGTCCTGGCGACCGTCCGGGAACTCAACAAATGCGTACTGTGGGTTGGAATGAAGCAGGTGCACCTTTTCAACAATGGGGTCGGTCCTGTGCGCCCTGACGTGCTTCCTTAGGAGAACCGGGCCTGGCGTCCTCAGCCACGCCGGAAGTGAGACCCCTGTGGTAGTGCCACTGGAAAAAATGAAGAGCCGCTCATGGGGGCTTTGGTTGGTAGCTGCACACAGGAGTGATCTAATTGTGTGGAGCGCGTCAGGGAGGACTTCCTGCCATTGGGAAACTTGGAGCTTCCTGGACCTGAGGGTCAGTAGGATGGTCTTCCAGACCGTCGCGTTCTTCCTCTCCACCTGTCCGTTTCCCCTGGGGTTGTAACTGGTAGTCCTGCTCGAGGCGATGCCCTTGTCGAGCAGCTACTGATGCAGCTCGTCACTCATAAAGGACACACCCCGGTCGCTGTGCACGTAGATGGGGAAACCGAACAGGGTGAAGACACTATGCAGGGCCCTAATGACTGTGTGAGAGGTCATATCGGGGCATGGGATGGCGAAGGGGAATCGGGAGAACTCATCAATAATGTTAAGGAAGTAAATGTTTTTGTTAGTGGAGGGGAGTGGCCCTAAAATCGATCGCAAGGCGTTCAAAGGGCCTAGAAGCCTTGACCAGGTGGGCCCAGTCTGGTCTATAGAAGTGCGGTTTGCACTCCGTACAGATCGGGCAGTCCCTGGTGACCGCTTTTACCTCCTCGTTGGAGAAAGGCAGGTTTCGGGCTCTGATGTAGTGGACGAGCCCGGTGACCCCTGGGTGGCAGAGGTCATCGTGGATGGCTTTTAGGCAGCTGATTTGCGCGCTGGCGCATGTCCCGCTGGATAGGGCATCCGAGGGCTCGTTGAGCTTCCCCGGTCAATATTTGATATCGTAATTGTAGGTGGAGAGTTCAATCCTCCACCGAAGAATTTTGTCATTTTCAATTTTGCCCCTTTGCGAGTTGTCGAACATGAAGGCGACCGACCGTTGGTCGGTAATGAGGGTGAACCTCCTACCTGCGAGGTAGTGCCTCCAGTGTCGGACAGTCTCCACGATGGCTTGTGCTTCCTTCTCGACTGAGGAATGTCGGAGTTCTGAAGCGGATAGGGTACGGAGAAAAATGCAATGGGCCGCCCTGCTTGGTTTAAAGTGGCTGCTAGCGCTACCTCTGAAGCATCTCTCTCAACCTGAAAGGGAGTGGATTCATCCACCGCCTGCATGGCTGCTTTGGCGATGTCATCCCTGATGCAGCTGAAGGCTTGGCGCGCCTCAGCAGACAGGGGAAATAGTGTGGCCTTGAAGAGTGGGCAGGCTTTGTCTGCATATTGGGGGACCCACTGGGCGTAATACGAAAAGAGCCCCAAGCACCGTTTGAGGGCCTTGGTGTCATGGGGGAGGGGGAGTTCTAAGAGGCATGCGGTCCGGGTCTGGGCCCAGGACTCCGTTCTCCACGACGTAGCCGAGGATGGCTAGTCTGTTTGTGCGGAACACGCATTTCTCCTTGTTATATGTAAGGTTTAATTTTTGGGCCGTCTGGAGAAAACAGTGGAGGTTGGCGTCGTGGTCCTGCTGGTCATGGCCGCAGATGGTAACATTATCCAGATAGGGAAACGTGGCCCGCAGCCCGTACTGGTCTACCATTCGGTCCATTGCTCGTTGGAACACCGAAACCCCATTAGTGACGCCGAAGGGAACCCGGAGGAAATGTAAGAGGCGGCTATCGGCCTCGAACGCCATGTAGTGGCGGTCCTCCGGGCGGATTGGGAGCTGGTGGTATGCAGACTCCAGATCCACCGTGGAAAATACCCGATATTGGGCGATCTGGTTTACCATGTCTGCGATTCTGGGGAGGGGATACGCGTCTAGGAGCGTAAGGCGATTGATGGTCTGGATATAATCGACGACCATGCGGAATTTTTCCCCGGTCTTGACGACCACCACTTGAGCTCTCCAGGGACTGTTACTGGCATCTATGATCCCCTCACTGAGCAGCCTTCGGACCTCCATTCTGATAAATACCCTATCCTGCAGGCTGTACCGCCTGCTGAAGGTGGCTACCGGTTTGCAATCCGGGGTGAGGTTGGCGAAGAGAGGGGGGGGTGATGCGCAGCGTGGCGAGGCTGCAGATAGTGAGTGGGGGCAGGGGCCCGCCGAAGCTGAGGGTGAGACTCTTGAGATTACATTGGAAATCCAAGCCTAAGAGGAGTGGCGCGCAGAGGTCGGGCAAGACATACAGTTTAAATTTGGAATAGCTAGCGCCTTGAATCGTTAGCGTTGCTGTAGTGCGGCCTTGGATTTGGATGGAATGGGAGCCCGAAGCGAGGGCGATAGTTTGGTTGGCGGGATAAATAGGGAGGGAACAGCGTCTTACCAGCTCTGGGTGTATGAAGCTCTCTGTGCTCCCGGAGTCGAAGAGGCACGACGTGTTGTACCCGTTGATCTGGACCTCCGTCATCGAATTTCTCAGATGCTTGGGGCGAGATTGGTCGAGGGTGACCGTGTTGAGTTGCGGGCCGCGTGGTGGGTGCCCGGGGGAGTCGAATTCTTCCGATCGTGCGTCCTGTCGAGTAGATGCCGCTGCGTTCTGGCGAGCTTGATGCAGGAACACTGCGCCGAGTTGCGGGCCATGTGGTGACTGCCCGGGGAGGTCGTACTCCTCCGATGAGCTGTTTGAGTCTGGGGATGCAGCTAGGGCCCGTGGATAGCACGTGGAGGGTGGTGATGAAGATGGCATCCAAGATGGCGGCCCCCATGAATCGCACGTGGCCGGCCGCATGGTGGAAGTTTGCCAAGGTGGCGGCCCCCATGGATCGCATGTGGCGGGAGGGGGCGGAGCCTGAGCGTAGGCCACAGCGTTTCGGGCTCCGCGGGCCTGCTGGTGCTGGGGGTGATGTTTTTGGACTGTTGGGGTGTTGAGGGCTGGGTCCCTTCTGCCGAGGCACACTTTAGCATAGTGGCCTTTCTTCCCGCAGCTGCTGCAGGTCGCGGATCGGGCTGAGCAGTGCTGCCGCGGGTACTGGCTTTGTCCACAGAAGTGGCAGGCTGGAGCAGTTGAATAACTGGTTTGAGGAGCTGAATAGTGGCAGGCTGGAGCAGTTGAATAACTGGTTTGGCGAGCTGGGTAGCTGGCTGGGGAAACTGAGTAATTAGCTGGAGCAGCTGGATAGTTTGAGTAGTTGACTGGGACAGTAGGACCGGCTGTGGCAGCGCGATAGCTGGGGGGGCCTTGCGGCACAGGCTTGGGGGGTCCTCAGGTCGGGGGTCCATGCAGGGTTAGCGGGGTCCGCGGGAAACGAGTTGAGGCTGTGGAAGGAAACTTCCATCGTGATAGCAGCCTCTACGGTAGTCTCTAAGCCCTGGGCCTGATTTTCTAATAGTCTCTGGCGTACCTAGCTAGATCGAAGGCCCGCTACAAAAACGTCCCGCACAGCAACCTCCCTATGTTCGGCCATGGTTACGGCCTGGTAATTGCAGTCATTTGAGAGATTGTTCAACTCGCGTGCAAATTCAGCTAAAGTTTCAGTAGACCGTTGTCGGCGAGTTGTGAACACATGGCGGGCAAAGACCTCGTTCATGGGCCTAATATACATTTTGTCCAAAATCGCCAGCGCAGCGGTATTGGAACCGGCTGGATTTAGTTGTGTAGAAATTCTGTGGCTTAGCCTCGCGTGCAGTAGGCTGAGCTTTTGTTCCTCCATAGTTTCAGCGGTGCTGATTTCGGCCAGGTAGGCCTTAAAACATTTCAGCCAGTGGCAGAAGGTTTCTTTCGCCTCTGCATCCTGCGGATCGAGTTCTAGACGTCCTGGTTTTAGAGCGGACTCCATACTTTACTTCGGTAGCTTATTAAGTGTATTAAATTGATGGAACCATCAATTCAGCGAACACGTGTAGTTGGATCTGAACAGAGGCTTTAATACACTTACAATAGAGCCAGCCTATTCGTCGTTGAACTTCAGGTGAACTGGCAGGATGGCTCTAAGGCACTGATCTTTATACATCGGTCCCAGGGGGAGGAGTCCTGTGCAAAGCCAAGGGAGGAGCCCAGTACAAACTCTCACGTACTCCCAGAGCGACTCCCCCTGGTGGTCGGATAGTACAACTGCCCTTACAATGGGTAGATAACGAACATATATACATGGAGTAATATTGGCAACTATATATAGTGTGAATCACATTCACCATACACACCCCTTTTCCTACCTATGTCGTTGGTACCAATGTGCACCACGACTTCTGGCTGCTCCCCCTCCCCCTTAAGGATCCTGACGACACGATCCGAGACGTCATGAACCCTGGCACCCGGGAGGCAACAAACCATCCGAGAGTCTCGCTGGTGCCCACAGAACCGCCTGTCTGTACCTCTAACTATTGACTAGTGCTCTCCTAACCTCCCCCCTTCCCTTCTGAGCCCCAGAGCCAGACCTCGTGCCCGAGGCCCGGTCACTGCAGCCTACCCCTGCTAGGTAACCCCCCCCCCCCAACAGTATCCAAATCGGTATACTTATTGTTGAGAGGAACAACCACAGGGGATCCCTGCACTGACTGCTTCCTCCTCTTCCCACCTCTAACTGTGACCCAGCTACCTTTGTTCTCAGGTGTAACTATGTCCCTGTAGCTTCTATCTATCACCCCCTCAGCTTCCCGAATGATCCTCAGTTCATCCAGCTCCAGCTCCAGTTCCCTAAAACGGTCTGTGAGGAGCTGGAGATGGCTCAACTTCCTGCAGGTGAAGTCAGCAAGGACACCGGTGGTCTCCCTTACCTCAAACATTCTGCAGGAGGGACATTCCACTGCCCTAGCTGCCATCACCTCTACTTAGTCTCCCAGTAAAAAAGGAAAAGGAAAAGTAAATAGCTTACCTGCTCACAGCACTGAGTCTTTTTTTTTAGGTTCTAGGAGGAGGGAGGGTGGGAGACACTACAAGTGCAGTGTCTCGGGTTTCCTCACCGTTCAAATTTATTGGGTAATACAACCTTCCCAGGTCTCCCCACGGCTGACTTCCGGTTTCCTGCTCCGAAAAAGTAAGTTAAAAATCAAGAACTCAGCTTACCTTCCAGCTCTCCCCTCCAAAAATCACTCCCCTCTCTGCCCAGTCCGCTTGAAGGAAGACTGTGAGCGTAGCGGGAGCCCTAGCTGTTTTGGCCATTCGCCAGCCACATTTGTTTACTGGGTCAAACTAAAGGTTATGGGAGCTCATCAATTCAATGTCTAGAATGTGCTCAGCTGTTTGGAGTAAGTCAACTAAAATGACGGGGTGTTTGGTGCTAATGTTCCCTATCTGAATGGGTACGGGAACTGTGATATATCCTTGCTGTATGTGGCCGGTGAATCCACTCAGGGTGATGGTTTCATTTGTCACATTGAAACATGGTGGAGGAGTTTAAAGTGGTGCGGGATCCTCCTGTGTCCCAAAGAAAATTGACTATGTCCCCAGACTGTGCCTGTAACTACTGGTCTGCCTGATATGTCCCAACATGTGTCACAGACCCAAGTTGGGGAGTCCGAACAACGTCAATCTGTGGAATTAAACCCTAAATCGTCTGAATGGGCGCTAACATTATGCATGGGCCTAACATTGTTCCTAGGTGGGGGGTTTGGTTATTGGTATCGGTGCTGGTTCGGGGGGGTTTTGTCGGCAATCACAGGCATAATGTCCCATGTGGCCGCAATTGTAACAACCTCGTGGTGCCTGTGCTCTGGGGTGCTGTCCCTTGTGTCTACCCATGCTGGGTCCAGGCTAGTCCTCAGTGGGTGCATGTTTGCTTCTACCTCGTCCCGATCTCTCCGTCGGTGTAGGGTTTGTTCCCATGCACTAGAAAGTCATTTCAATACCCAAGCTTCATTGTGTGTGTGGTCTGCGGGGTCGTAGTTTACACAAGCCTTTTGACCTGCGTCTGTGGCATGCGAGACTAAGGTCCGGGACCATTTAGTGGTGTCCTCCTCATTTAGGTGCGCGGTTCAATTGTCAGTAGACTGCCATGAAATGAATCCATAGGCGACCAGCAAATGTGGTCGGATGCTCTTCCTTCTTTTGACTGCAGTGTTTTAAACCCTTGACTGGATCTCTTTTGTTATACCCGATGGCATCTAATATGGCTGTTTTCATTTCCTGTAGGGTTCCTCCTGCTACATTTTGAGGTTCTTGCAAAGCTGATCTTATGGACTGCCTAAGGGTCATAACTATTGGCTTTACTTCCTCTCTCTCGTCTAGGCCGTAGATAACTTTTTGTTGGCGCACCTCCTCAAAGAAGCTGTGCGGGTCTGCGGAGGGCAGGAATGGACTAATGTTCATGCAAGCTTCTCTTAATTGGGTTATGGATAGTGGGGTGGTGTAAACGATATCAGGCTCATCCTGATCCGATGACTTGCGTTGTGTGGTGACTGGATTCATGAGGTGTGTGCTGCCTGTGCAGTCGGTGCTGCGGGTGTTTTTCTTTTTGGGGCGAGGGGGGCTCGATTTTGATTTCCCATGTCCTCTACGTATCTTTGGCCGCTTTAATTTAATTCTTGCCAATCGGGAGCATCTTCCTCATCTAAATCCTGCTCGAAAGTGTACCTGAAGCCATTCTGTACTGGGAGTAGTGACTTTTCTATCTTCTGTCGGCATTTAGCATGGCCAACGGTACTCTGCCTCTGTTCCTTAGTGGAGCTGTGGAGCGCTCTCAAAGCTGCTTTTAAATCTGCGCATTTGCTAGTTCGCTGGGCGACCTGTTGTTCTGTTTCCTCTCTTACCAGGACTGTGCGCTGTGCTTCTTGGCAGGCTTTATCGTACTGGGTCTGGAAGCTACTAAGGGAACCAGACAAGATTGATGTGCACATTTTACATCGGTCATTTCCTTATCCTTAGCTGCTAACTGTTCCTGGAGTTGCTCAATTATCTTCTCGCTTTCGTTCCTGTTTCCCTCATTCTTTTCTTCCTTCTCAAATAACTGCCTACAGAGCATCTTCACGACCTCCTCCATGCCCCAGAACTGTGCCAAACGGGACACTATTGCCATCGGCTTTCTGACTTTCTTGTGGACCTCGCTTAGGTTCTCCCAACAAGTTTGTCTTATCTTTCCTGAACCTGACTCATCATTAGCACAAAAATTCAACCAAAGCGGCCATCCTTTCCCCTTTAGGTATTTCCTTAATTCTTCCTCCCACATGGGGCATTGCTCTGCTCCGTTGGTCGCTGCGACCTTGGGTTCCTGTGGATTCATCAATCACAGGATCGGACCTGGTACCAGTTAGGATACAGGCAGCAGAGCGTTGACTGTGCTGCAGTTTACGGAGAATTGATGGTGAGAGTCTCACTCGGAGAGCAATGGAAGTCAGGCCAGTGGGTGCTAAAAATATTCAACGTCTTAATGTAAAAAAGTAGTTTGAATCCTGATTTATGGACCATGACAAATGAAGGGCGACCGTTCTGGCAGGATGACAAGAACCAAAAGAATGTGTAAAGGGTCATAGATCATAGAATTTACAGTGCAGATGGAGGCCATTCAGCCCATCGAGTCTGCACTGGCTCTTGGAAAGAGCACCCTACCCAAGGTCAACACCTCCACCCTATCCCCATAACGCAGTAACCCCACCCAACACTAAGGGCAATTTTGGACACTAAGGGCAATTTATCATGGCTAATCCACCTAACCTGTACATCTTTGGACTGTGGGAGGAAACCGGAGCACCCGGAGGAAACCCACACACACACAGGGAGGATGTGCAGACTCCGCACAGACAGTGACCCAAGCCGGAATCGAACCTGGGACCCTGGAGCTGCGAAGCGATTGTGCTATTCACAATGCTACCGTGCTGCAGTGGGTCAGATGGTGAAGGTCAGGAACACTGTACCCCAGTGAAGTAGGTCTGATTGATTCACCTGAGAGGGCAAATGGTGCCTCAATCTGACAGATGGCTCTGTTGACAGTTTGGCTGTCCCTCACTCCCAGCCTGCTTTGGGAGTGTCAGCTTGGATTGTCCCACTAGTTTCTCATTCTTGCTGCTTGTTGGATCTTGATGTGTACAACTTGGCTACTGCATTTCCAACATTGTAACAGCAACTGCCCTTCAAAAGTTCTCCATCAGCCCCAAAGTGCTTTCCTGAAGTTGCGAAAGCTGCCCAAGAACTGCAAATTAAATATGTTTTTAATTCTGTATTCCTTGTACAAAGGCAAACTGATGCCACCCTGTGAAAACCCTCTGACTGTGCACACTGCCCATGCCACTCAGAATTTTGTAAACCGTTATCAGGTCGCCCCTCAACCTCCGTCATCCCAATTAAATCAGTCCGACTTTATCCAACCTCTCCTCATAGCTAATACCCTCCAGACCAGACAAAGGTGTAAGGGGGGAAGGGGGCGTACGGGACATCTGCGCCTGATACCTCAATTGTTCTGTTTCACTTTGCACAGATCAAGGTGTTGACAGAACAGCCAGATTAGGACCAGAGAATCCCTACAGTAGAGAAGGAGGCCATTCGGCCCATTGAGCCTGCACCAACCCTTCGAAAGATTACCCAACCTAGGCCCAGTTCTGCGCCATATTCCTTTTTTAACAAATATATTTTGTTCCAGACGTATGTGAAAAGTTACAACACATAAACAATTCAGGAAGCAAACTTCCCAACACACAACTATATAGTTTGTACAAAGTTTTCCCCTTTTCGCACCACCCCCCCCGCCCTCACACCCCCATCCCCCCACCCCCCGCGATGAACAACTCCTCAAACACGCTAACAAACACCCCCGACCTTGCTCGAAACCCTCCACTGAACCTCTTAACTTAATCTTTTTCAGCCGAAGAAAGTCATATAAGTCCCCCAGCCATGCCGCTACCTCCAGTGATGTTGCTGAGCGCTAATCCAATGATTCGCCGCCGGGCAATCAGAGAGGTGAAGGCCACAACATCGGCCTTCCTCCCATCTATCAGCTCCGGATTCTTTGACATCCCAAATATCAGCACCAAGGGTCCGGCTCCACCTCCTCCCCCACTATCCTTGCTAGCGCCGCAAACACTCCCGTCCAGAATCTCTCCAACTTTTCGCAGCCCAGAACATATGTGCGTGGTTCGCTGGTCCATACCCACACTTTTCACACTTGTCTGCCCCCTGCCCTATTCCTGCAACCCTACCCAAAGGGGCAATTTTGCATGGTCAGTCCACCTAATCTGCACATCTTTGGACTGTGGGAGGAAACCAGAGCACCTGGAAGAAACCCACACAGACACGGGGAGAACATAGAAACTCAACAGAGTCACCCAAGGCCGAATTGAACATCGGTCCCTAGCTTGGAATGAGCCAGATAAGGAATAGACTGAACATTTAAAATAATTCCAAAACTCCACTAAGTGAAAGAGACACTCCTGACGGAGCGAAATCAAATGCGGGTGACTCAGCAGTTTTTACAATGACAGATCCTAAGCCTTTGAGTCACACCCATTGCAAGACTGCATCGCCATTAAACATTGTCCATACTCATTTTATCTTGTCACTGTCTTTTGTTAATCTTCATTCCATTGAAAAGCATTGTATTTGTGGATTTTCCTGCACGTGAGGATTAAATCACATAATGTGGATGTAGATTAGAAGAATGGGGTTTTGTCTGCAGATTGAGACTCGTGAGTTTAAGCAGTTCAAAGGTTTGTTGGCCTTTGACGTGGTACAATCGGACTCTGATTTGATCAAACTGGGCCCTCAAAAAAGTTTATTGAAGGTGTGGGAATTTCAGGGACTGCTCAGGGAGGACTGTAAAGTCAAGGATGAGAATCTTTGTATGTTGCCGGATATGAATTATTGAAATTGCATTTGGCCTGTCGCCTTCTGAGTTCAGCAACACTGCAAACGTGTCATAAGAGTTCAGTTAGATACTTGGCAATCTCATTCACTCAGTGCTTACTTCATTGGCTTCTGGGCTGACCACACTGCAATTTTAAAATCTTCATCCTTAGTACCTCTGTAATCACCTCCAGCCCCACAATCCTGGGCTGTCCAATTCTGGCCTCTTGAGCATTGTGATTTTAGTCGATCCACCACTATCTTGACCGACCCAGCTTCCTGCACTGTATCTTGCTGTATCTGTAGCCATCTGGGATGGCCACTTACCAAGGAAACATGGATACTTGCAAAGAATCAAGGGAAATATGGCAAATTGGCAATATAGACACATTGGCGCCACTCCCTTCAACCAGGAAGCCCAAACAGCCAAGATGAATGATCGCTCAGGACACGCCCAGCCATCAAGGCACCCCTTTATTGGCTCAAATCGAAGGCAGTAATCAAAGTCTGCCAAATTATTGGGTCTAAAGCTAAAGACCGCCCAAAAGAGCATGAAACCCCAAAGGATAAAGAGAGACACTGCCATGTGTTCGAGCTCGTTTGGCCCTGGCATACCGCGGCCCTCTTCGGCCCGGCCTATACCAGAAGCCAACTGCAGCACCACAACCAGAAGCAAGTTCAAGATCAACGATCGCTACCAGATGGGTGAGCCCAGCAGAACCAAAGTTACTTCTCCAGGCCCAGCCACTCCAGATCAGAACAAAGGCCTTGTTCCTCTGTCAAAGCCGGGTGCCTGAAGTTATGTACAGGTTGTTGTAGTGTTAGGTATAATTTAGCTTGTCGGGTTTTTATATTGCATGTGTGAGTTAATCTTGTGTGTAAATAAACTATTATTGCACTTGAACTAACTGACTGGTTGTTGGGTCTTTGATCAATGTCCGGTTGAACCTTGTGGTGGTATCATTTTATACCTGGCAACTCTGAAAAGCAATACCACTCAATATTAAAAAGGGCAACATTATAGGCGTCTACGGTGTAAATTGGCAGCATATCCTCCAACGCTCCTCTTCACTATCCGCAACTCCACCAAACTTTGTGTCGTCCGCAAATTTACTGATCAGACCAGCTACATTTTCCTCTAAATCATTTATATATACCATGAAGAACAAAGGTCCCAGCAAAAATTTCTACTGAACCCACGAGTCACAGCCTTCCATTCAGAAAACCACCCTTCCACTGCCAATCTCTGTCTTCTGTGACCGAGCCAGTTCTGTATCCAGTTTGCCAGCTCAGCTCAGCTCTGATGCCGTGTCTTCAACTTTTGTATCAGTCTACCATCAGGGACCTTGTCAAATACTTTACTGAAGTCCACATAGACAACATCCATTGCCCTTCCTTCATCAAACATCTTTGTCACTTCCACAAAAAACTTGATCAAGGTACTGAGACTCAATCTTCCCTTTCCAAAACCATGCTGCCTCTCGCTAATACATCCATTTGTTTCCAAATGTGAATAAATCCTGTTTCGAAGAATCCTTTCCAATAATTTTCCAACCACTGACGTAAGGCTCATCAGTCTATAATTTCCTGGATTATCCCTGCTGCCCTTCTTAAACAAAGGAACAACTTTGGCTGTTCTCTATCCTCTGGGACCTCACCTGTAGCCAATGAGGATACAAAGATTCCTGCCAAGGCCCCAGCAATTTCCTCACTTTCCTCTCTCTGGGAGTATTCTGGGGTAGATCGCATCAGGCCCTGGGGACTTATCTACCTTACTGCTTTTTAAGATGCCCAACACCCTTCCCCAGACTCATCATCCACCAAGTCCTTCTCTTTGGTGAATATTGATGCAAAACACTCATTTCGTACCTCATCCATTTCCTCTGGCTCCATGCATAGATTCCCTCCTCTGTCTGTGAGTGGGCCAACCGCTTCCCTGGCTCCCCTCTTGCTCTTTATATGCGTATAAAATGTCTTGTGATTCTCTTTGATCCTGTTTGCCGAGGACTTTTCATGACCCCTTTTAGCCCTCTTGATTCCTGGTTTAAGTTCCTTCCTACTTTCTCTATATTCTGCAAGGGCTTTGTCTGTAGATCTTACGATTACTTCTTTTTTTTGGACTAGGCTCACGGTAGCATTGTGGATAGCACAATCGCTTCACAGCTCCAGGGTCCCAGGTTCGATTCCGGTTTGGGTCACTGTCTGTGTGGAGTCTGCACATCCTCCCCGTGTGTGCGTGGGTTTCCTCCGGGTGCTCCGGTTTCCTCCCACAGTCCAAAGATGTGCAGGTTAGGTGGATTGGCCATGATAAATTGCCCTTAGTGTCCAAAATTGCCCTTAGTGTTGGGTGGGGTTACTGGGTTATGGGGATAGGGTGGAGGTGTTGACCTTGGGTAGGGTGCTCTTTCCAAGAGCCGGTGCAGACTCAATGGGCCGAATGGCCTCCTTCTGCACTGTAAATTCTATAATTCTATGAAATATCCCTCATTATCCAAGGTTCCCGAAATTTGCTATTGTTATCCTTCATCCTCATAGGAACATGCCAGTCCTGAATCCTAATGAACTGCCATTTGAAAGACTCTCACATGGCGGATGTTGATTTACCCTAAAACAGTCGCCCCCAATCTAAATTCTTCAGTTCCTGCTTAATATTGCTGTAATTAGCACCCCCAATTTAGCACCTTCACCAAGGTCTACTCTTACCCTTATCCACATGTACCTTCGCCCTGAGACCGGGAGGTTTGGTGGGGTGTTTAGGCCCGTGGGTATGGGGGCCGAGTTGGTCTAGGCTTGGACGAGGGTGAGGACGGAGAGTAATCATCGGGGGTTGGGTCCAAGGCCGCCGAGAGGGGATTGGGGGCGGGGGGAACGTGAGTGGGAAAGGGAAGCCCCAGAGACACGGTGGCACACGCTGACCATCCCACATCCTTCATGGTTGTGTCCTAGGACAGCAATTAATAAATGAGTAAAATTAATTAAGAATTAATAGGGATCTGGTGATGCCTTAAGTTTAGAGCGGAATGATTATATGGACAAAATCAATAATCTTGATAAATTAAGATTTTATTTCAGTAATTTGTTTTCTTTGTGTTTTCAAATGCAACTGAAAGCACTTATCACTTTGAATGCCTCACTTCTATCCCACCTTCCCACGCCCACCCCACCTACCTCACTCCCAACCTAACTCATTCACTCCTACCTACCTCACCTAATTCCACTCTGCCTCCCCTACTCCCATCCTACATCATTCACTCCCTGTGTGCCCCACTCCCACCCTTCCTCCGACCCCACCTCATTCATACCCACCCACCTCCCACACTTCCACCCTACCACCCTTACTTCCACCCCACCTCATTCATTCCCACCTACCTCACACACTACCACCCTACCACCCTTACTCCCACCCCACCTCATTCATTCCCACCTACCCTGCACACTACCACCCTACCACCCTTACTCCCACCCAACCTCATTCATTCCCACCTACCTCGCACACTACCACCCTACCACCCTTACTCCCATCCCACCTCATTCATTCCCACCTACCTCGCACACTCCTACCCTACCACCCTTACTCCCATTCCACCTCATTCATTCCTACCTACCTTGCACACTACCACCCTTACTCCCACCCAACCTCATTCATTCCCACCTACCTCACACACTACCACCCTTACTCCCATCCCACCTCATTCATTCCCACCTACCTCACACGCTACCACCCTTACTCCCATCCCACCTCATTCATTCCCATCTCCATCATTCACTCCCACCCCAACTCCCTCATTCTCACCCCACATAACTCACTCCACCTACCTTATTTCCCACCTTACCTCCCTCACCTACCCTGCCTCCCCCACTGGAAAACTACGATACTCAATCCCACCCTACCTCCCCCGCTCTCACCCTACCTCCCCCGCTCTCACCTTGCTACTCCCACTCCCACCCTACCCAGCTCTCACCCTGCTACCTCCTTCACTCCCACCCCACCTCCCTCACTCCCACCCTACAACTGCCACTCCCACCCTACCCAGCTGACTCCACACCCTACCTCCCACACTCCAGCCCCACATTCCTCTTTCCCACCCTGCCTGGCCCTCTCCCACCCAACCTCCCAACTCCACCCCAGCCCCTTCACTCACTCCCTGCCTCCCTCACTCCCACCCCATCGCCCACTCCTACCCTGCCTCCCCTACTCCCACTTTGCATCCGCCGCGCCCACCCTGCCTCCCAAACACCAACCCTGCTTTCCCACTCCCACTCTTCCCTCCCCACCCATCCAGCTTCCCCACTCCCACTCTCCCTCCCCCACTCCCACTCTCCATCCCCCACTCCCACCCTGCCTCCCAACTCCCACTCCCACTCCCACTCTCCCTCCCCACTCCTACTCCCACCCTGCTTCCCGACTCCCACTCTCCCTCCCCCACTCCCACCCTGCCTCCCCACTCCCACTCACCCTCCCCACCCACCCTGCCCCACTCCCACTCTCCCTCCCCCACTCCCACCCTGCCTCCCCGCTCCCACTCCCACTCCCACTCTCCCTCCCCTACTCCCACCCTGCCTCCCCGCTCCCACTCCCACTCCCACTCTCCCTCCCCACTCCTACTACCACCCTGCTTCCCCACCCCCACTCTCCCTCCCCCACTCCCACCCTGCCTCCCCACTCCCACTCTCCGAGGTAGTATGGGCTGAGGTTAGAAACAGGAAAGGAGAGGTCACCCTGTTGGGAGTTTTCTATAGGCCACCTAATAGTTCTAGGGATGTAGAGGAAAGGATGGCGAAGGTGATTCTGGAAAAGAGCGAAAGTAACAGGGTAGTTGTTATGGGAGACTTTAACTTTCCAAATATTGACTGGAAAAGATATAGTTCGAGTACATTAGATGGGTCGTTCTTTGTACAATGTGTGCAGGAGGGTTTCCTGACACAATATGTTGACAGGCCAACAAGAAGCGAGGCCACATTGGATTTGGTTTTGGGTAATGAACCAGGCCCGGTGTTAGATCTGGAGGTAGGTGAGCACTTTGGAAACAGTGACCACAATTCGGTGACCTTTACGTTAGTGATGGAAAGGGATAAGTATACCCCGCAGGGCAAGAGTTATAGCTGGGGGAGGGGCAATTATGATGCCATTAGACATGACTTAGGATGTGTAGGTTGGAGAAGTAGGCTGCAAGGGTTGGGCACACTGGATATGTGGAGCTTGTTCAAGGAACAGCTATTGCGTGTTCTTGATAAGTATGTACCAGTCCGGCAGGGAGGAAGGGGTAGAGCGAGGGAACCGTGCTTTACCAAAGAAGTGGAATCTCTTGTTAAGAGGAAGAAGGAGGCCTATGTGAAGATGAGGCGTGAAGTTTCAGTTGGGGCGCTTGATAGTTACAAGGAAGCGAGGAAGGATCTAAAGAGAGAGCTAAGACGAGCAAGGAGGGGACATGAGAAGTCTTTGGCAGGTAGGATCAAGGAAAACCCAAAAGCTTTCTATAGGTATGTCAGGAATAAAAGAATGACTAGGGTAAGAGTAGGGCCAGTCAAGGACAGTGGTGGGAAGTTGTGTGTGGAGGCTGAGGAGATAAGCGAGATACTAAATGAATACTTTTCGTCAGTATTCACTCAGGAAAAAAGTAATGTTGTGGAGGAGAATGCTGAGACCCAGGCTATTAGAATAGATGGCATTGAGGTGCGTAGGGAACAAGTGTTGGCAATTCTGGACAAGGTGAAAATAGATAAGTCCCCGGGGCCTGATGGGATTTATCCTAGGATTCTCTGTGAAGCCAGGGAAGAGATAGCTGAGCCTTTGGCTTTGATTTTTATGTCATCATTGGCTACAGGAATAGTGCCAGAGGACTGGAGGATAGCAAATGTGGTCCCTTTGTTCAAGAAGGGGAGTAGAGATAACCCCGGTAACTATAGGCCGGTGAGCCTCACGTCTGTTGTAGGTAAAGTCTTGGAGAGGATTATAAGAGATACGATTTAAAATCATCTAGATAGGAATAATATGATTAGGGATAGTCAGCATGGTTTTGTGAAGGGTAGGTCATGCCTCACAAATCTTATCGAGTTCTTTGAGAAGGTGACTGAACAGGTAGACGAGGGTAGAGCAGTTGATGTGGTGTATATGGATTTCAGTAAGGCGTTTGATAAGGTTCCCCACGGTCGGCTATTGCACAAAATACGGAGGCTGGGGATTGAGGGAGATGTGGATCAGAAATTGGCTAGTTGAAAGAAGACAGAGGGTGGTGGTTGATGGCAAATGTTCAGAATGGAGTTCAGTTACGAGTGGCATACCACAAGAATCTGTTCTGGGGCCGTTGCTGTTTGTCATTTTTATAAATGACCTAGAGGTGGGCGCAGAAGGATGGGTAAGTAAATTTGCAGACGACACTAAAGTCGGTGGAGTTGTAGACAGTGTGGAAGGATGTTGCAGGTTACAGAGGGACATAGTTAAGCTGCAGAGCTGGGCTGAGAGGTGGCAAATGGAGTTTAATGTAGAGAAGTGTGAGGTGATTCACTTTGGAAAGAATAACAGGAATGCGGACTATTTGGCTAATGGTAAAATTCTTGGTAGTGTGGATGAGCAGAGGGATCTCGGTGTCCATGTACATAGATCCCTGAAAGTTGCCACCCAGGTTGATAGGGTTGTGAAGAAGGCCTATGGTGTGTTGGCCTTTATTGGTAGAGGGATTGAGTTCCGGAGCCATGAGGTCATGTTGCACCTGTACAAAACTCTGGTACGGCCGCATTTGGAGTATTGTGTACAGTTCTGGTCGCCTCATTATAGGAAGGACGTGGAAGCTTTGGAACGGGTGCAGAGGAGATTTACCAGGATGTTGCCTGGTATGGAGGGAAAATCTTATGAGGAAAGGCTGATGGACTTGAGGTTGTTTTCGTTAGAGAGAAGAAGGTTAAGAGGTGACTTAATAGAGGCATACAAAATGATCAGAGGGTTAGATAGGGTGGACAGTGAGAGCCTTTTCCCGCGGATGGAGGTGGCTAGCACGAGGGGACATAGCCTTAAATTGCCCACCCTGCCTGCCCACTCCCACTCTCCCTCCCCCACTCCACTCTCCCTCCCCATTCCCACTCTCCCTCCCCATTCCCACTCTCCCTCCCCATTCCCACTCTCCCTCTCCATTCCCACTCTCCCTCCCCATTCCCACTCTCCCTCCCCATTCCCACTCTCCCTCCCCATTCCCACTCTCCCTCCCCCACTTCCATCCTGCTTCCCCACTCCCACTCTCCACCACTCCCACCCCAGTTCCCCACTCCACCCCAGCCCCTTTTGTCCCTCCCTACCTCCCCACTCCCACCCCATCGCCCACTCTCCCTCCCCTGCTCCCACCCTATCTCATTTACTCACACCCCAACTTCACCACAACTACCCACTACCCCAATCCCACCATGACTCATTCACTCCCACCCTGCATCTCCCTCTTTGACAATGCCTTCCCTACTCCCACCCAGCCTCCCCCACTCCAACCCCACCTCCCCCACTCCAACGCTACCGCCCCCGCTCCCACCCACCTCCCCCACTCCAACGCAACCGCCCCCGCTCCCACCCACCTCCCCCACTCCCACCCCACCTCCCCCACTCCACCCCCACCTCCCCCACTCCAACCCCACCTCCCCCACTCCAACCCCAGCCTCCCCCACTCCAACCCCACCTTCACAACTCCAACCCCACTTTCCCCACTCCAGCCCCATCTCCCCCACACCCACCCAGCCTCCCCCACTCCAACCCTACCTCCCCCACTCCAACCCCACCTCCCCCATTCCAACCCCACCTCCCCAGTGGCGTGCAGAGGTCTGGTGATGCCCGGGGCAAATCTTGATTGTATGCCCCAAAGACTCAAGTATAAGGCCTAATATACTGAGAAATATTATGAGAAAGGAAAACATTTTGAATATATAAACACAGATGAAACATGAAATAAACGCTTTATTCGATTTTAATATAAATCAATCAAATTTATTAAGTTATTTTCCCCAAATGATACCTCCTGTCACAAAACACCTGAACTACTTCACTTTTTACATCAGCTGTGAGAAATTATTTTTCAATGCTTATTAAAGCCAGGTTGGTCAGTCGCTCCTGTGACATAGAAGACCTCAGATATGTTTTTATTAATTTCAGTTTTGAAAATGACCTTTCACAGCTTGCGACTGAAAATGCGATTGTAAGCAATACTCTGTATGAAACACACAGCGTCGGAAAGACATCCCTCCCATACTGCAGTAAAGACTCCAGAGCATCTTTAGGATCAGGGGGAACTCTATTCCCTCCAGCTCGAAGGAGCATCACAACATAGAACATAGAACATAGAACGATACAGCGCAGTACAGGCCCTTCGGCCCTCGATGTTGCACCGACATGGAAAAAAAAACTAAAGGCCATCTAACCTACACTATGCCCTTATCATCCATATGCTTATCCAATAAACTTTTAAATGCCCTCAATGTTGGCGAGTTCACTACTGTTGCAGGTAGGGCATTCCACGGCCTCACCACTCTTTGCGTAAAAAACCCACCTCTGACCTCTGTCCTATATCTATTACCCCTCAATTTAAGGCTATGTCCCCTCGTGCTAGCCACCCCTATCCGCGGGAGAAGGCTCTCGCTGTCCACCCTATCTAACCCTCTGATCATTTTGTATGCCTCTATTAAGTCACCTCTTAACCTTCTTCTCTCTAACGAAAACAACCTCAAGTCCATCAGCCTTTCCTCATAAGATTTTCCCTCCATACCAGGCAACATCCTGGTAAATCTCCTCTGCACCCGTTCCAAAGCTTCCACGTCCTTCCTATAATGAGGCGACCAGAACTGTACGCAATACTCCAAATGCGGCCGTACTAGAGTTTTGTACAACTGCAACATGACCTCATGGCTCCGGAACTCAATCCCTCTACCAATAAAGGCCAACACACCATAGGCCTTCTTCACAACCCCATCAACCTGGGTGGCAACTTTCAGGGATCTATGTACATGGACACCGAGATCCCTCTGCTCATCCACACTACCAAGAATTTTACCATTAGCCAAATATTCCGCATTCCTGTTATTCTTTCCAAAGTGAATCACCTCACACTTCTCCACATTAAACTCCATTTGCCACCTCTCAGCCCAGCTCTGCAGCTTATCTATGTCCCTCTGTAACCTGCAACATCCTTCCGCACTGTCTACAACTCCACCGACTTTAGTGTCGTCTGCAAATTTACTCACCCATCCTTCTGCGCCCTCCTCTAGGTCATTTATAAAAATGACAAACAGCAACGGCCCCAGAACAGATCCTTGTGGTACGCCACTCGTAACTGAACTCCATTCTGAACATTTCCCATCAACTACCACTCTCTGTCTTCTTTCAACTAGCCAATTTCTGATCCACATCTCTAAATCACCCTCAATCCCCAGCCTCCGTATTTTCTGCAATAGCCGACCGTGGGGAACCTTATCAAACGCTTTACTGAAATCCATATACACCACATCAACTGCTCTACCCTCGTCTACCTGTTCAGTCACCTTCTCAAAGAACTCGATAAGGTTTGTGAGGCATGACCTACCCTTCACAAAACCATGCTGACTATCCCTAATCATATTATTCCTATCTAGATGATTATAAATCGTATCTTTTATAATCCTCTCCAAGACCTTACCCACCACAGACGTTAGGCTCACCGGCCTATAGTTACCGGGGTTATCTCTACTCCCCTTCTTGAACAAAGGGACCACATTTGCTATCCTCCAGTCCTCTGGCACTATTCCTGTAGCCAATGATGACATAAAAATCAAAGCCAAAGGCTCAGCTATCTCTTCCCTGGCTTCCCAGAGAATCCTAGGATAAATCCCATCCGGCCCTGGGGACTTATCTATTTTCACCTTGTCCAGAATTGCCAACACTTCTTCCCTACGCACCTCAATGCCATCTATTCTAAAAGCCTGGGTCTCAGCATTCTCCTCCACAATATTATCTTTTTCTTGAGTGAATACTGACGAAAAGTATTCATTTAGTATCTCGCTTATCTCCTCAGCCTCCACACACAACTTCCCACCACTGTCCTTGACTGGCCCTACTCTTACCCTAGTCATTCTTTTATTCCTGACATACCTATAGAAAGCTTTTGGGTTTTCCTTGATCCTACCTGCCAAAGACTTCTCATGTCCCCTCCTTGCTCGTCTCAGCTCTCTCTTTAGATCCTTACTCGCTTCCTTGTAACTATCAAGCGCCCCAACTGAAACTTCATGCCTCATCTTCACATAGGCCTCCTTCTTCCTCTTAACAAGAGATTCCACTTCTTTGGTAAACCACGGTTCCCTCGCTCGACCCCTTCCTCCCTGCCTGACTGGTACGTACTTATCAAGAACATGCAATAGCTGTTCCTTGAACAAGCTCCATATATCCAGTGTGCCCAACCCTTGCAGCCTACTTCTCCAACCAATACATCCTAAGTCATGTCTAATGGCATCATAATTGCCCTTTCCCCCAGCTATAACTCTTGCCCTGCGGGGTATACTTATCCCTTTCCATCACTAATGTAAAGGTCACCGAATTGTGGTCACTGTTTCCAAAGTGCTCACCTACCTCCAGATCTAACACCTGGCCTGGTTCATTACCCAAAACCAAATCCAATGTGGCCTCGCCTCTTGTTGGCCTGTCAACATATTTTGTCAGGAAACCCTCCTGCACACATTGTACAAAGAACGACCCATCTAATGTACTCGAACTATATCTTTTCCAGTCAATATTTGGAAAGTTAAAGTCTCCCATAACAACTACCCTGTTACTTTCGCTCTTTTCCAGAATCATCTTCGCCATCCTTTCCTCTACATCCCTAGAACTATTAGGTGGCCTATAGAAAACTCCCAACAGGGTGACCTCTCCTTTCCTGTTTCTAACCTCAGCCCATACTACCTCAGAAGAAGAGTCCCCATCTAGCATCCTTTCCGCCACCGTAATACTGTCCTTGACTAGCAGCGCCACACCTCCTCCTCTTTTGCCCCCTTCTCTGAGCTTACTAAAACACCTAAACCCCGGAACCTGCAACAACCATTCCTGTCCCTGCTCTATCCATGTCTCTGAAATGGCCACAACGTCAATGTCCCAGGTACCCACCCATGCTGCCAGTTCCCCTACCTTATTTCGTATACTCCTGGCATTGAAGTAGACACACTTCAAACCACCTACCTGAACACTGGCACCCTCCTGCGAAGTCAAATCTGTGCTCCTGACCTCTATACTCTCAATCTCCCGTACCCTAAAACTACAATCCAGGTTCCCATGCCCCTGCTGAATTAGTTTAAACCCCCCCAAAGAGCACTAACAAATCTCCCCCCCAGGATATTGGTGCCCCTCAGGTTCAGATGTAGACTATCCTGTCTATAGAGGTCCCACCTTCCCCAGAAAGAGCCCCAGTTATCCAGAAATCTGAATCCCTCCCGCCTGCACCATCCCTGTAGCCACGTGTTTAATTGCTCTCTCTCCCTATTCCTCATCTCACTATCACGTGGCACGGGCAACAACCCAGAGATAACAACTCTGTTTGTTCTCGCTCTGAGCTTCCATCCTAGCTCCCTAAAGGCCTGCCTGACATCCTTGTCCCCTTGTCCACAAAATCAATAATTTCGTCATATAACTGAATTGCAACCACATCATTGTCATAATAATTTGCAAAGTCTGAACATTCCTTTTCTAATTTCTCTCTTTCTTGTTCATCTTCAATCACAACTGAATTCAAGTTCAGAAGAAAAGAAAATCGGTCACTGAGTCTTTGAAGACGGACACTGCGGTCTTCAATTTCAGTTTTTAATCTGTTCACAATCTCTACCATTACTCTATTCATTTCTTCTTGTGCCGTCAATCCACTATCTCTTGCTGACTCTGCAGACATTCTTCTTCTTCTCCTTGTTCGTGCAATTGGTATTCCCCAATTTTCACAATATTAATTGGCTAAATCTATTGCATTGTGGATAATTTCGTCATTCTTCAAATTCAGGATATGAATAAGTCCGCTCAGATCACAAGAAGCTTCATGGAACCCCATTTTCGGATCCTGCAAACGTTTTGAGACTTTCTCTACTGATGATAAAACTGAGTACCAAAAATTTAATAAAGCTATAAACGGGAACTGTTGAATAGAGTTCAGTAGCGATCCTGCTTCAGATTTAGTTTCCCTTGAAAATTCTCCTTCCAGCAGGTGTTGAAGGCTTGCAATAACGTTGTCACACTCTTCGTGGATTACTTGCACAGCACCATGGCTGGAACTCCATCTTGTGTCACACTGTCTTTTCACAGTCCGAGTGACAAATTATTTTAACACTTCCCAACGAGAAGTAGATGAAGAAAAAAGAGTAAAAAGTTTTTCTAGAATGCCAAAAAATGTAACAACAACAGGTTGCACCTCACTTGCATGGACACAGGCCAAATTGAGGCTGTGGTTCTCGCAGTTCACAAACACAGCTTTTGGGTTAACTTCAATAATTTTTTGTTGAACACCTCCTCTCACTCCAGCCATAACTGCTGCGTTATCATATGCTTGAGCACGACAGTCATTCATGGAAATTTTGTCTTCTTCCAATTTTTCTTGAATTTTATTTACCAGGCTGACTGCATCTTTCTTGTTGACTTGAAAAAATCCCAGAAATGTCTCCTTTATTTCTACTTTTCTGTTTTCATCAATATGAACGTAACACAGAATTTCAGAAACCTGATCTTCATGGGCAATATCTGGAGTTGAATCCAGCATTATGCTAAAATATTTTGCGTCCTTAATTTTGGAAATTATATTTTTCTTGACAGTTTCCTGTATTTTCACTGACTGTCTCCCCTGGCTCTGATAACCCAGATATTCCTTCTCCTCGATGTCCACGATAGGCCAGATTCTGTTTTGCCAGAAAGGATATAACCTTGACAATCATTTCAGTTTGTCAGGGAAGAAAATGGTAAACAATCGGTCAGTTGCAGACGGATAAACCATATTTAATTTCTTTGTTCCTTCGTATCAAATTATTTCACACTGATTCTCCACTGATAATTTTGTGCAATTTATATCATAGACTTGCAAATTAGCGGTATCTGTATTCGAATATTAGCATGTTAAGGAATAAATGTCTCCTATTCCGAGATTAAATGCCATAGCAGTCCTCTGATCATCCAGGCTTCACTCTTACTACATCCCATGTAAATATTTCATTAAATATCATCAAAAAACCTGTAAAAAACGTAGTTGCACCCGTTCTAGAGCTATTCACTGACCTGAGTAGGTAAAATAACTAATCTAGATGCACAAAAAGCTGAAGAAAAGACGAGTTATGACTCGAGGAAACGCAGGAACGAACAGCCACGTCTGCTTGTTGCTTTTGATGGTTGCATCATGCGCATGCATGTGGGGGGATGGGGAGAAGCACCATTTTCTCTAGACAGAAAGGGTACACCATGTTAAAGGAATAAAGGGCTAACAACTGCCTCTGCAGTGCGGTGAGCCTCCAAAAATTGATTTATCACCGCTGAAATTTTAAAATTACTATCTTATTTCCTTCTCTGGGGCAGCACGGTGGCCTAGTGGTTAGCACAACCGCCTCACGGCGCTGAGGTCCCAGGTTCGATCCCGGCTCTGAGTCACTGTCCGTGTGGAGTTTGCACATTCTCCCCGTGTCTGCGTGGGTTTCACCCCCACAACCCAAACAATGTGCAGAGTAGGAGGATTGGCCACGCTAAATTGCCCCTTAATTGAAAAAAATAATTGGGTAATCTAAATTTAAAAATAAATAAATAAATAAATAAAATTCCTTCTCTGATTGAATGCCCCCATCCAATGGATGCCCGGGGCCAACGCACCGTCGCCCCCCTCCTCTGCACGCCACTGCACCTCCCCCACTCCCACCCAGCCTCTCCCACTCCAACCCCACCTCCCCCACTCCCACCCCACCTCCCCCACTCCAACCCCACCTCCCCCACTCCAACCCCACCTCCCCCACTCCCACCCCACCTCCCTCACTCCCACCCAGCCTCCCCCACTCCAACCCCACCTCCCCCACTCCCACCCCACCTCCCTCACTCCCACCCAGCCTCCCCCACTCCAACCCCACCTCCCCCACACCAACTCCACCTCCCCCACTCCCACCCCACCTCCCTCACTCCCACCCAGCCTCCCTGACTCCCATTCCACCTCCCTCACTCGCACCATGCCTCCCTCACTCCGTTTCCGCCTCCTTCACCCCCATTCCACCTCCCTCACACACACCCTGCCTCCCTCACTCCCACCTTCCTCCCTCACTCCCACCCTGCCTCCCTCACTCCCACCTCACATCCCTCACTCGCACCCTGCCTCCCTGACTCCCATCCCACCTCCCTTACTCCCACCCTGCCTTCCCCACTCCCACCGTCCTGGCACCAGGCCCCCCACCCTCTTTCCTCTTAGTTTTGCTCGGCAGCTTCTTTAATATTTTTCTATTTTTCCAATCAAGGGACAGTTTAGTGTGGCCAACCCACCTACCTTTGGGTTGTTGCTCGGCAGATTTACATACATTTGTTGTTGCCTGCATTCTGATTACTTACTAATTGTCCATACTACTGTGTCCTTCCCTCGCCATATTTGGCCACCCCTCAGGTAGCCAATTGCTTTAGTTCCCCTTGGCCACATTGATCATAGCCTCAGTTTGCCCATTGAACTCTGTCCTCTGCCCCTTACAGGTTAAATTCTTTGGAATGATTCACAAAGCCTTTGTCATTGCAGTAATATCTCTTTAATTTAATTTACTCTCAGATACTGACACCCATTGAACCTTTCACCTCAGAATTACTCTTGCAAAACAGATTCTATGTTTTTCACAATTGCAGAGCTGTGTCCAGTTCAGAGTTGAATGGTATCCTTCTTGTCTTATGTCAAAGTTCATTTTAACAGAAATCGTGACTAGGTTACGGTGCTGTCTACTGGCTTTCATGGGGTCCAAGATATCACCCATCTTATGTAATATCTAAGGAACTGGAGAGGGTGAGACTGACAAATAGTGTCCTCCACACCGGGACCCTCCAGTCTCCCATGCAACCCCTCCCCCCACTGCCCACCCTATCACATCCACTGCCACCCCTCAGGGTACCATTCAACCCACCCGGCGCAAGCACCCCCAGCAGCAGCAGCAAAGGGGGTGGGGGGGGGGGGGCCTGATCCCAGACCCTGTACCCCAGACACCCACTCGTAACGTTACCTGGACCAGGAGCTGGTTCCATTCGCAGTGCACACACCCACCCTCTGGTTGCGGAGATGTCTCCGGTGCTGAGGCCCAATCTTCGGGTGTTTAGATTTGGACCGCTGCATCCGTGGTGTTGCGTCCTGCAGCACCCAGGTCTCCTGGTCCAATTGGGTAATAACTCCCATATGCCAGAACGGGCAGCACAGTGGTTAGCACAGTTGATTCACAGCTCCAGGCTCCCAGGTTCGATTCCCGGCTGGGTCACTGTCTGTGCGGAGTCTGCACGTTCTCCCCGTGTCTGCGTGGGTTTCCTCCGGGTGCTCCGGTTTCCTCCCACAGTCCAAAGATGTGGATTGGCCATGCTAAATTACCCTTAGTGTCCAAAATAAAAATGTTAAATGGGGGTTACTGGGTTACGGGGATAGGGTGGAGGTGCGGGCGTGAGTAGGGTGCTCTTTCCAAGGGATGGTGCAGACTCGATGGGCCGAATGGTCTCCTTCTGCACTGTAGCTTCTATATTCCGCATGGCACGCCTACCCACAGGAATCCACTATGGAGCTGTGAAGTGCTCACTTTATTATAATTGTCAATTCCCGATAGCGATACCTTCATCTGCGTGGCCGGAGGCTGCCACGGTCAGTGGGAGGTATGGGTGGTCTTTGGGACAGACAGGCTGGAGTTGCCCCTGCTATGGGTGCACACGATCCAGGGGCTGGCATGGCGGATCAGCGAGCGCTGAAACACCCACACCCCGCCCCAGCCCAGGGATGTCCCCCCCCCACCCCCACTGTTGGTGGCCCCCCTCCCCCGACTGTGGTTGTACACCCCCCCTTCCCTGCCCCCTCCCGCCAAGCACTGGGGCAGCAACAGCAACCCCAGTCTCCCCGGGCTTATTGCCTGTGAGTGAAGATGGCTGCTCATCGCCTCTATTCCCCACAGCAGCCATTCCGCCAGCTTCACGTTTTTAAAAAGGAGTACTAATTGGCACATAGAACATAGAACATAGAACATAGAACAGTACAGCACAGAACAGGCCCTTCGGCCCTCAATCTTGTGCCGAGCCATGATCACCCTACTCAAACCCACATATCCACCCTATACCCGTAACCCAACAACCCCCCCCCCCCTTAACCTTACTTTTATTAGGACACTACAGGCGATTTAGCATGGCCAATCCACCTAACCTGCACATCTTTGGACTGTGGGAGGAAACCGGGGCACCCGGAGGAAACCCACGCACACACGGGGAGGACGTGCAGACTCCACACAGACAGTGACCCAGCCGGGAATCGAACCTGGGACCCTGGAGCTGTGAGGCATTGATGCTAACCACCATGCTACCCTGCTGCCCACAACCATGATTAATTGCTGGGGAGGCGATTAGATCACGGGAGGCCATTAGATAGGTGGTCGCTCCTGTTAATTGAATGGATATTGGCTTTATTTGGTGATTATAGGTTTCTCGCAGGATTCGGGTGTCGCCTGCGGGGCGAGCTGGTTAGATAGCTAACCAATCGGTACCTAGTATGATTCCCGGGGGCAGGGCGGACCAGAGCGGAGGGAGTGAGGAGGACTGGAGTGGAGGGTGCCGGGCAGACTGGTAGTGTTGGGGCTAGGCGGCCCAGAGGGGAGGGGCTGGGCGGACCTGAGGGGAGGGGGCTGGGTGGACTGGAGAGGAGGGGGCAGGATGGACCAGAGTGGAGGAGGCAGGGCAGACTGGAGGGGAGTGGGCTGGGCTGACTGGAGGGGAGGGGAGGAGGCACGGCAGACTGTAGGGGAGTGGGCTGGGTTGACTGGAGGGGAGTGGAGGAGGCAGGGGAGACTGGAGGGGAGGGGGCTGGGCTGACTGTAGGGGAGTGGGCTGGGCAAATTGGAGGGGAGGGGAGGAGGCAGGGCAGACTGGAGGGGAGTGGACTGGGCTGACTGGAGGGGAGTGGGCTGGGCAGACTGGAGGGGAGGGGAGGGGAGGAGGCAGGGCAGACTGGAGGGGAGTGGGCTGGGCAGACTGGAGGGGAGTGGAGGAGGCAGGACAGACTGGACGGGAGTGGGCTGGGCAGACTGGAGGGGAGTGGGCTGGGCAGACTGGAGGGGAGTGGGCTGGGCTGACTGCAGGGGAGTGGGCTGGGCAGACTGGAGGGGAGTGGGCTGGGCTGACTGGAGGGGAGTGGGCTCGGCTGACTGCAGGGGAATGGGCTGGGCAGACTGGAGGGGGGTGGGCTGGGCAGACTGGAGGGGAGTGGGCTGGGCAGACTGGAGGGGAGGGGAGGGGAGGAGGCAGGGCAGACTGGAAGGGAATGGGCTGGCCAGACTGGAGGGGAGTGGAGGAGGCAGGGCAGACTGGAGGGGAGTGGGCTGGCCAGACTGGAGGGGAGTGGGCTGGGCAGACTGGAGGGGAGTGGGCTGGCCAGACTGGAGGGGAGTGGGCTGGCCAGACTGGAGGGGAGTGGGCTGGGCAGACTGGAGGGGAGTGGGCAGGGCAGACTGGGGGGGAGGGGAGGGGAGGAGGCAGGGCAGACTGGAAGGGAGTTGGCTGGGGAGACTGGACGGGAATTGGCTGGGCAGACTGGGGGGGAGTGGGCTGGGCTGACTGGAGGGGAGGGGGCATGCGGTCCAGAAGGGAGGGGGCTGAGTGGACCGGTGGGAGCTGGTGACCGGAAGGGAGGGAGCTGTCCAGACCAGATGGTAGCGTGTGGGGCAGGACAGTGGGGAGGACACTGGGCTGCCTGGAGGCAAGGAGGTGTGGTGGACTGGAGGGGACTGGACAAACTGGAGGGGAGGGGGCTGGGTGGTGGAGAGAGAACATAGAATATAGAACATTACAGCGCAGTGCAGGCCCTTCGGCCCTTGATGTTGCGCCGACCTGTGAAACCCCTCTAAAGTCCCTCCACACTATTCCCTTATCATCCATATGCCTATCCAATGACCATTTGAATGCGTTTAGTGTTGGCGAGTCCACTACTGTTGCAGGCAGGGCACTCCACACCCTTACTACTCTCTGAGTAAAGAACCTACCTCTGACATCTGTCCTATATCTATTTCCCCTCAATTTAATGTCCCCTCGTGCTAGACATCACCATCCGAAGAAAAAGGCTCTCAATGTCCACCCTATCTAACCCTCTGATCATCTTGTATGCCTCAATTAAGTCACCTCTTAACCTTCTTCTCTCTAATGAAAACAGCTTCAGGTCCCTCAGCCTTTCCTTGTAACATCGTCCTTCCATACCAGGCAACATCCTGGTAAATCTCTTCTGCACCCTTTCCAATGCTTCCACATCCTTCCTATAATGCGGCGACCAGAACTGCACGCAATACACAAAATGCGGCCACACGAGAGTTTTGTACAACTGCAACATGACCTCATGGCTCCGAACTCAATTCCGCTACCAATAGAAGCTAACACACCGTACGCCTTCTTAACAATCCTCTCAACCTGGGTGGCAACTTTCAGGGATCTATGGACATGGACACCGAGATCTCTCTGCTCATCCACACTACCAAGAATCTTACCATTAGCCCAGTACTCTGTCTTCCTGTTATTCCTTCCAAAATGAATCACCTCACACTTTTCTGCATTAAACTCCATTTGCCACATGTCAGCCCAGCTCTGCAGCTTATCTATGTCCCTCTGTAACTTGTAACATCCTTCTGCACTGTCCACAACTCAACCGACTTTAGTGTCATCTGCAAATTTACTCACTCATCCTTCTACGCCCTCCTCCAGGTCATTTATAAAAATGACAAACAGCAGAAGCCCCAAAACAGATCCTTGTGGTACACCACTAGTAACTGGACACCAGTCTGAACATTTCCCATCAACCATCACCCTTTGTCTTCTTCCAGCTAGCCAATTTCTGATCCAAACTGCTAAATAACCCTGAATCCCATGCCTCCATATTTTCTGCAATAGCCTACCGTGGGGAACCTTATCAAACGCTTTACTGAAATCCATATACACATCAACTGCTTTACACTGATCCACCTGTTTGGTCACCTTCTCAAAGAAATCAATAAGGTTTGTGAGGCACGACCTACCCTTCACAAAACCATGTTGACTCTCTCTAGATGATTTCCAGATGATTATACATCCTATCTCTTTTTAACCTTTCCAAGACTTTGCCCACAACAGAAGTAAGGCTCACTGGTCTATAGTTACCAGGGTTGTCTCTACTCTCCTTCTTGAACAAGGGGACAACATTTGCTATCCTCCAATATTCTTGCACTATTCCTGAAGATAAAGATCTTAAGGATCAAAGCCAAAGGCTCAGCAATCTCCTCCCTAGCTTCCCAGAGAATCCTAGGATAAATCCCATCCGGCCCAGGGGACTTATCTATTTTAACACTTTCCAGAATCGCTAACACCTCCTTCTTATGTACCTCAAGCCCTTCTAGTCTAGTAGCCTGTATCTCAGTATTCTCCTCGACAACATTGTCTTTTTCCTGTGTGAATACGGACAAAAAATACTCATTTAGCACCTCTCCTATCTCCTCGGACTCCACGCACAACTTCCCACTACTGTCCTTGACTGGCCCTACACTTACCCTAATCATTCTTTTATTCCTGACATATCTGTAGAAAGCTTTAGGGGCTATCCTTGATCCTACCTGCCAAAGACTTCTCATGTCCCCCCCTGGCTCTTCTTAGCTCTCTCTTTAGATCTTTCCTGGCTAACTTGTAACTCTCAAGCGCCGTAACTGAACCATCACGTCTCATCATTACATAAGGCTCCTTCTTCCTCTTGACAAGTGTTTCAAATGCTTTAGTAAACCATGGTTCCCTCGCTCGACCACTTCCTCCCTGCCTGACAGGTACATACTTATCAAGGACACGCAGTAGCTGTTCCTTGAACATACTCCACATTGCCATTGTGCCCATCCCCTGCAGTTTTCCTCTCCAGCTGATGTATCCTAAGTCTTGCCTCATCGCATCATAATTGCCTTTCCCCCAGATATAACTCTTGCCCTGCGGTATATACCTATCCCTTTCCATCACTAAAGTAAACGTAATCGAATTGTGGTCTCTATCACCAAAGTGCTCACCTATCTCCAAATCTAACACCTGTCCTGGTTCACTACCCAGTACCAAATCCAATACGGCCTCGCCTCTCGTTGGCCTATCTACATACTGCATCAGGAAACCCTCCTGCACACATTGGACAAAAACGGACCTATCTAAAGTACTCGAACTACAGTGTTTCCAGTCAATATTTGGAAAGTTAAAGTCCCCCATAACAACTACCCTGTTACTTCGCTCCTATCCAGAATCATCTTTGCAATCCTTTCCTCGACATCTCTGGAACTTTTCGGATGCCTAAAGAAAACCCCTAACAGGGTGACCTCTCCTTTCCTGTTTCTAATCTCAGCCCATACTACCTCAGTAGTCGAGTCCTCATCAAACTTCCTTTCTGCCACCGTAATACTGTCCTTGACCACCCCTCCCCCTCGCTTTCCACCTTCCCTGAGCTTACTGAAATATCTAAATCCGGGCACCTGAAATGAAATGAAATCACGAGTAGGCTTCAATGAAGTTACTGTGAAAAGCCCCAAGTCGCCACATTCCGGCGCCTGTTCGGGGAGGCTGGTACGGGAATTGAACCGTGCTGCTGGCCTGCCTTGGTCTGCTTTCAAAGCCAGCGATTTAGCCCAGTGTGCTAAACCAGTGTGCAACAACCATTCCTCTCCCTGCTCTATCGATGTCTCCGAAATGGCCACAATATCGAAGTCCCAGGTACCAACCCATGCCGCAAGCTCACCCACCTTATTCCGGATGCTCCTGGCATTGAAGTAGACGCAATTTAAACCTTCCTGCCTGCTGGTACACTCCTGCAACTTTGAAACCTTACTCATGACCTCACTATTCTCAATCTCTTGTGTACTGGAGCTACAATTCAGGTTCCCAACCCCCTGCTGAACTAGTTTAAACCCTCCCGAACAGCATTAGCAAACTTCCCCCCCCCCAGGATATTTGTACCCCTCTGGTCCAGGTGTAGACCATCCCGTTTGTAGAGGTCCCACCTACCCCACAATGAGCCCCAATTGTCCAGGAATCTGAAACCCTCCCTCCTGCACCATCCCTGCAGCCACGTGTTCAACTGCTCTCTCCCTATTCCTCGACTCGCCAGCACGGGTAACAACCCAGAGATAATAACTCTGTCCTGAATCTAAGTTTCCACCCTAGCTCCCTGAATTCCTGCCTTACATCCCTCTCCCTTTTCCTACCTATGTCGTTGGTACCTATGTGGACCATGACTTGGGGCTGCTCCCCTTCCCCCTTAAGGATCCTGAAAACACGATCCGAGACATCGCGGACCCTGGCACCTGGGAGGCAACACACCAACCGCGAGTCTCTCTCGTTCCCACAGAATCTCTTATCCATCCCCCTAACTATGGAGTCTCCAATGACTAATGTTCTACTCCTTTCCCCCCTTCCCTTCTGAGCAACAGGGACAGACTCTATGCCAGAGACCTGTACCCCATGGCTGACCCCTGGTAAGTCTCCCCCCCAACAGTATCCAAAGCGGTATACCTGTTACTAAGGGGAACGACCACAAGGGATCCCTGTACTGACTGCTTCCCCCCAGCCCCTCTCACCATCACCCATCTATCTTTATTCTTCGGAGTAGCTAGATCCCTGAAGCTTCTATCTATGACCACCTGTGCCTCCTGAATGATCCGAAGTTCATCCAGCTCCAGCTCCAGTTCCCTCACACGGTTTTTGAGGAGCTGAAGATGTGTGCTTTTCCCACAGATGAAATCAGCAGGGACACTGAAGGCGTCCCTCACCCCAAACATTCTGCAGGAGGAACATTGTACTGCCTTCCCTGCCATCCCCTCTAGATAGAAACAAGAAAAAGAAAGGAAGAGCTTACCTGATATTCCCTCAACCCCTTAGATTAGAGGAGGTGGAAGGGTGGGGGACACTACAAGTGTAGTGTCTTGGATTTAGCAACCGCCCAATTTATATACAGATACTCACCTTCCTGACAGGCCCCTGCTCCCGCCGAAAATCCCAGAGGGAGGAAGTAGGGTGGAACAGAGGGGAGGGAAATCTGTGGGATGTTTCCCAGCGCAATTGTTCAGAGGAGGTTAGCACTTCTGTGCAATTGCTGGGGAAATACTTCCATGGGATCTTCCTCGGGGGAATCTCCAGCACATCATAGGGCTACCCCTCTAAATGTAACACTGGGGAACCAGGACATTATGGACCATTTTGCGCATAAAATGTGGGAGACTAGAGTTGAAGTGTAGATTAACCATGGCATTACAGAGCAGATTTAAGAGGCTGAAAAGCCTCTTTCTGTTCCTATATTGTCACCTCTATGACATAGTTCCCAAATCAAGCTGACTGTAAAAATTGAGTTTTGTTCAGGTTACTATACATTCCTCCGACTGCCCGATGGATCTCCCATCCTGGCCCTCAACTGGGCCGGGGTATTTATATCCCAGAACTCCTTTGAACAGAGGGATTAGCCCTGCCCTTCTCCTGGGTGGATCATATTCAGGTGAGGCTGCAGGGACTCTGATGTAGACGAGAGAGGAAATTGCTGAGGCCTTGACAGAAATCTTTAGATCCTTACTGCCTTCAGGTGATGTCCCAGAGGACTGGAGAATAGCCAATGTTGTTCCTTTGTTTAAGAAAGGGTAGCAAGGATAATCCAGGGAACTACAGGCCGGTGAGCCTTACGTCAGCGGTAGGGAAATTACTGCAGAGAATTATTCGAGACAGGATCTACTCCCATTTGGAAGCAAATGGATGTATCAGTGAGAGGCAGCATGGTTTTGTGAAGGGGAGGTCGTGTCTCACTAACTTGATAGAGTTTTTCGAAGAGGTCAGAAAGATGATTAATGCAGGTAGGGCAGTGGATGTTGTCTATATGGACTTCAGTAAGGCCTTTGACAAGGTCCCTCATGGCAGACTGGTACAAAAGGTGAAGTCACACAGGATCAGGGGTGAGCTGGCAAGATGGATACAGAACTGGCTAGGTCATAGAAGGCAGAGAGTAGCAATGGAAGGGTGCTTTTCTGATTGGAGGGCTGTGACTAGTGGTGTTCCGCAAGGATCAGTGCTGGGACCTTTGTTGTTCGTAGTATATAAAATGATTTGGAGGAAAATGTAACTGGTCTGATTAGTAAGTTTGCAGACGACACAAAGGTTGATGGAATTGCGGATAGCGATGAGGACTGTCAGAGGATACAGCAGGATTTAGATCGTTTGGAGACTTGGGCGGAGAGATGGCAGATGGAGTTTATCCGGACAAATGTGAGGTAATGCATTTTGGAAGGTCTAATGCAGGGAGGGAATATACAGTGAATGGTAGAACCCTCAAGATTATTGAAAGTCAGAGAGATCTAGATGTACAGGTCTACAGGTCACTGAAAGGGGCAACACAGGTGGAGAAGGTAATCAAGAAGGCATACGGCATGATTGCCTTCATTGGCCGGGGCATTGAGTATAAGAATTGGCAAGTCATGTTGCAGCTGTATAGAACCTTAGTTAGGCCACACTTGGAGTATAGTGTTCAATTCTGGTCGCCACACTACCAGAAGGATGTGGAGGCTTTAGAGAGGGTGCAGAAGAGATTTACTAGGATGTTGCCTGGTATGGAGGGCATTAGCTATGAGGAGCGGTTGAATAAACTCGCTGGAACGACGGAGGTTGAGGGGCGACCTGATAGAGGTCGACAAAATTATGAGGGGCATAGACAGAGTGGATAGTCAGAGGCTTTTCCCCAGGGCAGAATGGTCAATTACTAGGGGGCATAGGTTTAAGGTGCGAGGGGCAAGGTTTAGAGTAGATGGAAGAGGCAAGTTTTTTACACAGAGGGTAGTGGGTGCCTGGAACTCACTGCTGGAGGAGATGGTGGAAGCAGGGACGATAGTGACATTTAAGGGGCATCTTGACAAATATATGAATAGGATGGGAATAGAGGGATACAGACCGAGGCAGTGTAGAAGATTGTAGTTTAGTCGGGCAACATGGTCGGCACGGGATTGGAGGGCCGAAGGGCCTGTTCCTGTGCTGCACTTTTCTTTGTTCTTTGTTCTTTGAGCCCTGAGCCTCCTATAGGGTTATAACATTGACATAGAGGGTGACATTCTCCCAAAGGGAGACTGAGTGCCGACGCCGGAGTGAAACCCGGAGTGTTCAAGCCGGTGTCGGAGGCCGCTCCTCGCCCCCTATTCTCCAACCCCCCTCCCTCCCTGGGGGGGGGGCGGCAAGGAGCGGCGTTGCGGGAAACTTGGCCGCCGGGCCTATACACTTGCATCAAAGCGGCGCGCTGAGAATGACCCGGTCGGCGGTGCCTAAGTGACATCAGCCGCGCATGTGCAGGTTGGCCGACTCCAACCCGCGCATGCGCAGTTGCCGTCTTCCCCTCCGCTGCCCCGCAAGAAGTGGCGGTTTGATCTTGCGGGGCAGCGGAGGGGAAGGAATGCGTCTGTTAGAGACACCGGCCCGACGATCGGTGGGCACCGATCGCGGGCCAGTCCCATCACGAGCACGCCCGTGGTGCTCAATCCTCTCTCCGCCCCCCACAGGCCCCACACTTACCTGTCGCCGCTGTTCACGCCGGCAGCGACCAGGTGTGGCTGCCGCTGGCATGAACCCGTCAGGGTCATCAGGCCGCTCGGCCCATGCGGGCTTGGAGAATCGGCGGTCGCCGGGAAAACGGCGAGCGGCGATTCTCCGAGCGGCGTGTCGCGTTTGGGGGGGTGTGCGAATCGTGGGGGGTGCCAGGGCGGCGTGGCGTGATTCGCCCGGCCCTCCCGTGATTCTCCCACCCGGCGTGGGGTGCGGTGAATTGCGGCCAGAGCCTATTATCATGCCCCTTGTTGAAAATACAATGGCAATCGGCTTGGGACCACAGTTCAAAGTGGGCAGTGTTGGGCAGTCCCTCACAGAGTGACCATTGGCTTTCTAGGCCCACGTGGGGTTGGAACTGCAGTCCATTGTTAGGAAAGTGATTGCTGACACCAAAAGAAGGGGACTGGGGGTGGGGGGGGGGGGGGGGGAAGTTAACCATACCAAATTGGTGACTTGTGCTATACCTCTTTCCACTGAGGTCAGAGTGTAAAGAGTTTGCCAATCGGATCCTGTCAGTAAAATTGCCCCATGGCCATACCAAGTAGGGAAAGGTGTTCACCCAGTGCTCAGTGAAAGACATAATCCTCACAGTTAATCATCTATTAATAACCCAATAAACAGCACTGACTCCAGGGTGACACTCAGATAAACTTGTTTGTCTAAATCAGTCAATCAACACTGATATCTAATCTTATTCAATACCTCATGACATTCATATTACTTCACTCAATAAAATTTAATGAAGAAAGCTCTTGTTAGACTTGATGTGGGTTTCGCTGGTTAGGCCAGCATTTATTGCCCATCCCTAATTGCCCTTCAGAAGGTGGTGGTGAGTTGCCTTCTTGAACTGCCGCAGTCCCTGAGGTGTAGTTAGGGAGGGAGTTCCAGGATTTCAACCCTGTGAGAGTGAAGGATTGCTATGCCATAGATCAGGGTTTTTCAAACTCAGGGTCTCGACTGTGATGCACCATCAATTACACGTGAGGCAAGTTGTAGAAAATAAAGTAATGGTTTTAATACTCTAAGATGTAGCCTGTCTGCTGCTGAACCCAGACTGCAGATAGGGCTACAGATCTGTCAACTATATACAACACCCAGTGGGGCGGAGCCATGGAAGAATAACAATATATAACACAGTGAGTAACAATGGAACAAACAGTAACATAGAATATATACAGCGCTGCAACAGTGGAAGAACAGTGGAACTACAATAACAGTGGTTCACCACATTCACCCCCTGTTTAAAAAAAAGTCCAGCAGGGGTGAAGCAAATTTATAGATTAAGTCTATCAGAAGCTTTAACTATTCTCTGTGATCTCCTCAGTCCCGGCTGTTGTGTGGGCACTGGTGTAGAGACTTGCGACTCCGGCAGCGTGTCATCCTCTTCTTCTTCAGGAAGCGTCAACAGAGAGGGAGACCGTGTAGGCACGGGGGCGATGGTAATGGAGGTAGACGGTGGAGGGTCGGGTGGGGAACCAGCGGATGCCAGGTCCCAGAGGGAGACTGTGAACTGCTGCTCGTCCTGATGTGCCACGTAGGCATATTGTGGGTTAGCGTGGCGAAGCATAATCCGCTCGACGAAGGGATCGGTTTTGTGGTTCCTCACATGCTTCCGGAGGAGGACAGGCCCTGTGGCTGTCAGGGAGTGAGACCCCTGAGGTCGACTTCCTGGGGATGGCAAACATACGTTTGTGTGGGGTCTCGTTGGTGGCAGTGCACAGGAGCAACCAGATAGAGTGGAGTGCATCGGGAAGGACCTGCTGCCAGCGGGAGACTGGAAGACTTCTAGATAGTAGGGCCAGGAGGACGGCCTTCCAGACCATTGCATTCTCCCTCTCCACCTGTCCGTTCCCCCCGGGGTAGTAGCTGGTAGTCCGGCTTGAGGCGATGCCCTTGCTGAGCAGGAACTGATGCAGCTCATCACTCATGAACGAGGAGCGCCGATCAGTGTGGATGTAGGTGGGGAAACCGAGCAAGGTGAAGAGGCTGTGCAGGGCCTTGATGACATTGACCGAGGTCATGTGAGGGAATGGAATGGTGAAAGGGAAACGTGAGTACTCATCAATGATGTTGAAGTACATGTTACGGCCAGTGGAGGGGAGGGCCCCATTGAAATCAATGCTGAGGCGCTCAAAGGTGCGGGAAGCCTTCACCATTTGCGTTCTGTCTGGCCGATAGAAGTGCGGTTTGCACTTCACGCAGACCTGGCAGTCCCTGGTCATGGTCCTGATCTCCTTGATGGAGTAAGGCAGGTTGCGGACCTTGACAAAATGAAAAAAACGGGTGACCCCCGGGTGACAGATCGTTGTGGAGGGCCCGAAGTCGGTCTACTTGTGCGCTGGCTCATTGAGCTCCCCAGGACGATACAAGATGTCATAATTGTAGGTGGAGAGCTCGATCCTCCACCTCAGAATCTTGTCATTCTTGATCTTGTCCCGCTGTGTATTATTGAACATGAAGGCTACCGACCGTTGGTCAGTGAGGAGAGAGAATCGCCTGCCGGCCAGGTAATGCCTCCAATGTCGCACAGCTTCCACAATGGCTTGGGCTTCCTTTTCGATGGCGGACTGCCGAATTTCAGAGCCCTGGAGGGTACGGGAAAAGAAGACCACGGGTCTGCCTGCCTGATTAAGAGTAGCGGCCAGGGTAAAATCAGACGCATCGCTCTCCACCTGGAACGGAATGGATTCATTCACAGCGTGCATCCTGGCCTTGGCAATGTCTGCCTGGATGGGGTTGAAGGCTAGGCAGGCCTCAGCCGACAGGAGAAAAAGGGTGGATTTGATGAGTGGGTGGGCCTTGTCCGCATAGTTGGGGACCCACTGGGCATAGTACGAGAAGAACCCCAGGCATCTCTTCAGGGCCTTGGGGCAGTGGGGGAGGGGAAGTTCCAGAAGGGGGCGCATGAGGTCGGGGTCGGGCCCTAGGACTCTGTTTTCCACAACGTAGCCGAGGATGGCTAGGCGGGTTGTGCGGAAAACGCACTTCTCTTTATCATACGTAAGATTAAGGAGCTTGGCGGTGTGAAGGAAACGCTGGAGGTTAGCGTCATGGTCCTGCTGGTCATGGCCGCAGATGGTGACATTATCCAGATACGGGAACGTGGCCCGCAGCCCATACTGGTCAACCATTCGGTCCATCTCCCGTTGGAAAACCGAGACCCTATTGGTGACGCCGAAGGGGTCCGTAAGGAAGTTGTAGAGGCGCCCATCTGCCTCGAAAAAATGAAATGAAAATGAAATGAAAATGAAAATCGCTTATTGTCACGAGTAGGCTTCAATGAAGTTACTGTGAAAAGCCCCTTGTCGCCACATTCCGGCGCCTGTCCGGGGAGGCTGGTACGGGAATCGAACCGTGCTGCTGGCCTGCTTGGTCTGCTTTAAAAGCCAGCGATTTAGCTGAGTGAGCTAAACCAGCCTCGGAGGCACTGTATTGGTGGTCCTCCGGGCGGATAGGGAGCTGGTGGTACGTGGACTTCAAGTCTACTGTGGAGAAGACTCGGTACTGTGCAATCTGATTGACCATGTCAGATATGTGGGGAAGGGGGTACGCATCGAGCTGCGAGTACCGGTTGATGGTCTGACTGTAGTCCATGACCATCCGGTGCTTCTCCCCAGTTTTGACGACCATCACTTGGGCTCTCCAGGGGCTGGTACTGGCCTCAATGATCCCTTCCCGCAGGAGTCGCTGGACCTCTGACCTGATAAAGGCCTTGTCCAGAGCACTGTATCATCTGCTCCTCGTGGCAACGGGCTTACAGTCCGGGGTGAGATTCGTGAAGAGCGGGGGTGGGGGAACTTTAAGGGTTGAGAGGCTACAGAAGGGGGGCAGGTGTCCACCGAACGTCATGGTCAGGCTTCGGATATGGCATTGGAAGTCTAAGCCTAATAAAAGGGGAGCGCAGAGATAGGAATGTAGAGTTTAAAGTTAACGTACTCTATGTCACGTATTGCTAGAGCTGCGACATAATATCCCCGGACCTCAACAGAGTGTGATCTGGAAGCCAGGGAGATTGTCTGGGAAGCAGGAAAAATTCGGAGAGAGCAGTGCCTTACTGTATCCGGATGGACGAAGCTGTCCCTGCTCCCGGAGTCGAATAAGCAGGTCATCTCGTGCCCATTGATCCGGACAGTCATCATGGAGTTCTTGAGACGGCGGGGCCGGGACTGGTCGAGGGTGACGGAGGCGAGCTGCGGAAGGTGGCTGGTCTGGTCGGTGGTAGTGGTTGGCGTCGAAGATGGCGGCCAAGATGGCGGCCCCCACGAGTCGCACGTCGCGGGTGGCGTCGAAGATGCCGGCCAAGGTGGCGGCCTCCACGAATCGCACGTGGCGGGTGGCGTCGAGGATGCCGGCCAAGATGGCGGCCCCCACGAGTCGCACGTGGCGGGTCGTGTCGGAGATGGCAAACAAGATGGCAGACTCCACGGGTCACACGAGGCAGATGACGCATTAGAAGGGGGCGGTCCCGACAGGCAAGATACTACGCGGCGGGATTTGAACGTTTTAGGCCGGGCCTGGTAGACTTTTGCAAAGTGGCCCTTCTTACTGCACTCACTGCAGGTCACGTTCCGGGCTGGGCAGCGTTGTCTGGAATGCTGACCCTGGCCACAGAAGTAGCAGGACGGTCCCCTGGAGTTGGCGGACTGCCGCGTGGCACAGACCTGTGGCACCGCCGGATCGGGTGATGGCTGCACCCAGGACGCCCATGAGGATGCCGCGTGGTCGGGCGTGAAGGCATCCATATTCTGGAAGGCCACTTCCATGGAGTTCGTGAGCCGCACCGTGCCGTTTAGGTAAAGGGTACCCCCTTCGAGCAGACGCAGATGTAGTCAGACCTAACGCCGGCCTAAGGCGTCTCAGATCAGGAGCTCGGTATGTTGAACTGCCGTTACTGCCTGGCAGTTACAATTCCAGGCGAGTACCCGCAGGTCACGCAGGAACTCGACCAAAGATTCTCCTGGGCGCTGACGCGTCATGGCAAGGAGGTGCCAGGTGTACACCTCATTTACCGCCCTCATGTACTGCCCTTTGAGGATTATAATCGCCTCGCTGTACGTGGCCACGTCTCTGATGAGGGTAAATATTCTGTGGCTCACCCGGGCGTTGAGGACCCGAAGCTTGTGCTCCCCTGAGACGGCGTCAGTGGAAGAGTCGAGGTAGGCCTCGAAACAGCTTAGCCAATGCTGGAAGATCGTGGTGGCGTCGGCTGCCTGTGGGTCCAGGTCCAATCGCTCAGGCTTGAGTGACTTATCCATCGTACTACCTTAGAGTGTTAAATTGATGCACCATCAATTACACATGAGGCAAGTTGTAGAAAACAAAGTAATGGTTTTAATACTTTAAGATGTAGCCTGTCTGCTGCTGAACCCAGACTGCAGATAGGGCTACAGATCAGTCAACTATATACAACACCCAGTGGGTATACAGCGCTGTAACAGTGGACCAACAATGGAACTACAGTAACAGTGGTTCACCACAGACTGACATCGGGAGGGTCGGGGTGCGTTTGGTTGCAGCATTCCCGATCGTGGGAAGAAGTCCTCAACAGCCGTGCCAGGCTTTTAAGAATGTCACCGCGGGCAGTCCTCGATTGGTTGTGGCATTGGAGGGGGCAGTATGGCGTGAGGCTGGGCTGTGTGCTGGTCACCGTGTAGGAGCGCAGGCGACGGTGACAGGGGCTGGCGGGCGTCTACATGGGTGCATTGTGCTAACCAGCTTGGAGGTCCACTCTGCTGCTCATCCTCTGTGCATTGCTCGGCTCATCCCCCGTCACCAATGGGCAGTATGTGACCTGCGGCTCTGAGGTCAATCTGTTCAACGGTCGGCACAAACCTCCGCTTGCACTCCCACGACGTGAAGCACTGGTCGGGAAGTGGTCAGCAGTCTGTGACTGGGGTGGATGTAGCTACTAGACACTGAGAGGGAAGCTGGACCAGGTTTGTCGGCGAGGAATACCGATCAAACTGGACCAGTCAGTACGGCTGGCACATGTCAACACCGGAAGAAACTAAAACAGCCATCACTTTATGTTGCCATTCACTGGAAACCAGGAAGTGAGTGCTTGTGGTGAGAATGGAGAAGGAGATTACTTGGGTGTTTGGATGGGGCAATGCGGTGGAACCAGAAAGAAACATCCATACATTGTATGCGTTTGACAAATTACTTCATCTCGTCTAAGGTCACAGTTTGTAAAGTAAAAACAAGATTGTATTTTTTCCTATCATTGTTTACATTTCTAAAGAAGTGGGATTACATTTAAAACAAGATTAAGAATGCACATGTTCAACAGAAATTGTTTTAAATTTTCAGTCGTTAAAAAGTCATGAACTTAAAAAAATCAAGGGCAGGATTCTTTGAGTCTCCGTGCTGGAATTGGGATCAGCACAGGGGTGGAGAATGGGTGTTGATGGCAAAAACTGGCGTGATTCCGCTCCCACGATTCTCCGTAGAATTGGCGCGAATCGCACAAACGCGGTCTACGCGGCGTGGATAAGGGGTCATAGACTGAGGCCCCCGCCCCGCGATTCAGCGAAGAAAACTGTCCGAGTTCCCGACGGCGTAGTTCCAACCACGTTTTGCTTGTTGGGAATGGCCAGTGGCGGTTGCGGAGTCAGTCCTCGGCCGCCCTGGTGGGGGGCGTGCGGATCCTTCACCGGGGGGAGGGGGAGTGGAGCGGGACCTCAGGGATGGCCAGGCGAGCGATCGGAGACCATCGATCCACGGGGCGCACGTGTTGTCGGGGGGGGGGGGGGGGGGGGGGTTGGCGGTCTATATTTACAGGGTCGCTCCGTGTTGTGAGTCCGTCATGTCGCACGGGTGGCCGCCGAAGGCCGCCGGAGTGCACATGTGCAGACACCCGACCAGATGTGCAGGGCCCTGTATCGGTACCTGTTTCACAATCAACTCTTCATAACAAATCAGCTTCTCCTTCATCCACTAAATTGGACATTCCGCATTTCTTGAACAATCTGTATTTTCAGCTGCTGAGCGTATTTAAATTCACGGACATTTCATCTACATTGCCAATGTGACAGAGCGCGTACTCACATTTTTGTCACTGTTTGATGATGAATTGTTGGAAAGCGGCCATTTTGACACTGAGAGTTTTGACACTTGGTAGTTCCTGAGCCATCTTGGTCAGGAAAGTTAGGGAGGCAGTGGTGTTGTGATATTGTCACTGGACTAGTAATCCCGCCGTGGCAGATGGTGAAATTCAATATAAAAATAGAACATAGAACATAGAACAGTACAGCACAGAACAGGCCCTTCGGCCCTCGATGTTGTGCCGAGCAATGATCACCCTACTTAAACCCACGTAACCCGTAACCCAACAATCCCCCCATTAACCTTACACTACGGCCAATTTAGCATGGCCAATCCACCTAACCCGCACATCTTTGGACTGTAGGAGGAAACCGGAGCACCCGGAGGAAAACCACGCACACACGGGGAGGACGTGCAGACTCCACACAGACAGTGACCCAGCCGGGAATCGAACCTGGGACCCTGGAGCTGTGAAGCATTGATGCTAACCACCATGCTACCGTGAGGCCCCTGATCTGGAATTAAAAGTCTAATGATGACCATGAAACCATTGTTGATTGTCGTAAAAACCCATCTGGTTCTCTAATGTCCCTTTGGGAAAGAAATCTGTTGTCCTTACCTGGTCTGGCCTACATGTTATTTCAGATCCACAGAAACGTGGTTGACTCTTAACTGCCCCCTCAAGGGCAATTGGGGATGGGCAATAAATGCTGACCCAATTAGCGACGCCCACGTCCCATGAGCGAATTAAAAGAAATTATGTTCCATAAAGTGACTACACTTGTTCTGAGGTATTTGCTGGGCCCAGTTTGATTTGTGCCACTTACTAAAAAAATAATTTACGGGATGTGGGTGTCGCTGGCTATAACACCATAAGACCATAAGACATAGAAGCAGAATTAGGCCACTCGACCCATCGAGCCTGCTCCGCCATTCAATCATGGCTGATATTTTCTCATCCCCATTCTCCTGTCTTTTTCCCATAACCCCTGATTCTCTTATTAATCAAGAACCTATCTATCTCTGTCTTAAAGACACTCAGTGATTTGGTCTCCACAGCCTTCTGCGGCAAAGAGTTCCACAGATTCACCACCCTCTGGCTGAAGAAATTCCGCCTCATCTCTGTTTTAAAGGATCGTCCCTTTAGTCTGAGATGGTGTCCTCTGGTTCTAGTTTTTCCTACAAGTGGAAACATCCGCTCCACGTCCACTTTATTCAGGCCTCGCAGTCTCCTGTAAGATTTTATAAGATACCTCCTTATCCTTCTAAACTCCAATGAGGACAGACCCAGAGTCCTCAACTATTCTTCAAACGACAAGTTCTTCATTACAGGGATTGTTCTTGGGAACCTCCTCTGGACTGTTTCCAAGGCCAACTCATCCTCCCTTAGATACGGAGCCCAAAACATCACAATACTCCAAATGGGGTCTGACCAGAGCTACAGCCTCAGAAGTACCACTCTTCTCTTGTATTCTCGCCCTCTTGACATGAATGCAAACATTGCATTTGCCTTCTTAACTGCCAACTGAACCTGCACGTTAACCTTAACCTTAAGAGAATCGTGAACAAGGACTCCCAAGTCCCATTGTGCTTCTGATTTCCTAAGCGTTTCCACATTTTGAAAATAGTATATGCCTACATTCCTCCTTCCATAACCTCACATTTTTCCACATTGTATTTCATTTGCAACTTCATTTCCCACTCTCCTAGCTTGCCCAAATCTTTCTGCAGCCCCCTTGCTTCCTCAATACTACCTGTCCCTCTACAGATCTTTGTATCATCTGCAAACTCAGCAACAGTGCCTTCAGTTCCTTCTTCCAGATCATCAGGTTAACATTTATTTCCCATCGCTAATTGTCCTTGAGATGGTGGTGGTGAGTTGCCTTCGTGAGCTGCTGCAGTCCATGTGGTGTAGATACACCCACAGTGGTGTTAGGGAGGTAATTCCAGGATTTTGACCCAGCAACAGTGAAGGAACGGCAATATATTGCCAAGTCAGGCTGATAAGTTACTTGGAGGGGAAGCTCCAGATGGTGGGTTTCCCATGTATCAGCTGATCTTATCCTTCAAGATGGGAAAGGTCATGGGTTTGGAAGGTGCTGACTAAGGAATCTTGGTGAGCTACTGCAGTGCATCATGTAGATGGTCCACATGGCTACTACTGTCCGTTGGTGGTGGAATTATAAAGGTGACCATCATTTTATGTTTTGTACTCTATTCCTCTACTAATAAAGTCAGGGGCCTGTATGTTTTTTTTAAACTGCCTTCTCAGGCCTGCCAGATTGTTTATGTGAAGCCTGAGGCCTATTTGCACAATTTATTCTGGCTGGAGAGTCTAAAACTGGTCGGAATATTAAAATGAGAGCCTGGACATTCAGGGTGATAGTACACCATGAACCCCATGCTACTTCACTTTTTCCATCAACCTGCCATGGGAAACTTTATCAAACGCCTTACTGAAGTCCATGTATATGACATCTACAGCCCTTCCCTCATCAATTAACTTTGTCACTTCCTCAAAGAATTCTATTAGATTTGTAAGACATGACCTTCCCTGCACAAAACCATGCTGCCTATCACTGATAAGTCTATTTTCTTCCAAATATGAATAGATCCTATCCCTCAGTATCTTCTCCAACAGTTTGCCTACCACTGATGTCAAGCTCACAGGACTATAATTCCCTGGATTATCCCTGCTACCCTTCTTAAACAAAGGGACAACATTAACAATTCTCCAGTCCTCCGGGACCTCACCCGTGCTCAAGGATGCGGCAAAGGTATCTGTTAAGGCCCCAGCTATTTCGTCCCTCGCTTCCCTCAGTAACCTGGGATAGATCCCATCCGGACCTGGGGACGTGTTCACCTTAATGCCTTTTAGAATACCCAAAACCTCCCCCTTCCTTATGCCGGCTTGACCTAGAGTATTTAAACATCCATCCCAAGCCTCAACATCCATCATGTCCCTCTCCTTGGTGAATACCGATGCAAAGTACAGTGCAGAATGTGGCGATTCGACCCATCGAGTCTGCACTGGTCCTTGGAAAGAGCAGCCTACTTAAGCTCATGCGTCCACCCCATCCCCGTAACCCAATAACCCCATGTAACCTTTTTGGACACTAGGGGCAATTTATCATGGCCAACCCATGCACACACGGGGAGAATGTGCAGACTCCGCACAGACAGTGACCCAAGCTGGGAATCAAACATGGGACCCTGGAGCTGTGAAGCAACAGTGCTAACCACTGTGCCACCATGCTGCCCACGTGACTAGATTCTTTAAGTGACCACGCGACAGAACAACAATCCCAAACACATAACAAGGTTCAAGAGGCCGAATGACCTTTTCTGTGCCCGTCGCCCTGCCTGTCCAGCAAGAAAAAAGCGGGCAGATATAATTGGCCGGGAGACTCACAGAGTATCTCACAGGCTAACGATTGTGCCCACTCTCCTGAGCAAGTGAGAAAGACAGACAGCGGGAACTGGGAGAGTCCTTGCAAATATGCAGAGGCACAAAAGAGTACAGGAATTAGAGAAGAGGTAGGCTATGTGGTCCCCTCAGGTGTCCTCTGCCACTCAACTTGATCATAGTTAATCTCCTCCTTCAATCTCCGGGCACAATCGAACTGAAAGGTTTCTGGGCATGATCTACTTGAATGGGAACAGAGTCCCGTAGCACATGATTAGCCCGGTGTTTCCCCACGCTCAGAGTGCCGAGAAACACCACGTTATCGAACAGCCGGTTGGGTAGATCAGGGGCCTCAACAAGGAACACGCAGCCGAGGACGCACTTTGTTTTTCTGCACTGAGAACCCTGCTCGCCGGAACTCCACAGTGAAAGCCTGACGTGACCGCTAAACCTCTCCCTCCAAGCCCCAACTCACCCATAATGGAGATTCTCCTCGGCTCTGCTGGCGGGTTCCCCACCACTATCTAACCACTCTTGGGTCACTTTTTGGGCCCTGGGGAGTTTCTCACCGGGCTAGCCCACACTTCAAATTATTTTCATCACCAGGGAGCTGAACTCACTCGCTAGATCAGCTCCTCGGTGATCGTTCCACCATTTTGAAAGGGTGCCCTGATCTCTAAGTTGACTTGAGGGTCCCCCACATCCACCCAACCATGGGCAATGTCACCCCCACATGGGCACTCATCCACACCGCCAAAGTGATGACACCCTGCCGTGGGGTTGCTGAGGTTGCCCTCTTTCCAGGTCTTCACACGCACCCCCCCCCTTTTACCGGGGCACCCTCCTTCCAGGGCCCTCAACCTTCACTCTCCTAACCATCCAGAGGCCCCTTCAAACTGGGCCTTCCACCCTCCTTTCATGGGCACAGCCCCCCCCTCAGGCCTTGGCCCGTGGCTGTGCCACTCTGGCACCTAGACACTGTGGCACTGCCACCCCAGTGCTCCTGCTGACTTTGCAATGCCATTGGGCGCATTGGCAGTGCCACCCTGGCAGTGCTAAGGTGTCAGGCTGGCAGTGCAAGTTGCCCGCATTTGAGAGGGAGGGCGAGGAGGCCTTGCACTGTCCCTGACCACCCATGCCATGAAGTAGAAGCATCATAATATCATTGAATTTTACATTCCGTTTGAAGGAGAAAAGGGTGGGTCTAAGACTAGAATGTTCAACTTAAACAAAGGCAATTATGAGACATGAAAGTAGAAGTATCGAAAGTGAATTCGCAAATTAGGTCAAGGGATAGGACAACAGAGATGCAACAGCAAACATTTAAGGGGATATTTTAGAATACACAGAGTAGATACATTCGAATGAGAAAGAAAAATTCCAAGGAGAGGACCCACCATCCATGAATAACTGAAGCTAGACAATGGGCGGGGTTCTCTGTTTCAGAGACATGTGCTGACACCAAGACTGAATCGCGGGTGTTCTTTGGCCCCGATGGCAATGCCGGTCCTGAAGCCATTCAGCACATGCTAATGGGCCAGTGCATGGAACCAGTACGATTCCAACTAATGCTGGCATCGAATTCCCTGCCGTTGGGATTGGCACCAGAGAGCCTGACAAGCTGGAGCTGTATATAAGCACTCCAACCCCCCACACTCTCATTCCAGCCAAAATGCCACCCCGGAGAACGGCCCTGGATCCGCAGATGTGGAGCTGGAGATACTGCTGGGTGTCGTGGAGGAGAAGCGGGAAACCCTGTTCCCTGGGGTGGTGTTATGACACCCTGGGCAAGTGTGTGGTCAATTCCAGCCCACAAGGGCAACACGGTGGCCTAGTGGTTAGCACAACCGCCTCACGGCGCTGAGGTCCCAGGTTCGATCCCGGCTCTGGGTCACTGTCCGTGTGGAGTTTGCACATTCTCCCCGTGTCTGCGTGCCCACACAACCCAAAGATGTGCAGAGTAGGTGGATTGGCCACGCTAAATTGTCCCTTAATTGGAAAAAATAATTGGCTAATCTAAATTTAAAAAAAAAATTCCAGCCCACAAACCCCGGAGGCCAAATGTAAGTGAATTAACCAATAATTTGTGTTTTCCAAAGGTCTTTAACCCCTGACTGCTCCAATGAGTTACAGACACCAGATTTATAAGTACAACAATAATAAGTTTGTTATTAATAAGTGAAAAAGCTTGGACCCCTGGAGGTTTGCGAGGCCAAGGGCCAGGGAATACTCGTTTTTCTCCCACGTACATAAGGCCTACTCGAGGATAGATTTTTTTGTCCTGAGCAGGGGGTTGGTGTCGAGGGTGGAGGATGTGGAATACTCTGCCATTGCCATTTCAGATCATGCCCCGCACTGGGTGGACCTCGGGCTGGGGGAAGAGAGGGACCAACGTCCGTTCTGGCGCATGGAGGTGGGGCTGTTGGCAGATGAGGAGGTGGCCGAGAGGGTTCGGGGGTGTATCGAGAGGTACCTTGAGGCCAATGATAACGGGGAGGTTCAAGTGGGGACGGTCTGGGAGGCATTGAAGGCGGTGATGAGGGGGGAATTGATCTCTATCCGAACCCATAGGGAGAGGGGGGAGCAGAGGGAGAAGGAGAGATTGATCGGGGAGATGGTGAGGTTGGATAGGAAATATGCGGAGGCTCTGGAGGAGGGATTGCTGGGGGAGCGGCGTAGCCTTCAGGCCAGATTTGACCTATTGACTACCAGAAAGGCGGAAGCTCAGTGGAGGAAAGCACAGGGGGCGGTGTATGAATACGGGGAGAAGGCGAGCAGGATGCTGGCACACCAGCTCCGAAAGCGGGACGCGGCCAGGGAGATTGGGGGAGTGACGGATAAGGCTGGGAAGGTGGTGCGGAGGGGAGTAGATGTTAATGGGGTATTCAGAGACTTCTATTGGGAACTGTACCGGTCGGAGCTCCCGGTGGAGGGGGATGGAATGGGGCGCTTCTTGGACAAGCTGCGATTTCTGAGGGTGGAGGAGGGGCAGGTGGAGGGACTAGGGGCGCCGATTGAGCTGGAGGAGTTGGTCAAAGGGATAGGGAGCATGCAGTCGTGGAAGGCGCCGGGGCCGGACGGGTTTCCGGCGGAATTTTAAAAAAGGTATTTGGACCTGTTGGGCCCCCTGTTGGTCCGGACCTTTAACGAGGCGGGGGGGGGGGGGGCTTTGCCCCCAACTATGTCGCGGGCGTGATTTCCTTAATCCTGAAGCGGGACAAGGACCCTCTGCAGTGCGGATCATATAGGCCGATTTCGCTGCTGAACGCCGATGCTAAGCTGCTGGCAAAGATCCTGGCCACTAGAATAGAGGATTGCATGCCCGGGGTCATTCATGAGTGTGGTGATCACAAGTTAACTAGATGCAACACAACTGAGCAAACACTAGAGGGGGCACGGGAGAGCCATATAAATAGACGGGGACAGGAAGTGAGGACACACTTCACTGAGGGCAGAACTTGGAGCAACACAGATACACAACACACACACAGCAAGCAAAGCTGGTAGTTAGCACTGGAAGGTCGTTCTAGGTCGAGCTCTGGAAACTGAACGAACTCACAATAAAGCATCTTCTCCACACTTGAGACTACGAGCTTTATTAAGACACGAGTAACAACACATGGTTACCAGGAGTGATTTCAGACGCTTATGACAGGACAACTCAGCTGCAGATACAGAAAACAAAAAAAAATGGCATGGAAATCTCAACCAAGAATGGCATGGAAATCTCCTGCTGGACATTTGACTTGGGAAGACATTGCTGATGAGAGGATGTGCCTTGGATACCCACTTCACCTGGACACGACTGGAAAAGTAAGAAGTGTCTGGGAAAGGTTTAAACAAATGTTCGATTTCGGTATCATAGCAAATGATGCAGCAGCAGCCTCAGACGAAATTAAAATAGCAATTCTCATCGAAGGAAATGAAGCTAGGAAAGTTTATAATGGATTTAAATACTCAAAAGATGAAGACAGAAACAGCTTACAAACGGTACTAAACAAATTTGAAGAGTACTGTGAGAAATTTGAACAGCAAGGCATGCTCAGAGTCCAAACCGCACAGAGACTGAGTGATGCAAAACTTAAAAAATCACGAAAAGAGCAAGAAATCGCGAATGAAAAGTACAGATCAAAAAGAAGAAATGACAAGAATTTCTCACAAAGCCAAAACGCTGAAACCCTGTCCAAATCGGGAAGAGAAAATTACTTACGAGTTTTGGAGAGTGAGTCCTGGTGGGACAGAAAAATCGCTGAAATCCGCGAAAAACGGCAAAAAATGGCGTTGGAGCACATTTTGCAGTCTCCGGTAAGCAAAGAACTACAAATTGTATCTGCGCATGCGCCGGAACCGGAAGCCGCGCATGCGCAGTTTAAAAAAGATCGCGGTGCCGATCGTGATGCGCATGCGCAGGCCGCGCATGCGCAGTCAAAAAAAGTTTTGGTCGCGGATCGTAATGCGCGTGCGCACGCCGCGCATGCGCAATGGAAACAAAACCGCACAGTGAAGGAGGAAGGCCGATCTGTGCATGCGCAATGCATTCCTGCGCGTGACGTCATGACGTCTGAGCATCCCGACCACGCCCACTTAAAAGGGAACTGCCCGAAAATTGAAAATAAGACACTTAAAGTGGTAAACACAAATTTTCTTGCCTCAGAACACAAAAAAACGCCTGAACTTACACCAACAGTTAAAAACAACTTGCACAACACCCTGAAAAAAGCAGTCTGCACCACCCAAAGTGAAGAGAACAAAAAGAATTCCGAAACAACAAAAGATGATTTGTTTTTCGAAGAATACTACTCAGACACAGCTGAGTCAGTCGGATATGCTTATCACAGCATCAGCGACACGGTCGCAAAGTTCAACACGAATCAACTCGTGGTAGAAGAATCCAACCAGGATGATTTGTTTTTCGAAGAATACTACTCAGACACAGCTGAGTCAGTCGGATATGCTTCTCACAGCATCAGCGACACGGTCGCAAAGTTCAACACGAATCAACTCGTGGTAGAAGAAGCCAACCAAGATGAAATGGCTATCAAAGAATACTACTTAGACATGGAGGAGTTATTTGGACATGCTGATCACAGCATCAGCGACACCGTTGCAAAGCTCAACACGACTCTACTCATGGTAGATGAATCCAACACCATGAGGCCATGGCAGCTCGTCGATACATTGGATGACAGCAATACCCAAGACGAAGACGACGCCACACAGAGAGCACAGGAAGACTCCACAGAGCGAGCGATGACAGGCTCCACAGTGCGAGTAATGAAAGACTCCAAAAGGGATGCAAGCAAACACTCCCTGGCGAACACCATGCATGAACAAGACCATGCAGGTAAACCCGCAGTATCTGAGCAACCGCAAGCAGACTATGACAGTCTAACAAGCTCACATGAACAAGAAGAAGACAATGCACCTCTACCCACTGCATGCGAGAACAGTAACAAGGTGATCGCACTCGACGTACAGGATCACAGCGAGACTGACAGTTCTCAGCTTGTCTGTACAGAAGCACAGAGTCGGGCCACCCAACAGTCCAGAGAGACGATGCCGAAAGAAACCATGCAGATTCTGACTCCAGACGAGGAGCACCTGGAGTCCAGAGAGACCAAGCCAGAAGAAACCATGCAGATTTTGACTCCAGAAGAAGAGCACCTGGAGTCCAGTGAGATAACATCAACGGAAATCATGAAGATTTCAACTCCAGAAGAGGAGCGCCAGAAATCCAGAGACACCACGTCAAACGAAATCGAGAAGAATTTGACTCCGGAAGAGGAGCACAACAAAAGCAAAGATGAGGAATCCAATTCTCCACAAATGATTGAGGTCACCTGCACTGATGCAACATCAGATCATTCGCACCACTCGCGAGACGGAATGCTAAATGACTCAAATTATCCACTCAGGACACTCATAGAGTATAACAAAAAAAACAAAAGTCAAAAGAAACACAGCAAGAACAAAAACAACATGAAGCGCGACAAGACCAACAACAATAGCAAGAAGCACAGCAGAAACGAGAACAACAACAGCAAGAATAAAAGCAACATGAAGCGCGACAAGACAAACAACAAAGTCAGGAACAAAGATAGCGACAACACCAAAGACAGAAACGACAAAAACAGCAACACGAACGGCAACGAAAACAACAAAGTCAGGAACAACGACAGTGCCAACACCAAAGACAGAAACGACAAAAACAGCAACAAGTACGGCAACGAAAACAACAAAAACAGGAACGACAGAGACAACAGCAATGAAACAACGACTTGTACACAATGGTACTACTCGGCACATGAAGGACAATGCCACAGCACACTGCAAAACGATGACAAGACTACAAACATGTAATGGGATGACAACGAATCGCACAAACTCACGTCTGCTCCAGAACGAGCAAGCACACCAGCATCCAAGGCGGATGAGACAATAAATCAACACCACAAGCACAGAAAAAAGGCCATGCCAGGCAACATCAGTGAGGTGACCATGCAAACACCTCGGGATGATGCATTGGGTACTTAAAATAACAAGGAACACCAACAACATTCACAGCGGACTTGCAATATCAATATCACCACGTCATCAACAACAAAAAAAAAGAAAAAAAGCTCTGAACAAATTCATCAAGTTTGGACTCATAAATGTTTTTATTAAGATTGGACATATAACTACATTGGCTTTGTAAAAATATGCAATAGCACCATCACCTGTATAGATACGCATATCATAAGTAACTGTTTTCAATAATTTTTCTTTAATGATGTACAGAAATTATGTAAAGAGAAAAAGGGGGATGTGGTGATCGTAGATTGACTAGATACAGAACAACAGAGCAAACACGAGTGGGAGAGCTACAGATACACCGGGACAGGATGTACAATTTTCTTTAACGATGTACAGAAAATATGTTAAGAGAAAAAGGGGGATGTGGTGATCACAAGTTAACTAGATGCAACACAACTGAGCAAACACTAGAGGGGGCACGGGAGAGCCATATAAATAGACGGGGACAGGAAGTGAGGACACACTTCACTGAGGGCAGAACTTGGAGCAACACAGATACACAACACACACACAGCAAGCAAAGCTGGTAGTTAGCACTGGAAGGTCGTTCTAGGTCGAGCTCTGGAAACTGAACGAACTCACAATAAAGCATCTTCTCCACACTTGAGACTACGAGCTTTATTAAGACACGAGTAACAACACAATGAGGACCAGACGGGGTTTGTGAAGGGAAGGTGTAGCCACCTGAGATGGCCACTAACGAACACAAAATGGAAGACTGCAAAGAGTGCAGGGAAAACGGACATGTTAAAGAGCAAACAGCTTGCAGAGCAATTATGTATTGGGACAACTGCAGAAACCGGTTTCTGACGGCTGCAGAGACCAGGCAGCGCTGTGAAAGAGAAGTCGTTAGCATATTAATGAGGTGATACCGGGCAAGTCCCAGATACAATGGACACAAATTAAGTATCAATCGATACATTCAATAGGAGACCAGACCCAGTGGCGCCAGAGAATCCCAGGACAATAAGTCCTAAGAACCGCCCCAGCAACCAAGGAACGGCCCTATGATTGGGGGGTTCAAAACATATCGATTGGGAAGAGGCCCAGTCGATCCCCAGCAGGTAAGGGAGTCCGCCCAAAGGGGCGCGGACCCCCTGGGACCTATAAAAGACAGGTCCCACACATGGTTCAGTCTCCTGTCTCCGGCCTTCGGCTCCAGCCTCCAGACCCCTGTCTTCTACACCAGCCGTTGAGCAGCAGCCACCAAAACGTAAGTGCCTAAACGATGACCGCTACCTGAAACCGGCATTACAGTAGTCCCCCGTTATACCGCGCTCCGCAATACCGCGGTTCGCGATATACCGCGGGGGGGATTATGGACCCCAACTGTCAGTTGTGTCAATTTCAGCGGCCGGCTGATTATTTCAGTGAGAGCAGCTTCCCTCTCTGGATCAAAGTGAGCCGGCCGCTGAAATTGACACTGCCCGCTGCTCTCTCCCTCCAATCAGAAACATTAAAACTTAAAAGTTGGATTGGAGGGAGAGAGCAGCGGGCAGTGTCAATTTCAGCGGCCGGCTGATTTCAGTGAGAGCAGCTTCCCTCTCCGGATCAAAGTGAGCCGGCCGCTGAAATTTTAATTGGATCCACGATGGGGGTTTTAAATTTATTTAAAAATCTATGCTAGCGCTTCCCATTGTGAGTCTACGGGGGTCTGACCTCTCCCCCCGCCCCCCGTAGACTCACAATGGGAAGCGCATGCATAGATTTTTAAATAAATTAAAAACCCCCATCGTGGATATCCGCGGCTCGGATGCAACGCGGGTGGCTGTCTTGGACCCCAACACCCGCGTTATAAAGGGGGACTACTGTACTGACACCCTTGCCAACTGATAGCGATTCGAAGCCTGCAGACCAGAACAGAACAAAGGCCTTGTTCCCTGACCTCGCAGTTCCTTCTTAGCTAAGTATTAGTTGTTTAGTGGTAGAAGTAAGTTTAATCTTTAGCGTGTGCATGAGTGTTATTATAATTGTGTTATAATAAACTCTAATTGTTTTGGACTTACTAATTGGTGTACAGCTTTATTGCTTTGAACTTCACCTTGAAACCTGTGGCGGTGTCTTTACGGCACCTGGCGACTCCAGAGCTTAGAACGAGAAACAGAGCCAAAGCGAGTGTTAAAGACACTCACCCAGAACGACCAACAAAGGCAGCTGAATACGAACGTATGAAGGCTCCTCAACGTTATTATGATGCCGGCTGTGGAAGGGGAGGTGGAGATAGTGGTGGCATTAGATGCAGAGAAGACCTTCGATAGGGTTGAGTGGGAGTATTTGTGGGAGGTGTTGGAGAGGTTTGGGTTTGGGGAGGGGTTTATTCGGTGGGTGAGGCTGCTCGACGAGGCCCCGATGGCGAGTGTAGCCACGAATAGGAGGAGGTCGGAGTACTTTCGGCTGTACCGGGGGACAAGACAGGGGTGCCCCCTGTCCCCCTTGCTCTTCACATTGGCAATTGAGCCCCTGGCAATGGCATTGAGGGAGTCAGGGAACTGGAGGGGCCTGGTGCGGGGTGGGGAGGAGCATCGAGTGTCGCTGTACGCGTACGACCTGTTGCTGTATGTGGCGGACTCGGTGGGGGGGGATGCCGGAGGTGATGAGGATTCTTAGTGAACTCGGGGGTTTCTCGGGGTGTAAGTTGAACTTGGGCAAGAGTGAGGTGTTTGTGGTACATCCGGGGGATCAAGAGGAGGGGATTGGTAGGCTCCCATTGAAGCAGGCAGGGAAGAGCTTCAGGTACCTAGGGGTCCAGGTGGCGGGGAGCTGGGGGGGCCCTGCACAAGCTCAACCTCACAAGGTTGGTGGAGCAGATGGAGGAGGAGTTTAAGAGGTGGGATATGTTACCGCTGTCACTGGCAGGGAGGGTGCAGTCCGTTAAGATGACGGTGCTCCCGAAGTTTTTGTTCCTGTTCCAGTGCCTTCCCATCCTTATCCTGAAGGCCTTTTTAGGAGGGTCAACAGGAGTATCACGGGATTTGTGTGGGCGCATGGGACACCGAGGGTTAGAAGAGTGTTCCTGGAATGAGGCAGGGATAGGGGGAGGCTGGCGTTGCCCAACCTCTGTGGGTACTATTGGGCTGCCAACGCAGCGATGGTGCGTAAGTGGGTAATGGACGAGGAGGGGGCAGCATGGAAGAGGATGGAGGCGGCGTCTTGTGTGGGCCCGAGCTTGATGGCGCTAATAACGGCGCCGTTGCCGTCCCCTCCAACGAGGTATACCACGAGCCCGGTGGTGGCGGCTACCCTCAAAATTTGGGGGCAATGGAGACGGCACGGGGAGAAATGGGGGGCTCGATGGAGGCCCCGATACGGGGGAACCATCGGTTTGTCCCAGGGAGCATTGATGGCGGATTTCTGGGCTGGCACAGGGCAGGGGTTAGGAGGTTGAGGGACCTGTTTGTGGAGGGGAGGTTCGCGAGCTTGGGGGAGTTAGAGGGGAAGTTTGGGCTCCCCCCGGGGAACATGTTTCGGTACATGCAGGTTAGGGCGTTTGCCAGGCGGCAGATGGAGGGGTTCACCTTGTTGCCCCCACGTGGGGTACAGGACAGGGTGCTCTCGGGGGTGTGGGTTGGAGGAGGGAGGATTTCGGACATATACCGGGTAATGCAGGAGGTAGACGAGGCCTCGGTGGAGGAACTGAAGGGTAAATGGGAAGAGGAGCTGGGTGAGGAGATTGAGAAGGGGACGTGGGCGGATGCCCTGGAGAGAGTGAATTCCTCCTCTTCCTGTGCGAGACTTAGCGTCATACAGTTCAAGGTGTTGCATAGGGCCCACATGACTGGGTGGAGGATGAGTAGGTTTTTCGGGGGCGAGGACAGGTGTGCTAGGTGCTCGGGGAGCCCAGTGAACCACGCCCATATGTTTTGGGCATGCCCAGCGTTGGAGGAGTTTGGAAGGGGGTAGCAAGGACGGTGTCGAGGGTGGTGGGATCCAGGGTCGAGCCAGGCTGGGGACTCGCAATTTTTGGGTTGCAGTGGAGCTGGGAGTGCAGGAGGCAATAGATGCCGGTGTTCTGGCCTTTACGTCCCTAGTAGCCCGGCGGAGGATCTTGCTCCAATGGAAGGATGCGAGGCCCCCAAACGTGGAGGCCTGGATCAATGATATGGCGGGGTTCATTAAATTGGAGAGGGTGAAATTTGCCCTGAGAGGATCAGTGCAAGGGTTTTTCAGGCGGTGGCAGCCTTTCCTGGATTTCCTGGCGGAATGGTAGGAAAATAGGCCGACAGCAGCAGCAACCGGGGGGGGGGGGGGGGGGGGGGGGGGGAGGGGGGGAGGTAGGGAGGGGGGCGTTTCGATTGGGGGGAGGGAGAACTGTGTACATGGGTCTGGGGGATGTGGCGGATGCTATCTCTTTCCCTTTTGTTGTTTGGGTGCTCTTTTGTTTTTTTTCTTTTTCCTTTTTTTTGAAGTTGCTCTTGAGGTTGGGGGGGTATTGTTCTTGGGGTGTTACCGCGGTTGTTTGTTAATAGAGTTAAGATGTTTATATTTTGTAAAAATTTCAATAAAAATTATTTTTAAAAAGAATAAGTGAAAAAGCTGAAAATATAAAGAAATCACAGATAACAGAAACAATTGGTCTACCAATCGACCTATTTCCAAAACCCCATCCAATCCTCCACCCAGAAACACAAGACAAACACCAGGTAAGGGTAAGAGAAGATCAGGGGGAAAAAACGGAGATTAAAGGAAAGGTTTGGGGTGAGTTTTCACTGTTGTAGTTGCGGCCCCTTGAAATGGATTTACTCAAGAGACTGAGCTGGGTGCAATTCCATCCTTCGAGCGCTCCAGGTGGGTGCAATTCTGCCCTTTCACCACCAGATGTATCAGTGCTCTGAAAGCTAGTGTTTGAAACAAACCTGTTGGACTTTAACCTGGTGTTGTAAGACTTCTTACCGTGCTCACCCCAGTCCAACGCCGGCATCTCCACATCATGACCACCAGATGGAGCTAGGTACAGTGTTCAGGTCTACGCAATTCCAATCACGGCCAGCAGATGGTGGTGTTCACAGGATGTTCATATCTTTGATTTGATTTGATTTATTATTGTCACATGTATTAGTATACAGTGAAAAGTATTGTTTCTTGCATGCTGGACAAACGATGCATACCGTACAGAGGGAAGGAAGGAGAGACTGCAGAATATAATGTTACAGTTATAGCAAGGTGTAGAGGAAAGATCAACTTAATACGAGGTAGGTCCATTCAAAAGTCTAGTGGCAACAGGGAAAAAACTTCTTGAGTCAGTTGGTACCATTGCAATTCTGCTCTTCAACCACTAGATGGAGGTTTTGTCTCCCTGTGAAATTTAAGTGTGGCAAGGCAGACTTTTGCTTACCTGGGGACGGGGCCAGATATGTGGGGGCACCATGTGGTAGGGCCTACATGGTGAGTGACCCAATACCGCACACCACCTCGGTACCCAGAACACCCCACCGGACCCCGTTTTGTATACTAATACATGTGACAATAGGGCAGCACAGTGGCATTGTGGATAGCACAATTGCTTCACAGCTCCAGGGTTCCAGGTTCGATTCCGGCTTGGGTCACTGTCTGTCTGGAGTCTGCACGTCCTCCCCGTGTGTGCGTGGGTTTCCTCCGGGTGCTTCGGTTTCCTCCCACAGTCCAAACGACGTGGAGCACCACAGCTGATTGGGGAGCAGGTCATCATCATCATCCTCCATCCAATGGACCAGACCGGCTCACACTGCCAATCCAGGGCCAGCACCCTGTGGTGAGGCAGGTGCGGAGGGTGGGGTTGGGGGGTGGGGGAGGGAGTTACATGTGGGCATGGGTCTGGACATTAGAGCTGCTGGTGGCCAAGCCTCCTCGTCGGTGAACCGAGAGGCAGTGCCCGACCGGGCCCCATGTCCTTCCCATCCTGCCCCTCCTCCGCAATCCGCATGTCGTCCCTCTGCTGCGTGATGTTGTGGAGAACGCAGCAGGCCATGATGATGTGGGAGACCTTCCTAGGGCTGTACCGGAGGGCCCCTCCGGAGAGGTCCAGCCAGCTGAACAGCATCTTCAGCCTGCCGATGCACCGCTCGATGATGCCCTTGGTCACAGCATGGTCCTCTGTGTTGGTCTCCGGTCTCCGGATAGACGTCACCAATCATGACCAAAGCAGATAGCCCCTGGCACCCAGGAATTAACCCCTCACATTGGGCAGCGCCTCAAAGATATCGGGCACTATCGAGTATACTAGGATGAAGGCATCGCGCACGCAGCCCGGTATCGGGCGCAGACATGCACGATGAGTGGTGGTCACACACCAGCTGCACCTTCAGCGAGTGGAACCCCTGTCGGTTTGTGAAGGGCACCCCCTCATGCCATGGTCCTCATAGCGGGGACATGCGTCACCAATCACCTGGACTTAGAGCATCCCAGCTATGGTGCGAAAACCCGCTGCCTGGCCTACCTGGTGGGCTTTGTCCATATCCAGGTGGAAATACTGCGCCTCCCAGGGCACACAGGGGCCTCCATAACGGCGTGGATGCACCTGTGCGCAGAGGGCTGGGAGATTCCGGACAGATCCCCAATCAGTGCCTGGAAGGACCCCATTGCAAAAGGTTCTGGGTGACCGTCATCTTGACAGCCACCGAGAGCGGATGTCCTTCATACACCCGCGATTCCAGATGTGCAGTGATCCAGCACAGATGTCTCACAGTCTCGGCCGCAATCATTGGTGGCAGGATCTTGTGCGACATGTGATGCCTCCGTCCCTCCTCCTCCAAGGCCTGTTGGGAAGCTGGCTCTCCATCACCACCGGCTGACCTCTGCTCCTCTGGCGCAGGTTTTGTTCTGCAGAGTCCTCCCCAAGCAGCTCCTGCTCGTGCAGCCTCAGTGCATCGGTGAGGGCCACGCCAGTCAGGCAGATGCCAACCACTCCGAATAACAATAATAATTATTGTCAGAAGTAGGCTGACATTAACACTGCAATGAAGTTACTGTGCAAAGCCCCTAGTCGCCACACTCCAGCACCTGTTCGGCTACACAGAGGGAGAATTCAGAATGTCCAATTCACCTAACAGCACGTCTTCCAGGACTTGTGGGAGGAAACCGGAGCACCCGGAGGAAACCCACGCAGACACGGGGAGAACGTGCACACTCCGCACAGACAGTGACCCAAACCAGGAATCGAACCTGGGACCCTGGAGCTGTGAAGCAACAGTGCTACCCACTGTGCTACTATACTGTCTTGGTGCGATTCCAAAATCCATTCTCTGCAGGGTGTAAAGGGCAGACATGTTAGAACAAAGAACAAAGAACAAAGAAAATTACAGCACAGGAACAGGCCCTTCGGCCCTCCCAGCCTGCGCCGATCCAGATCCTTTATCTAAACCTGTCACCTATTTTCCAAGGTCTACTTTCCTCTGTTCCCCATCCGTTCATATATCTGTCCAGATGCATCTTAAATGATGCTATCGTACCCGCCTCTACCACCTCCGCTGGCAAAGTATTCCAGGCACCCACCACCCTCTGCGTAAAAAACTTTCCCCCTCTCACCTTGAAATCGTGACCGCTTGTAATTGACACCCCCACTCTTGGGAAAAGCTTGTTGCTATCCACCCTGTCCATATCTCCCATAATTTTGTAGACCTCAATCAGGTCTCCCCTCAACCTCCGTCTTTCCAATGAAAACAATCCTAATCTACTCAACCTTTCTTCATAGCTAGCACCTTCCATACCATGCAACATCCTGGTGAACCTCCTCTGCACCCTCTCCAAAGCATCCACATCTTTCTGGTAATGTGGCGACCAGAACTGCACGCAGTATTCCAAATGTGGCCTAACCAAAGTCCTGTACAACTGTAACATGACCAGCCGACTCTTGTACTCAATACCCCGTCCGATGAAGGCAAGCATGCTGTATGCCTTCTTGACCACTCTATCGACCTTCGTTGCCACCTTCAGGGTACAATGGACCTGAACTCCCAGATCTCTCTGTACATCAATTTCCCCAGGACTCTTCCATTGACCATATAGTCCGCTCTTGAGTTAGATCTTCCAAAATGCACCACCTCGCATTTGCCTGGATTGAACGCCATCTGCCATTTCTCTGCCCAACTCTCCAATCTATCTATATTTTGCTGTATTCTCTGACAGTCCGCCTTGCTATCTGCAACTCCACCAATCTTAGTATCATCTGCAAACTTGCTAATCAGACCACGTATACCTTTGTCGAGAAAATTTATGTATATCACAAACAACAGTGGTCCGAGCACGGATCCCTGTGGAACACCACTGGTCACCTTTCTCCATTTTGAGACACTCCCTTCCACCACTACTCTCTGTCTCCTGTTGCCCAGCCAGTTCTTTATCCATCTAGCTAGTACACCCTGAACTCCATACGACTTCACTTTTTCCATCAACCTGCCATGGGAAACCTTATCAAATGTTAGCATCCAGGACCAACAGGCTATATGGTGGCCCCTGCCTGCATTGCAGCCCTTACCCCCCACATGTTTCCCCCCCCCCCCCCGCATTCCAACCCCCACCCCCGGATGTTGCCCCTTGCATTTTGCCCTCCGCACCTCACCTGTGGCCCCATCAGTGCCTGGCACTGGGGGGGGGGGGGGGGGGGGGGGGGGGGGGGGCTCTAAATCTGCCACCCATATCTGCTGGCAGGGGTACTGGTGGCTGGCTCTCTGTGTCCCCTGTTCTTTCACCCCCAGTGGGGTCTACTCTGGGGGTCCTCCATGGGTGGGTCATGTAATACCTCGCCAGGGTTGCAGTAGGTTGTGGGGGGTGTGGGCGCAGTGAACCACCGACCAGTGCCATACTTGGTGGCTTGCATTCGGGCAGGGCCCACAGGTGTGGCACGGCCATAGGGGTGAACACCTGTTGGGACCACAGCTGTGGTGTGCCTTGATGTGTTGGGTACTCTGGATCTGTGGAGACTGTGTTTACCTTAGCAGTAACATAGACAGACTACCAACACTTGTAGAAGTACAACTCTATTTTATTTAACTATGAGCTGTTAAACATACTTGCACTGTGGGTCGACACTATGTTAGTTTGACTGAAGACCTATGCCTCACCTGACCAGCCTATACTGCTAGCACATGGTGGATGTTTGTGCTACTGACTGTGAGCTCTGTCTGTCTTAGATGCTGCATCCGAATGAGCGGGAAAACTAGTGCCCTCTGGCTTTATAGTGACTGTGCCCTAACTGGTGATTGGCTGCTGTGTTGTGTGTGTTGATTGGTCTTTTAGTGTGTCAGTCAGTGTGTGTCTCTGCACCATCATATACTTGTGTGTATATTATGACATACCTTAGTGCGCGCACCAGTTGTGTCTCCTTCTCTGGGGGCAGGACATATCGGGGCAGGGGCACAGTGAGCAGGCCGGGCTTGGTGATAGCTGGTGGTTACGCGGGCGGACTAGCTGAAGTGTCACTGGTGGGCCGTCTGCCCTGCGAGGGGGAATGGGCGAACATGGGTGCCGATTGCCATGATACATGTGCTCTCCTGCTGCCCCTGCAGCGGGGCAGTGCCTCGGATGGGGGCACTGGGGTGTGCCAACCCTTAGTGGGCCACGAGTTGCACGGGGCCACATGCATTGATGGGTCAGCTGGTGACTGTGAGCTCCTAGAGGGGTGGCCTGGGGGATGGTGGGGGCACCCTTTTGGCTGGTGTAGCTCTGCACATCTATAAGCCAGAGTGGGTAGTCAGTGGGGTGCACAGCCTGATGGCTGCCTTTCCGGTCGTGCCAATGGTGGATCATTCATTGACACCCTGGTCCCAGGGAGACACTGATCCCACAGCCCACCTCTGGTCGCCCTCCCCACCACTCTGCCAGTTCTGGCAGATGCCCCAGGCCAGCGGCACACCTGGCAGTTCACCGTTGCGCCATTGGTAACCTGGCTTACCTCCTCTCTCACTCTCATTGACCACAATGCCTGTATCCCGCTTTTAAATACCACAAGTTAACCGCGACATCATCATTTCTGCCTGGCAGAGGCGCAGCATCGTGGGACACCGGAGATTACCGGGTCATGTCCGTTAATGATATGCGTGTACAATTTGCATGACCTAGCTGTTGCGCAGCGTGTATCGCATTCAGTCTGCTATTGAGGCGCCAGAGCATGGCCTTCAGTTGGACACCTGGTGCCCACCTCAATTTTCGGCTGACGCGCGATTCTCTGCCCGGCCGCTTTTTGTGATTCCTGCGTCGCTGGATGGAGAATCCCGCAATAACCAGGTGCCACCCTGCTGGCGGGGTAACACATGATCCATCCAAGGAGGACACCCATACTAGATGCCACAGGATGGCATAAGACGGGGGCTGCAGAGTGTCTCGCTGGCATGGGCAGCATCAGCTACTTGTACCGCATGCCGGCAGGGACAAGTGGCGAGGTTAGACGTGGCCTGGTGTCAGGCACCGACGGGGCCAGGGATACAGTCCAGAAAGCAGAGCATCGGGGGGGTACGGTTAGAGGTGGGGTGGGAGGAGGAAGGGGGAGGGAGCCATGCGGGAGCAGGGGCTGCAGTGCAGGCCAGGGTTACCCTGTAGCCCGTTGGACTTGGGTGGGCTCGGGGGTAATCTCCATGCTAACATGTCTACCCCTTACCCCCTACAGGCAATAGATTTCAGAGACCAGTCAGGAATAGTTGGAAACTGCCTTGCGGATGCAACGGCAGATGGAATAAAATGTGGAAAAGTTTGATGTTATGCACTTTGGCAGGAGGACGAGAGCCAAAGACTATTTTCTAAATCAGAAAAGGCTTAGGAAATCAGAAACACAAAGGGACTTGGGAGTCCTTGTTCAAGATTTTCTTAAGGTTAATGTGCAGGTTCAGTCTGCAGTTAAGAAGGTAAATGCAATGTTAGCATTCATGTCGAGAGGGCGAGAATACAAGACCAGGGATGTACCTCTGAGGCTGTATAAGGCTCTGGTTTGGACCCCATTTGGAGTAATGTGATGAATTTTGCGCCTCAAATCTAAGGGAGGATGTTCTGGTCTTGGAAAGGGACCAAAGGAGGTTCACAAGAATGATCCCTGGAACGAAGAGCTTGTTGTATGAGGAACAGTTGAGGACTCTGGGTCTGTACTCGTTGGAGTTTAGAAGGATGAGGGGGGGATCTTATTGAAACTTGCAGGATACTGTGAGCGTTGGATTGAATGGACATGGAGAGGATGTTTCCACTTGTAGGAAAAACTAGAACCAGAGGACACCATCTCAGAATAAAGGGACGATCCTTTAAAAAGAGATGAGGAGGAATCTCTTCAGCCAGAATGTGGTGAATCTGTGAAACTCTTTGTCGCAGAAGGTTGTGGCCAAATCACTGAGTGTCTTTAAGACAGAGATAGATAGGTTCTTGATTAATAAGGGGATCAGGGGAGAAGGCAGGAGAATGTAGATAAGAAAAATATCAGCCGTGATTGAATGGCGCAGCAGACTCGATGGGCCGAGTGGCCTAATTATTTTCCTATGTCTTGTGGCCTTCATGAGGTGGCATGAGCAGGAGCTGCTTGGGGAGGACCCTGAAGAACAGGTGCCTGCCCCAGAGGAGCAGGGAACAGCCAGTCGGCCAACAGACCGAGGAGGAGGTGGGAAGGAAGCGCTGCATCAGGCCGCATATTGGTCCTTCAAGGACCTGCCGGACCGACGGTGTCGCCGACAACACTGGCTGAGCAAATAGACTGTGAGACATTTCTGCCAGATGATGGCACACCTGGCACCGCGGGGGTATGGGGGGGGACACCTGCTCCCGGTGACCATCAAAGTGGTGATCACTCTGAATATTTATGTCATGGGGTCCTTACAAGCGTCGAGTGGTGTCCTACATGCAAGCTCGCCAACGTCCATTCACAGGTGCAATAGTGCCATCACTAATGCTTTACATGCCCGGGATCACAATATATCAACATCAAGTGGGCCGAGCCCACCAGGTTTCCCAGGCAGTGGGATTGGTCAACATCATGGACATGCTGTAGGTCCAGGGCGGGATCTCGGGACGAATGTTCCCCTACGGGCACCAACGCATGATGGGGTGCCCTTCATCAATAGGAAGGGCTTACACATGATGAATGTGCAGTTGGTGTGTGACCACATCATGCACGCCTGTGCCTGCTATCCAGGCAGCATGCACATTGCTTTCATCGTGACACACACATCGGGGCCTGACACCTTCGACACGCTCCCTCGGGTGAGGGGTTGGCTCCTGTGCAACATGAGCTATCTGCTCTGGTTATGGCTAATGATACCTCAGACCAACGCAGAGAACCGTTACAATGATGCCATGCAGCAACCAGGGCCATCATCGAGCAGTGTATCGGCATCCTTAATGTGCGGTTCAGGTGCCTGGACTGCTCTGGGGGGGCCCTCCAGTATAGCCCTAGGAGGGTCTCCCACTTCATGTTGGCCTTCTGCATCTTTGCACCATCACGCAGATATGGGAGTCATGCTGGAGGAAGGGGTGGAGGAACGGCATGCTTCGTCCGATGTGGAGGATGTGGAGAATGGCCAGGATGGGCCGGCACAGATGGCTGCATGACGCGTGCGCCTGGGCTGCTGCACACGGGACAACCTGATCGCCTCCAGGTTCGCTGACCATGGGTCCTGGCCACCGGCAGCGCAACTGCCCCTTCCCACGGCGTGCACCCCTCTCCAGCCCATGGCCACCCACCGCTGCCTCTCCCACCCCCGTATCCTGCACTCCATCTCCCAAATCCCGGCACCTCCTCACCCCGTCCGAGCTCCCCACCAGCTTCACCACAGAGCGCTGGTCCTGGGTTGGCAGTATCGGTGGGCCTGCTCCATTGGGCGGAGGATGATGACAACCCACTCCGTGATGAGCTCTGGTGCTCTGCATCATTTGACAGAGTCTGACTCCTGCCCCAGTGTCACACACCACTGACCGCTGGGTGCTCCCTGCATGTGTGCTACCCATTCCATCACACGAGCCCACAGACATTCAGGCAAGATGGGGGTGGGGGGGTGGGGTCCAGGGCAGGGGGAGAGTTGCCCATTGGGGTGATGAGTGATGATGGGTCACTCACCAGGTAGGCCATACCACATGGCACCCCTGCATCTCTGCCATAGTCCCCTGCCGCCCTGGGGGCAACCCCGGGGGTGGGGAGGTACCCTTGACTGTCCTGGGCATTCTGGCCTGTGCCATAAGTAAGTACTCCAACACCTACATCCCACATCGCCGGCCTTCCACTCTCCTTGCCCCGCCCCCCCACCCCCACCCGCGCATCCTTGGCACCCAGTCCAGCCCATCCCTTACACCCTTCAGACGGAGGACTGAGGCAGTTTTGAACATCGGTGAACCGGTGCTTATTTGTGACAGTGCTATGTACAATAACCGTTCCCTAGCCCCTAATGCGCTTCACCCGCGCCAACCTAACTGGCATCTACCTAACATCCTCATGCTCCGTCAAGGTGGGCCCCCAGGCGTTGCATCAGAAGTGGATGCGGCCTGTTGAGAGTCTCGCCCTGTAACCCGAGTCCTCTTTGGTGGCTGTCCTCTGGTGCGACCGGGCCTGGATGGACCTGGCTGTCTACTGAGTGTCACAGATGGTGTGGTGCCACCCTATTGCTTCTGCTACCCATCCGATGCACCAGGGGCAGGTGGGAGAGGGGGATTCAGTGGTGTTCCGGCAACTCCCCTGTGGGCATCATCAGCACGTGCTCCATCCTCGTCACTCGGGGGCCCAATGGACCCCGGGCTACTCCTTGGGACATTGGAGCAAGGACCAGGGGCTTCGCTGTCAGCTGGCACTGTCAGTCTTGGTGGACACCTGCTCTCGTCTCAATGCTCACGACCATGGAGCACAGGGACTGTGCTACAGCACTCTGGGACTGTACCATGTCCCTCTGGGACTGTGCCCCATACTTCTGGGACTGTACCAAGTTACTCAGTATCTGTGCCAGATCCTTCTGTGACTGGTTCAGGTCATCCAGCACCTGGCCAATGCCCTTGACTCCTGCAGCCATGGCCCTTGCGACTGGGCCATGCTCTGGAGCGCCGCAGCAATGTCCTTGTGGCCTTGGTACATGGTTACCTGTGGCATGGCGGCTATGTCCTGCGCATTAGCCACTGCCCGCATGCTGTGTCCCAGGTCTCGGACATCCTGACCCATGGCTAAGAAGATCGCACCCAATGCCTCCAGAGCGCACACAACCCGTACGGTGTTGGCCTGCGTGGCACGCATTGTCGGCAGTGCCTCCTGCTCCTGCAAGCGGTTGGACTCCTACAACTGTACCTACAGGTTCTGGATGGCTGCTGACACTCCCTCATGTAGTCCCCTCCTCTACACCTGCATCTCCAACATTTCTAGAAACGTTAGACCTGTCTGGACGGCAAGCCAGTCCCTGGGGTCGGTCTGCCCTTCAAATGTCTGCCCCCCTGCGGGGGTTCCTATCTCCACTTGATGCACCACTGCATGTGTGTGGTGTGCACCAGACAGTTCCTCAGGAGCCTCGTCACTAAAGTGCCTTCCCGAGGTGAGTGTCTCTGGGATGGTGGAGGGTGTTGTTGACAGCTGTGACGAGATGTCGGTGTCTTCCCCAGACACATGACCTGGGGTGTTGTGGGGTTGCGATAGGGGGTAAGTGGCCCTGGATGGATACATCTCATCGCCAGGTGAGTGGCGGTGTTGCAGCTAGGGGCAAGTGACCCTGGACGAGCCTTCCCTGTCAGGATGTGACCCTGCAAGACACAATGCAAGATGCATGACGGGATGTGGTGTGGGGTGGCCCATGTGCCACAGGGGCATGGCAAAGAATTGGGAGCTCACTTGGTGGTCCCATGCCGACCTCCGCCTTGGCAACTGCCCGCTCTTCCACCCTGCTGACCAAGTCCATCGCCCTCTGCCACTCCCACTCCCGGAAGTTGTGGGCTGTAGTTAGTGGCCTGTGTGTGCAGGGCACATGGCCATAGCAGGCAGTATGGGCATTAGAATGTGATGCAGGATGGGGTGCGAGCGGACTGCCAGAGGGTGGGGTTCGATTGCCCTCTAGGAGGAGGGGATGGATGTGGGACAGAGGTGGTGCCAGGGGCATGGAGCTGATGACTCACCCTGCCTGGTCTGGGAGGTTGCCCATCCTCACCCAACACTGCCTGCCGGTCGCCTGGTGGGGGCCGGATGGTGATGTGGGGGGGGGGGGGGGTGTGATGGGTGTGGGGTTGAGGTGTGTGGGGATGATGTGGTTCCAGGGGTACGGAGGTACTGACTCACTCGAGCCCGTCCTGAGGAGGTTGTGCAGTTTCTTCTGGTACTGCAGTCTGGTCCTCGCAGTGGGGCCCACAACGTTCATCACCTCTTCCATCTCTACCCAGGCCTGGTTGACATCAGCGAGTGGCAGCCTCCTTTCCATCCGGGGCAACAGGTCTATCCTCCACGACATCCAACAATATCTCGATCTCTGCGTCCATGACGTTTAGGGCCGCTCTCCATGATGCCATCTTCTTGGCAAGAATGAGAGTGCAGGAGGAGTGGAGTGCTTATATGCAGCTGCAGCTTGTCCGGCTCTCGGGTGCCATTCGCGAGTCCAGCGAATCACACGCCGGCGTGCGTTGCAAATTGGACTAGTTCCACGTGGCATGAGTGCTGGCCCATTAGCATGTCCTGAATTAGTCCGGCAGTCGCACTCCCATCCGGACTGTGGAACGTCCGCCACTCCATGCCGGCATCAGCACTTAGTCTCAATAACGGAGAATTCCGCCCCGTGCCTCTTCATCGTCCCTTTTGTTTTCTGTATGTAAATACAATCACAGACTGTGCTGCTATCAGCCTTCAGATTGAAATGTGTTTGACTTACAGGACTTACGTGAGGGGTGATTTATGATCTGTTGAAAAGGGAAAAGATATTCAATTAAAATTGAATGGACATTTTTTACATTTAAATGCAACTTACAATATCTTCAGACAAACTCGCACTTAAGATAATGATGCAGATATTGGATTTCAGGCAGTTTGCGTGCAGTTATCATGGAATGAATGCTTTACTTATTCATGGAACAACTGTATTCCTTCAAGTGTTACCGTAGTGTACAAACGTGTTGACCTTTTGTGTGCCAATCTGCACCACAGCCACATTTAGCACAGATTATTTTTGCTTTCGATCCTGCACTTTCTCGTTGTGCTGTGCTGATGAATAAGCAAGACCCGAATTCTGCAGCCCATCACTTCACACGTTCTACATAAAATTTTGGGGACGATTTAACGGAAATGGAAAGGAATCCCGTGTCGGGTGCGTTTAGCCGGGTGTTCTGGTGCCAGCAGCGCTGAGAATGATCTCACTATTAAACGGAACTCTGCTTCATTTCTGGGCCTCGGCAGCAAACAGAGGCCGCGCTTAGTCCCATTTCCTGCACTAACAAACTCTGCTTGCCAGTGCAGGAAGAGGTCGGGCGACATTTTGAAATGACACCCCGATTTCTGAATCCCCCACGGCCTCCAACACTCCAACGTACCACTGATGGAGTCCTCCAATCCCCCGCACTCCAAGTCATAAGGGCAGGGCACCCCCGGGCCAGTTCCCCAGTGTGGGCTAAATTCCACCCTGATATATTGGCACTGCCAGTCTGGCACGCTGGCACTACCACCAGGCTGGCACTGCCAGGGTTCCCAGATGGCATTGCCGGGGTGCTAGGCTGCCAGTGCCAAGATGCCCGGGTGACATTTTGCCCGCGCCGGGGATCAGGCCTGAGTGAGCAAATTAAATAGGGAAGGAGATGAAATGCGAAGCAAATTGTAAGGATCTCATCTGTTTGTTCCCTGTTTATTCCATTATTTCCCTTTTCTTTTATTTTTGTTATTACAATTTTGATCCATGGATGAGTAATGAACCTGTGACTTTAACGCGGCCTCCTCTCTTTTCACCTTAACCCTTACTATTTTCCATCTTCCCCCTTCTGTGTTTGTCTGTCTTGTGTGTGTGTGGGTAGATGGCAGGGCAGTTAAAGGGGAGTCAGGTATTAACCCAACATTGAACATCTCTGTTTTTTGTATATTTAATATTTTTTCTGGTTATAAATAAACAGTAATTGTGTTTAAAGCAAAGCAGCTTGCACGCGGCCTTTGATTCAAGCAAGAGAGATCAGTGATGGCTCAATTTCACTGACTTGATTGGCGGCCAGTGAACTGTCTCTAAGTGTTGGCCTTTGCCGGTTACTAGTGGTGATTGGTTCTGATGCCTCTGGAATGTTTCTCAGAGTCATAAGGCTGGGCCATTCATAGTTTCACTTTTGTTTCTGAAGTTGAAATGGGCAGCTCTGATTTACTCTCTCTGCTATGCAATCTCTCTGAAAAAAAAACAATGTTGGAGCTCTTGCTCTCCAGTAAAGGCTGTGCAAGCAGAATCCAGAATCTGATAACCCTCTCTTAGGAAAAAAGGCTGAGGTGAAGCAGAATCCAGAATCTGATCGTTCCCTCTGCAAGAAAGAGACAGTTGTGAAGCCAGAGGCTTCTTACTCCTGTAAGATATACTGCTGAACTGCAAAGAGGATCATTATATACTGCAGTCCAGTGACTTTAAACCACACACATGGTTTATTTGAAGAAAGGACTCTTCTCTTTTCACCTTAATCCTTATTATTTCTCCCCTTCCCACTTCTGTGTTTGTCTGTCTTGTGTGTGTGTGTGGGTAGAGGGTGGGACAGTTGAAGGAAAGTCAGGTATTGAACAGTTGTGTTCACTGTATATTTAATGTTTGTTCTCGTTACAAATAAACAATAAATGCATTTAAACTTACAAACCTGGTGACTAATTATTGGACAGGCAAATGCCAAAGATCCCGTGTATTTTCCTAAGAATTATTGGTTAATTCACTTGTGTTGTGACTCCAGGATGACTGGGGCTGGAATTGATCATGCACTTGCCCAGCGTGTTGTAACAAACCTTCCTGAATGTTTGTGGAACTCAGTCCAAACACCATTATTCAGAGTCTTAGAGCCCAAGCGTGTGACTCCAAATTATTTAGCATGCTTGTGGATTTAGTGAAGGCTCAATTGCAACTTCAACCACCAGTCATTCACCAGAGATTCAAATTTAATTTGAGGGTGAGAACCTCATGTGAATCGATCGTAACTTCCATTGCTAAACTGAGGCAATTATTAGAGTGCTGTGATTTTTGAGCCACCCTAAATGACATGTTATGGGATAGATTAGTCTGTGGCGTGAACAACAACACTATTCAGCGCAAATTGCGTTTAGAGGTCACACAATAGTTTTTCAATGAGCAATGGAGATAGCGCTGGCCATGGAAAGCACTGAAAAAGATAAACCAGGGCTGCAGAGCTCGCAAAACGGTGCTACTTACCAGTTGGGGCAGGAATCTGCAGCAAGCCATGGTGCCAAAACCACCAAAGCAGCCACGAAGCAGGAAATTTCAGCCACCAACAAAACAAACAAGGTACAGAATAGGCAATCAGTCAGAAATACTTAAACGTGAATATTACCGATATTGAGGGAACCACACTCTAGAACCACACTCCACACTTAAGGAGACTTGAATGTTTTTATTGTCACGAAAGAGGACATTTGATAAAGCAGTGCAACGCTAAGTCAAGATTCCCGAGGAATCGGTCAACCAAGATGTTTCAAGTATTACAATGTGGAAGAGTCTAGCACCAGTGATCCTGGTATTCACAGTCTGCTTCATATAAAAACAGACAAGGCAGATCCTAATACAGTAACAGTCCCAGTAAATGGGAAGCCTCTTAAGATGGAAGTGAATACAGGGGCATGAACTTGAAGAGCACTTCTGCCAAATTGAAAATCTATTCTGGAGAAGTAATAGAAATAAAAAGGCACCACAATGGTACCTGTAAGCTATGGACAACAGTCCCCTCAGCTCCCAGTGATAGTAGTGATGGGTGAAGGACCAAGCCTCCTCGGCCGTGATTGGCTTCAAGAAATAACACCATAAGACACAGGAGCAGAATTAATCCACTTGGCTCATCGAGTCTGCTCCGCTATTCAATCACGGCTGATATTTTTCTCGTCCCCCATTCTCTTGCCGTCTCCCCATAACCTCTTATTGATCAAAAACCTATCTATCTCTGTCATAAAGACATTCAGTGATTTGGCCTCCACAACCTTCTGCGGCAAAGAGTTCCACAGATTCACCACCCTCTGGCTGAAGAAAGTCCTCCTCATCTCTGTTTTAAAGGATCGTCTCTTCAGTCTGAGATTGTGTCCTCTGCTTCTAGTTTTTCCTACAAGTGGCAACATCCTCTCCACATCCACTATATCCAGGCCATGCAGTATCCTATAAGTTTCAATAAGATCCCCCCTTATCCTTCTAAACTCCAACGAATACAGACCCAGAGTCCTCAGCTGTTCTTCATATGCCAAGCTCTTCATTCTGGGGATCATTCTTGTGAACCTCCTCTGGACCCTTTCCAAAGCCAACACATCCTTCCTTAGATACGGAGCCCAAAACTGCTCACAATAGTCCAAATGGGGTCTGACCAGAGCCTTATACAGCCTCAGAAGTACATCCCTGGTCTTGTATTCTAGCCCTCTTGACATGAATGCTGATATTGCATTTGTCTTCCTGACTGCCGACTGAACCTGCACATTAACCTTAAGAGAATTGTGAACAAGGACTCCCAAGTTCCTTTGTGCTTCTGATTTCTTAAGCATCTTCCCATTTAGAAAATAGTCTATGCCTCCATTTCTCCTTCAAAGTACATAACCTCACACTTTTCCACATTGTATGCAATCTGCCATTTCATTGTCACTCTCCTACCTTGTCCAAGTCCTTCTGCAGCTCGCATGCTTCCTCAATACTACCTGCCCCTCTACAGATATTTGTATCAAAAGTTCAGTTTAAATCAAGTTCAATTGTGCCAAGATTTTTCAAGTGAGGGAAGGGGGACAGCCCAAACCGATAAGAAAGTACGAGAACATCTACTGTGAGGAATTAGGATAAATCAAGGGATTACAAGTTGAAATTTATGTGGCTCCAGAGGCCACTCCCTGATTCTTTCAGGTAAGACTGATACCATGTGTATTATGAGAGAAAGTGGATACTAAGTTAAACAGATTGGAAGAAGTAGGCATTATCCAGTCCATTCGGTTCTCGGAATGGGTAGCACCTACAGTCCCCGTGTTGAAACCAGTCAAGACCATCCGCATTTGCAGCGATTATAAGCTAACAGTTAATCAGGCCGTGAAGCTGAATAAATATCCAATACTGAGAAATGAAGACCTGTACACAAAGCTGGCTGTAGGTCAATCTTACACAAAGCTGGATATGAGTCACAATTACCAGCAACTCGAATTAGGTGATGCATCCCGTGTGTTTGTCATGATAAACACACACAAAGGCCTATTCCAGTACACCGCCTGCTTTTTGGAATGTCTTCAGCATGTGCAATATTCCAATGGAGAGTGTGCTACAGGGTCTACCATGGGTTGTTGTATTCCTGATGGTGTCCTTCTAACTAAATCAGCAGAGACTGAGTATCTTGCAAACCTAGGGGAGGTGTTAAAGTGATTTCAGGAGGCTGGACTCACCTCAAGAAAGAGAAGTGCACTATTGCAGTCAATGAGGAGCCCCAAAGGGCAGCACGGTGGCCTAGTGGTTAGCACAACCGCCTCACGGCACTGAGGTCCCAGGTTTGATCCCACCTCTGGGTCACTGTCCATGTGGAGTTTGCACATTCTCCCGTGTCTGCGTGGGTTTCGCCCCCACAACCCAAAAATGTGCAGAGTAGGTGGATTGGCCACACTAAATTGCCCCTTAATTGGAAAAAATAATTCGGTAATCTAAATTTTAAAAAAAATGAGGAGCCCCAAAAAGGTGAGTGAAAAATAGTTTATTTCCTACTCACAGGTAGGAAATACAGCAATAAGCAACACCCTCAAGTCCCTGCCAGGACCATCCTGAGATGTCGGTTCCCTCTTGAGCCAATTTCTTTCTCGGGAATTAACAAGACCCATGTGGGGCCTCCGCCCCTCAGTGAGGGAGCTCGTACTTCACAAGCCCTACAGGGAGATCAATTGGGTTGTCTCCGTGTGTTTTGTGGCGGTCATAGCATCCTTCTTATGGCACTTTCCATGCCCACTCCTTGTGTTTTTCAATGGTGCATACAGTGGTATGAAGATGATTGTCAAGTTAGTGGTAAATTTCCCATAATAATTCACAGTCCTCAGAAAGATCTCAATTCAATCGAGTTCTCCGGAATTGGGGCTTATTAGATTGATTGCGCCTTCTCTTCTACTGGGTGCAGGCTCTCTCGGTCAACAAGATAGCCGAAGTACTTGATCTCTTTTGCGTTAGCGGAGTTCTAAAGTGAAGGAAATGCGACTGAGTGTGGCTCCCTGGGGCCACCAAAAACACATAGAGTGCCATTAGATAACAGGGTCGTTCCAGCTGTTTGTAGGGCTGGGAACGACGCTTCGATTTCCGCCCAGAACGGACTCTGTATTTTTCTGGTTACATCGCCCCCAAAGAAGCATGTTAGAGTCTCACGATGCCTGGCCACCATACGTAACTCCTGGAATTTGCATGTTTGATACCCCTGGGTGATCTTGTCTGCCCTGACTTGGAATCACAATGGGATCTGTGGAGACGAGGCTGCTACCGCACCACACCTCACATTACGAATAGAGTGGCACCACCGGAACTACTGATGTCCGGAGACTCTGAACCCGCATTAGCCCAGCACGAGGATGCCTTCCTCCACGCTGGGTTCTTGCCGCTTGGTATCAAGAAACCTGAAGCTGTATGGGCAGTTTCCCTTGTTGGCCCCCGTGTAAGATCTTCCCGTGTAAGATGACATGGTGTAACTTCGCCAAGTCAGGGCCCTTCTGTGTACAATTGCGAACTTGTGCGGTGGTGGCCGGCAAGGTTTCCATAAAATGTAAGGTCGATATGGCTTCATCAGTCCTTGGTGGAGATGGGGGAGGGCGTGACTACAATGGGAGCCGGCTCAGAGCGTCCACGTTTGTGTGCCTGGGTGATGCTGAAACACTTACATGTATGCTGCTAACAGTAGGGCCCATTGCTGTATCCGGCCAGATGCTATTGTCGAATTTGCCTTGTATTCGTTAAACAATCCGAGCAATGGCTTTTGGCCGTTTTGAAGGTGGAACAATGCCCGTACACGTACTCGTGGAATTGCTTCACTGCAAAGATGGCGGACAGCCAGCACTTCTTTCTCAATCTGAGCATTGTTGCACTCCGGCAGTGGCCAAAGTCCAGGATGTGTAGGCTATCGGTGCCTCCGTTCCTTCATTAATGCACTGCCCCAATTCCGTATGGGGAGCCATCACAAGTGACCAAAAGGGGCTTCGCAATGGGCCAATAACTCTGGTGACGACAGTCGCTGCTTTACCATGGTGAAGGCGTCTTCTTGCGATGCTTTACATGCCCACTCCTGGTGTTTTTTCAGTGGTACATGCAGTGGTGCGAGGATCGTTACCAAGTTAGGAGTAAATTTCCAGAAATAATTCACCCCGTGTCTGCGTGGGTTTCTTCCGGGTGCCCCGGTTTCCTCTCACAGTCCAAAGACAGGTTAGGTAGATTGGCCATCCTAACTTCCCTTAGTATCCAAAAAGGTTAGGTGGGGTTACTGGGTTATCAGGATAGGATGGAGGTGTGGGCTTAAGTAGAGTGTTCTTTCCAAGGGCCGGTGCAGTCTCGGTGGGCCGAATGGCCTCCTTCTGCACTGTAAATTCTATGGTTCTATGATTCTATGAGTCCTGAGAAAGATCTCAGCTCAGTCGCATTCTCAGGCTAGGGGGCTTGTTTGATTGATTGCACCTTCTCTTCTACTGGGTGTAGACTGTCTCGGTCAACACGATAGCCTAAGTACGAGATCTCTTTTGAATAAGCCGAGCTCCAAAGTGCAGGAAATGCAACTGAGTGCAGCCTCGAGGGGGGGGGGGGGGGGGGGGGGGGGGGTGTTCCCCACTGGGCACCAAAAGAATTTTGAGTGCCATTAGATAACAGGGTCGTTTCGGCCGCTTGTAGTGCTGGGAACAACCCATCGATTCCCACCCGGAACGGACTTTTTTACTGGTTAGAACATGGTCAAAGAAGCAGAATTGGTGAAAGGTTGGATTCTCCCGATGAGAGATGCATTCGTTATTCAGTCAGACAGCACCCTGTAACTGGAGCGAGCTTACATTATTAAGCAGGCTTTTATTTATTCCATTCTCATTTCTCCTCAAGACTGCCTTGCAATTTCTATGTGTGAGTAAGAGTGAGGGAAAGCTATTACTGTGGAACAAGAAGTGAGAGCAGAGCTGTTTTATCTATTAGATTGGATTAGAATTAGGTCTTTAAAAAAAAAAATCAATTTTCTTCAAGAGGCATGCACTGTCAAAGCAGCTGTATCAGGACATGTGCCAGTCCTGCACTCAAACTAACCTTCACAATTCTGCGATCAATTGAACTCATGTGTTTGGACCTCCCAAAAGGAATTGGTTAAGTTAGCCACTGTTTGTCATGTGGGCCAGCTGTGGGTCAGCGGGTAGCTCTATTACCTCTGAGTGGTAGCAAACACCACAACAGAGAGCCGAACCTGCGACTGATTCTCCCGAACAGCACATTACAACAGTGAACGCACTTTCAAAGTATCTCATTGACTGCCACGTGCTTTAACCTGTGGTTTTGAAAGATGGCACAGAAATTCAACTCCTTTTCGTTAATTTTAGCCTGAGCGATGTTGCAGGGTTGAATTTCTCCAGCCCCATGATAATGAGTTTGGAGGTTGAGAATATGGGGGGATGTCAGGGCAGCCCCTTGATTATATTCCCACTGACAGAAATCTTTCCCCGGGAATGAGCAGAGATCTGGATTGGCTGCCCCTCCGTCATGCCAGTCAATGAAAGCAAAAATATGTAAAGTCGCCGTAGCCTCGGATGACCATAGGCTGCTTTCCCCTTTGAGGGGAAGAGCTGACTGGTGGTGGGTTAACCTGAGGATCACCACACCTCAGGCCGGGGCAAGGTTGAGACGGCAGGGCCTTCATGAATAACCTCCGCCGGTACGGGGATTCAACTGCACAGCTGGCCTTGCTCTGCATCACGAACCAGCTGTCCAGCCCACTGAACTAAACCGGCCAACTAACAGAGTTGAGGTCCCAATTAGGAACAACTATGCAGCATTTTTCTGACAGCAGAGCAGTCCCCATCCCCCACCCACTGTGGGGCAAGGGGCTGGACAGCCTGCACCTGTGGCCCACATGATTCTTCTGCAGGGGGCTTCTCTTCCTCTCCCAAGGACCTAGCAATGTCCAAACTTGATCATGTTTTGTTCTCATCCATGTCTCAGAGGTCGCCCCCATGTTGAGGCACCCTCATGGTCTCTGCCCTACTACAGCAGCACTTACCACTCCTTATCATAGAATCTACAGTGCAGAAGGAGGCCATTCAGCCCATTTAGTCTGCCCCTGCCCTTGGAAAGAACACACCTCCAGCTATTCCTGCAACCCAGCAACCCCACCTAACCTTTTTTGGATGCTCAGGGCAATTTAAGCATGGCCAATCCACCTAACCTGCACTTCTTTGGACTGTGGGAGGAAACCGGAGCACCCGGAGGAAACCCACGCAGACACGGGGAGAACGTGCAGACTCAGCACAGTCACCCAAGCCGGGAATCGAACCTGGGACCCTGGAGCTGTGAAGCAACTGTGCTAACCACTGTGCCTCTGTGCTGCCTATGGGGCTGCTAAGGCTCCAGAGCTGTGGACTGCCTGACTGAGCCGTCAGCATTGTGAGCTCGCTGGCTAACCTTAACTGGGCGATGATTGCAGAGGCAGCCAGTTACCAGTCCACGGCTTAGAAAGATTTTTGAGCTGGTCGTGGCGCTGGGAAATTTGAGCTTGGCACCCCGATCGGGGTCATGAAGCCTGTGGGCAAACCACACAGCTTGTTGTCACCATCCCTCCTTTTGCTGAGAGAAGACCCCAGGAAGGGTAACCAGGATTGAGTTGTTGAATTCTGGTATTGTCAGTCACAATGAAACGTGTGAGAGTTTTGTGTGCAGGGCAATTAGCTCTGTGCAATACCATGAGGGTAAAATTGGTCTTTTGTGTCAAGTACTAAATGAGAGAAGGTAAATTGGACAACACTTTACACCCAATCCACAGCCCCGATGGATCAGCCAAAAATCAGCATCTGCAAATTAGACACAAATTGAACTGGATTCATATCATTGTTTCCAGCTGTGACGCACAGCCCAATTTAGTGCTGGTTAACTATACATTTAAACATCTGGACACAAAGGTAGTGTCATAGACAGACTGACACAGAGGGAGAGAGAGGAACTCTCTTCTACTCCTGACGCACTGCATAGTATCACCTTGTTCACAGACACTTCTCCAGTACTTCCAGCAGGTGGCCCTGCTTCGGCTGTGGGACTAGACAGGGACAGTGAGTGGGCTATTTGACCATGAATGGCATCCCAGCTGAACCTGACCCTATCCTCACCCTCTACACATATAGGTGGGCTTTCCAGGAGGGGCCAATGGCGAGCAGTCAGAAGTAAGAGTGACTCGTTATCATTCCGACCATTGAGGCCCATGGCAGCTCCCAACCACGGATAACTGAGAACGTGAGTGGGATTCGGATCTAACCTTCCAATAGGCACATGGAACAATGTGCTTCTGAGAGAGGGGGTTTGAGCCCCAATTCACAATCAAGCTTGGGGCCCCAGTGTGGATCCGAGAGCCCTGTTTGGATCAGATGTTAAACTCAGTGTCCAGTTCAGGTGGTTCCGCAAGGCCTCGTGACTGTGTCTAAAGAACAGCAGAGGGATTTCTGCTAATATTCGAGCTCTGCTTTTCCCATGATCAACCACATCACCCAATAGAGGCTAGCAACATCTCTGCCGTTCATGGGATCTTGTTGTGTACATATTGACAGCCATATTTTCCGACTGGCTGCAAGTGGGAAGAATTCAAAAATAGCTCAGGCTGTAAAGTATTTTGGGCTGTTTCCAGCATGTTCTGCTTTGTAGGTTCTAAATTGGAGATTCATACCTGAAAGAACAATGTGACACTATGGAGGAGAATCCATATTCTGTTTGTCAGTGCTGTTCCCATGTTATTCTACATCAATGTTTGTCAGTGCTGTTCGCATTGTTATTCTACATCAATGTTTGTCAGTGCTGTTCCCATTGTAAATCTGCATCAATGTTTGTCAGTGCAGTTCCCATGTTATTCTACATCAATGTTTATCAGTGCTGATGTCATTGTTATTCTGCATCAATGTTTGTCAGTACAGTTCCCATTGTTATTCTGCATCAATGTTTGTCAGTACAGTTCCCATTGTTATTCCACATCAATGTTTGTCAGTGCTGTTCCCATTGTTATTCTACATCAATGTTTGTCAGTGCTGTTCCCATTGTTAACCTACATCAATGTTTGTAAGTGCTGTTCACATTGGTATTCTACATCAATGTTTGTCAGTGCTGTTCCCATTGTTATTCTACATCAATGTCTGTCAGCGCTGTTCCCATTGTTAATCTACATCAATGTTTGTGAGTTCTGTTCCCATGTTATTGTACATCAATGTTTATCAGTGCTGATGTCATTGTTATTCTGCATCAATGTTTGTCAGTGCTGTTCCCATTGTTATTCCACATCAATGTTTGTCAGTGCTGTTCCCATTGTTATTCTACATCAATGTTTGTCAGTGCTGTTCTATTGTTATTCAACATCAATGTTTGTCAGTGCTGATCGCATTGTTATTCTACATCAATATTTGGCAGTGCAGTTCACATTGTTAATCTACATCAATGTTTGTCAGTGCTATTCCCAATGTTATTGTACATCATTATTTGTCAGTGCTGTTCCCATTGTTTTTCTACATCAATGTTGTCAGTGCTGTTCCCATTGTTATTGTACATCAATGTTTGTCAGTGCTGTTCCCATGTTATTCTACATCAATGTTTGTCAGTGCTGTTCGCATTGTTATTCTACATCAATATTTGTCAGTGCTGTTCCCATTGTTAATCTACATCAATGTTTGTCAGTGCTGTTTGCATTGTTATTCTACATCAATGTTTGTCAGTGTAGTTCCCATTGTTAATCTACATCAATGTTTGTCAGTGCTTTTCCCATGTTATTCTACATCAATGTTTGTCAGTGCTGTTCCCATTGTTATTCTACATCAATGTTTGTCAGCGCTGTTACAATTGTTAATCTACATCAATGTTTGTGAGTACTGTTGCCATTGTTATTCTACATCAATGTTTATCAGTGCTGATGTCATTGTTATTCTGCATCAATGTTTGTAAGTGCTGTTCCCATTGTTATTCCACATCAATGTTTGTCAGTGCTGTTCCCATTGTTATTCTACATCAATGTCTGTCAGTGCTGTTCCCATTGTTATTCTACATCAATGTTTGTCGGTGCTGTTCCCATGTTATTCTACATCAATGTTTGTCAGTGCTGTTCCCATGATTATTCTACATCAATGTTTGTCAGTGCTGTTCCCATTGTTAATCTACATCAATGTTTGTCGGTGATGTTCCCATAATTATTCTACATCAATGTTAGTCAGTGCTGTTCCCATGTTATTCTACATCAATGTTTGTCAGTGCTGTTCCCATTGTTATTCTACATCAATGTTTGTCAGTGCTGTTCCCATGTTATTCTACATCAATGTCTGTCAGTGCTGTTCCCATTGTTATTCTACATCAATGTTTGTCGGTGCTGTTCCCATGTTATTCTACATCAATGTTTGTCAGTGCTGTTCCCATGATATTCTACATCAATGTTTGTCAGTGCTGTTCCCATTGTTAATCTACATCAATGTTTGTCAGTGCTGTTCCCATTGTTATTGTACATCAATGTTTGTCAGTGCTGTTCCCATGTTATTCTACATCAATGTTTGTCAGTGCTGTTCGCATTGTTATTCTACATCAATATTTGTCAGTGCTGTTCCCATTGTTAATCTACATCAATGATTGTCAGTGCTGTTCCTATTATTATTGTACATCAATGTTTGTCAGTGCTGTTCCCATGTTATTCTACATCAATGTTTGTCAGTGCTGTTCCCATTGTTATTCTACATCAATGTTTGTCAGTGCAGTTCCCATTGTTAATCTACATCAATGTTTGTTAGCGCAGTTCCCATGTTATTCTACTCAATGTCTGTCAGTGCTGTTCACATTGTTATTTTACATCAATGTTGTCAGTGCTGTTCCCATTGTTATTCTACATCGATGTTTGTCAGTGCTGTTCTCATTGTTATTTTACATCAATATTTGTCAGTGCTGTTCCCATTGTTATTCCACATCAATGTTTGTCAGTGCTGTTCCCATTGTTATTCTACATCAATGTTTGTCAGTGCTGTTCCCATTGTTAACCTACATCAATGTTTGTAAGTGCTGTTCACATGGTATTCTACATCAATGTTTGTCAGTGCTGTTCCCATTGTTATTCTACATCAATGTTTGTCAGTGCTGTTCCCATTGTTAATTCTACATCAATGTTTGTCAGTGCTGTTCCCATTGTTATTCTACATCAATGTTTGTCAGTGCTGTTCCATTGTTATTCTACATCAATGTTTGTCAGTGCTGTTCCCATTGTTATTCTACATCAATGTTTGTCAGTGCTGTTCCCATTGTTATTCTACATCAATGTTTGTCAGTGCTGTTCCCATTGTTATTCTACATCAATGTTTGTCAGTGCTGATGCCATTGTTATTCTACATCAATGTTTGTCAGTGCTGTTCCCATTGTTATTCTACATCAATGTTTGTCAGTGCTGTTCCCATGTTATTCTACATCAATGTTTGTCAGTGCTGTTCCCATTGTTATTCTACATCAATGTTTGTCAGTGCTGTTCCCATTGTTATTCTACATCAATGTTTGTCAGTGCTGTTCCCATGTTATTCTACATCAATGTTTGTCAGTGCTGTTCGCATTGTTATTCTACATCAATATTGTCAGTGCTGTTCCCATTGTTAATCTACATCAATGTTTGTCAGTGCTGTTGCCATGTTATTCTACATCAATGTTTGTCAGTGAGTTGTCCCATTGTAATCTACATCAATGTTTGTCAGTGCTTTTCCATGTTATTCTACATCAATGTTTTGTCAGTGCTGTTCCCATTGTTATTCTACATCAATGTTTGTCAGCGCTGTTACAATTGGTTAATCTACATCAATGTTGTGAGTACTGTTGCCATTGTTATTCTACATCAATGTTTATCAGTGCTGATGTCATTGTTATTCTGCATCAATGTTTGTAAGTGCTGTTCCCATTGTTATTCCACATCAATGTTTGTCAGTGCTGTTCCCATTGTTATTCTACATCAATGTCTGTCAGTGCTGTTCCCATTGTTATTCCACATCAATGTTTGTCAGTGCTGTTCCCATTGTTATTCTACATCAATGTTTGTCAGTGCTGTTCCCATTGTTAACCTACATCAATGTTTGTAAGTGCTGTTCACATTGGTATTCTACATCAATGTTTGTCAGTGCTGTTCCCATTGTTATTCTACATCAATGTCTGTCAGCGCTGTTCCCATTGTTAATCTACATCAATGTTTGTGAGTTCTGTTCCCATGTTATTGTACATCAATGTTTATCAGTGCTGATGTCATTGTTATTCTGCATCATGTTTGCAGTGCTGTTCCCATTGTTATTCCACATCAATGTTTGTCAGTGCTGTTCCATTGTTATTCTACATCAATGTTTGTCAGTGCTGTTCTATTGTTATTCAACATCAATGTTTGTCAGTGCTGATCGCATTGTTATTCTACATCAATATTTGGCAGTGCAGTTCACATTGTTAATCTACATCAATGTTTGTCAGTGCTATTCCCAATGTTATTGTACATCATTATTTGTCAGTGCTGTTCCCATTGTTTTTCTACATCAATGTTGTCAGTGGTGTTTCCCATTGTTATTGTACATCAATGTTTGTCAGTGCTGTTCCCATGTTATTCTACATCAATGTTTGTCAGTGCTGTTCGCATTGTTATTCTACATCAATGTTTGTCAGTGCTGTTCCCATTGTTATTCTACATCAATGTTTGTCAGTGCTGTTCGCATGTTATTCTACATCAATGTTTGTCAGTGCTGTTCCCATTGTTATTCTACATCAATGTTTGTCAGTGCTGTTCCCATTGTTATTCTACATCAATGTTTGTCAGTGCTGTTCCATTGTTATTCTACATCAATGTTTGTCAGTGCTGTTCCCATTGTTAATCTACATCAATGTTTGTCAGTGCTGTTCCCATTGTTATTCTACATCAATGTTTGTCAGTGCTGTTCCCATTGTTATTCTACATCAATGTTTGTCAGTGCTGTTCCCATGTTATTCTACATCAATGTTTGTCAGTGCTGTTCCCATTGTTATTCTACATCAATGTTTGTCAGTGCTGATGTCCATGTTATTCTACATCAATGTTTGTCAGTGCTGTTCCCATTGTTATTCTACATCAATGTTTGTCGGTGCTGTTCCCATTTTTATTCTACATCAATGTTTGTCAGTGCTGTTCCCATGTTATTCTACATCAATGTTTGTCAGTGCTGTTCCCATTGTTATTCTACATCAATGTTTGTCAGTGCTGTTCCCATTGTTATTCTACATCAATGTTTGTCAGTGCTGTTCCCATTGTTATTCTACATCAATGTTTGTCAGTGCTGTTCCCATGTTATTCTACATCAATGTTTGTCAGTGCTGTTCCCATGTTATTCTACATCAATGTTTGTCAGTGCTGTTCCCATTGTTATTCTACATCAATGTTTGTCAGTGCTGTTCCCATGTTATTCTACATCAATGTTTGTCAGTGCTGTTCCCATGTTATTCTACATCAATGTTTGTCAGTGCTGTTCGCATTGTTATTCTACATCAATATTTGTCAGTGCTGTTCCCATTGTTAATCTACATCAATGATTGTCAGTGCTGTTCCCATTGTTATTCTACATCAATGTTTGTCAGTGCTGTTCCATTGTTATTCTACATCAATGTTTGTCAGTGCTGTTCCCATTGTTATTCTACATCAATGTTTGTCAGTGCTGTTCCCATTGTTAATTCTACATCAATGTTTGTCAGTGCTGTTCCCATGTTATTCTACATCAATGTTTGTCAGTGCTGTTCCCATTGTTATTCTACATCAATGTTTGTCAGTGCTGTTCCCATTGTTATTCTACATCGATGTTTGTCAGCGCTGTTCCCATGTTATTCTACATCAATGTTTGTCAGTGCTGTTCGCATTGTTATTCTACATCAATGTTTGTCAGTGCTGTTCCCATTGTTAATTCTACATCAATGTTTGTCAGTGCTACTGTTCCATTGTTATTCTACATCAATGTTTGTCAGTGCTGTTCCCATTGTTATTCTACATCAATGTTTGTCAATGCTGTTCCCATTGTTATTCTACATCAATGTTTGTCAGTGCTGTTCCTATGTTATTCTACATCAATGTTTGTCAGTACTGTTCCCATTGTAATCTACATCTATGTTGGTCAGTGCTGTTCCCATGTTATTGTACATCAATGTTTGTCAGTGCTGTTCGCATTGTTATTCTACATCAATGTTTGTCAGTGCTGTTCGCATTGTTATTCTACATCAATGTTTGTCAGTGCTGTCCCCGTGTTATTCTAAATCAATGTTTGTCAGTGCTGATGTCATTGTTATTCTACAGCAATGTTTGTCAGTGCTACTGTCATTCCTATTCTACATCAATGTTTGTCAGTGCTGTTCCCATTGTTATTGTACATCAATGTTTGTCAGTGCTGTTCGCATTGTTATTGTACATCAATGTTTGTCAGTGCTGTCCCCATGTTATTCTACATTAATGTTTGTCAGTGCTGATGTCATTGTTATTCTACATCAATATATGTAAGTGCTGTCCCCATGTTATTCTACATCAATGTTTTTCAGTGCTGACCTCATCGTTATTCGACATCAATGTTTTTCAGTGCTGATGTCATTGTTATTCTACATGAATGTTTGTCAGTGCTGATCTCATTCTTATTCTACATCAATGTTTGTCAGTGCTGCTGTCATTGTTATTCTGCATCAATGTTTGTCAGTGCTGTTCCCATTGTTATTCCATATCAATGTCTGTCAGTGCTGTTCCCATTGTCATTTCAGATCAATGTTTGTCAGTGCTGTTCCCATTGTTATTCTACATCAATGTTTGTTAGCGCTGGTCCAATGTTATTCTAATCAATGTTTGTCAGTGCTGTTCCCATTGTTATTCCATATCAATGTTTGTCAGTGCTGTTCCCATTGTCATTTCAAATCAATGTTTGTCAGTGCTGTTCCCAGGTTATTCTACATCAATGTCAGTGCTGTTCCCATGTTATTCTACATCAATGTTTGTCAGTGCTGTTCGCATTGGTATTCTACATCAATGTTTGTCAGTACTGTTCCCATTGTTAATCTACATCAATGTTTGTCAGTGCTGTTCCCATTGTTATTCTACATCAATGTTTGTCAGTGCTGTTCCTATGTTATTCTACATCAATGTTTGTCAGTGCTTTCCATTGAAATCTACATCTATGTTGGTCAGTGCTGTTCCCATGTTATTCTCCATCGATGTTTGTCAGTGCTACTGTCATTGTTATTCTACATCAATGTTTGTCAGTGCTGTTCACATTGTTTTTCGACATCAACGTTTGTCTGCGCTGTACCCATTGTTATTCTACATCAAATATTGTCAGTGCTGTTCCCATTATTCTACATCAATGTTTGTCAGTGCTGTTCCCATTGTTAATCTACATCAATGTTTGTCAGCGCTGTTCCCATTGTTAATCTACATCAATGTTTGTCAGTGCTGTTCCCATGTTAATCTACATCAAGTTTGTCAGCGCTGGTCCCATGTTAAT